>NC_054827.1:74635299-74976370 GCF_018345385.1 Vulpes lagopus | reverse complement strand
TTTTCTTTTTATAAGCATGTTATATTTCTTCATTTATACATCCTCCTTTAAGTATTTTGGGGAAGTTTTATATTTTCTTAACATACATTCTGCATTTTTCTCCTGGAACTAACTGTTAGGTGGAATATTTTAAGGTTTTTATTGCTACTGCTACCCCTTTGTTTTCATATTTAAGTTTATTGCCACTATATGGGAAGACCATTGATTTTGTACATTTAGTTTACAACTGGCTTTATAACTGATCTCTCACTAATTCTAACACTTTCTTTGGTAATTTTATATGAAAAATATTACATTAAAAAAGAATCCATCCTATTCTTATTTTAGTAAGATTGTCTCGCATACTTTTAATTCTGACAATGATGATTATTGGGTTGAGATTAAATTAAAGGAATGTCCCACTCAGTTTTCATTAACCAAGAATTTTCATCAGGAATCATGTTATGTATTGCTGACTGCTGTATTATCACTTACCAAAATTATCACATGGCTTTTTTATTTAACCCTGTCATGTTGTCACAATATTTTAAATAATCATTATCCTCTTGGAATAAATCCAACTTAGTTACATTGCATCATACCCTTATGTTCCATTGAATTTGATTTGCTCGTATTTTACTTAGTATATTTTCACTTACAGTTATCATTGATAGGTGCCCATCGTTTTCTGCAAGACTATCTTCATTAGTGCTTATTTTAAACATTATACAAGATTAAGAGTACATGGGTAGTTCAGTCGGTTAAGCATCTGATTCTTGGTTTCAGATCAGGTCATGATCTTATGGTCATGAAACTGAGCCCTGAGTCAGGTTCCATGCTAAGCCTGCTTAAGATTATCTCTCTCCTACCACTTCAGGAAAAACAAAAACAAAAACAAAAACATTATACAAGTTTAATAAACTAAGTGGGTAGGTTGCTTTTTCTCAGTAAAGCTCAGATATTTCTTGACAGTTTAGGTCCAGTTTTATTTTTTTTTTAAATTTTTATTTATTTATGATAGTCACACAGAGAGAGAGAGAGAGAGGCAGAGACACAGGCAGAGGGAGAAGCAGGCTCCATGCACCGGGAGCCCGACGTGGGATTCGATCCGGGTCTCCAGGATCGCGCCCTGGGCCAAAGGCAGGCGCCAAACCGCTGCGCCACCCAGGGATCCCTAGGTCCAGTTTTATGATGAAAGTTAACATCTAATATTCTCAATTGTTTAGATGATATTCAAGTTCATACATATTATTGGTAAATCTTGATTTGTTTTTTTCCTCTTCAGTAAAGTGTCCAGTGCATTGAAACATTCAAAATTATTACAAAATCAGGGGATCCCTGGGTGGCTCAGCGGTTTGGTGCCTGCCTTTGGTCCAGGATGTGATTCTGGAGTCCTGGGATCGAGTCCCATGTCAGGCTCCCGGCAAGGAGCCTGCTTCTCCCTCTGCCTGTGTCTCTGCCTCTCTCTATCATGAATAAATAAAATCTTTAAAAAAATTATTACAAAAATCAATATAGTTTCTGATTTCTCTTTGATTTCTCAATTAGATTTAGTACTCAGGCTTCCTGTGTATAGTTTTTCCTTTGTTTTGAAAATGCTCTATAATCTCCTTCACACATTGGAGTCTGTGCCGATGTGTCTGGTGTCTGATACTGAAAAATATTACCCAGGTTTTTCTTGATATTATAAAAAAAAAAGTTTGGTTGAATCAACTTATGATACACTCTTAGTCTACATTTTAATGGTAATTTTAGCTGAGTTATGTATTCAAAATGATTAAAGATAAATTGTGGTCCACATAAAAATTAATATGAGCATGAATTATTAGTTAATCCAAACATTCATATATATTTCATATTTTCACAACTCAGGGTACCTGAGTATACTATCCTTATGTCAATTTAAGTTCATGGCAACAGAAGACAATAAACCAGTCTGAATGATTAAGTTTCTGCAACTAATATAATTCTGTTGCAATAAAATAAATATGTTAATTACTCCAACAGTCTGTGAAAAAGTTCATGAAGGATGCATGTTAGTGACCTTTAGCTACTCTAAAGCGTACATGGAGCTATACTAGCCTAAGTTGGAGTATCGATTATAAACATTAGGTAAGCTCCTTAATGGAGTCAGGTTGTAGCAGGGAAAAAGTAAAATGTAGCTAAAATTTGTAGTTTGCAAAATTCAAATTGTACAGTTATTCATCACTGCACTAGATAGCCTAATATTAGGAGAGGCTTAAGATGTACTATTTATGTATAGGAAGGAACACAGTTTGCAAAGAATTACATTTTTATTTTCTATTCTTTTCAAATCTTTCTAAGCATAAATTTACTGATAGATTCCTGATCATTTTAAAGTGATCTTTCAAAGATGTTTCTGTGTGTTGGGGAGGGAAAATCTGATAATGATAGCTTGAAAAAGTAAAAGTTTCTAACAAAAACCAACATCTCATAATAAAGAGAAAATACTAATCATTAAAAAGGAATAATTAGTACACAGAAGTTTTCTGGAAAAATGTTCTTGTTCATATACTATGTAAACATAGTTTGGAAATGTGTGAAGAGACTGTCATGCTTGACATCAAATGTCAAGTTCTGCTTAAAATTCTAATGTAAGAGTTTGCTAAAATTATCCATCTTATAAAGTAGACGACCAATGAAACCAACATATACTATGATTTATGTAGATATAGCACATCTATTCAAGGCTCCTGTAAACTGGCTATACTAGCATCATTTTAACCACCATCTCCACCATCATCATCACCACCATTATATCATTATTATTGAGTACATGTAGCTGAACTCAACAAATCTGAATCATGGCAGTGATGATTTGTCACAGATATGAAAGTTCTAGGTACAGTGGAGGGCTGAGTCTGCAGAAATTAAGTACAGAAAAAACATGACCATTAATGGAAAAATGGAAATATAGGATGTGTTAGCACTTTCATGCAGCTATCTTCTTACCTTTTTTCAAATACTATCAGGCAGAAAGACGCTGATCATGAGAGGTGGAGAGAGGTGGAGAGAAGTCAAGAAAAGCACATGTACTACCTTCTCTCTTATTTTTTATAAATGAGCTCTATGACTACTGTGGGTCTTGAACTCACAACCCTGAGATCAAAAGTCCCACGCTCTACTGACTCAGCCAGGTGGCCCACAATGTATTGCTTTTTCTATCTGCTAAAATAAAACAGATTGATCTCTCATACTTATTTCTACTTCTGCATAAAATCATTCCAATAGTTTAATTTATTTATTTTAATAATCTGAAGTAATGAGATATTTAAGTGATCAGCAAAAATATGTTGTGCTGAGGGAACTAAAGACTCCCATCAGCTCAGATTAAGAATGACCTGAGGGATGTGCATCAAGATGAATTAACTTGAGATATAGAGATAGAGATATAACTAGCAAGCAATTAATAAAGATAAAGTTGGCAAGCAATTTTTTTAAAAGATTTATTTATTTATTTATTCATTCATTCATTCATTCATTCATTCATGAGAGACACAGAGAGAGAAGCAGAGACATAGGCAGAGAAAGAAGCAGGCTCCATGCAGGGAGCCTGATGTGGACCTCGATCCTGGGACTGCAGGATCATGCCCTGGGCGGAAGGCAGGCTCTAAACCCTGAGCCACCCAGGCAACCCACAAGCAATTTAATATATTTAAACAGTCAGGCATGCTTTTTCTATTAACATTCTGTTAAATTAGTCAATGAGAAGAATTTGTAAGATTCCAACAGAAATACACATTTTAAACCAGATGTTACAGAATGGAAAGAATAACATAATATATATAGATTTAGGGGGGCAGTATCAAAATGTCAGGTGTGAAGGCTGAAATTCAGAAGGTCAAATTTAATGAATTTTGGTGTTTGGAAGTCAGTGATGGAGAGGCTCAAGTCAGAATTTTGAAAAATAAAAAAAAAGAATGGAAACAGAGCAGTTGTAAAAAAAAAATATAATCTCTGCATATATAAATAGTAACAAGCTAAAGTAAAAAACTATTCAAAAATTTATCTTCATGTTTCATTATTTGTAGAAATTTAGAAAGAGTCTCAGGTAGGTTTTCTTCTTTGAGATAAAGGAATGAGAAAATGATGCAAACAATGACCATTTTAATTCAGTACCTTATTGGAGATTATAAGGAAGATAAGAAGGTAGAAAAAAAAACTAAGAAAAGCTCTAATGATTGAAAAAAAGAATAAATCAAGATATTGTTATTCTCAATATAATTATTTCAAAAGATTAAATTTTTCTGATAAAATTTTTAGAATGCATGAGGTTTTTTTTTTTAAAGATTTATTTATTTATTTATTCAGAGAGAGCGAGAGAGAGGCAGAGACACAGGCAGAGGGAGAAGCAGGCTCCATGCAGGGAGCCTGACGTGGGACTCGATCCGGGATCTCCAGGATCACACCCCAGGCTTCAGGCGGCGCTAAACCGCTGCGCCACTGGGGCTGCCCCAAATGGGTGAGTTTAACAAAATTATTGGATTTACTATCAACAAACTTTACATTTACCAACAACCAGAAAATTAAAACTTACATATAATGTTCATAACAGCATTAGATGTCACAATAACTTATTAATAAATTCTAAAGCAAGACGAACAAGACATCTATAAAAGATACCTTACATGAAAAATACATTAAGAAAAAGCAAAGACCCAGGAAGAGATATGCCATGTTCATAGCCTAGAAGACTTGATATTACAAAAATAATAATTACTTCCAAATTAATCTATAGATATAATTCAAATTCAATCAAACTCTTAACATTCCCATTTAAGAAAATATTGACAGCTAATCTTAAAATATTTTCATGAATTTGGGGTAGGGAAAGATTTCTTTAAAAGGGTAAATAATGACTACTCTGGGAAATTTTATAAATCTTACTACATAAAAAAAAAGAATGAAAAGAAAATGTGTATGATTTTGTGCATGTAACTGTTTAAAAAGAAAGGTAATCAGATAAAACAAAATAAGTATTGGAAAGAATCAGAGGAACGGGGACCTTTGTGCAGTACTGGTGGGAATGTACAACGCTGCAGTCACTGTGGAAAACAACATGGCACCAGTTCCTTAAAAAATTAAACATAAAATTACCCTATGACACAGCAATTCTTCTTCTGGGGAACTATCCAAAAGGACAGAAAGCAGGGACTAAAACAGAGAATTGTACACCCATGTTTATGGCAACATTTTTCACAATTGCTATCAAGTGGAAGAAACCCAAGTGTTCATCAAAAGAAGAATACACAGGAGAGGAGCTTGGGAAGATGAAAGAGTAGGAGGACTGTGAGCTCACCCAGTCCGACATTTACAACCAGATATCGTCCGTATCCAAGTAAATAAACCAGACAGCAATCCAAAGACGGGCAGAACAAACTGAACAACTAAATATAGAGAAGCAGCTTGCATCTGAAAGGTTAGGAAGGTCAGAACAGCAGAGGAGAGCTCCCTACAGGAGAAAGGCAGCAGTGCACAGGGAGGGGGACAAGAAATGGGCCTCACACCAGGGAGCTCACGTGGGGGAGACTAATCGCTGCAATCTTTGGCTTTAAAAACCAGAGGGGCTGAAGCCCATGAGTTTGTATAATCAGGATGACTTGAAGGTTGGAGCTTTAGAAGTCAGCTGACTCTGCACTGGGTGAGCTGGAGAGTTAGTGATAGCTAGGCCATTGGCCTTAAAGAGACAAGAGCCTACAGGGACAGGCAAAATGAATGCAGCAGTTCACAGGTAACAGGGATAAATGGGAGACAGAGCTGTTCATTCTGATTTTAGCTTGTGTTGGGGAAGTTCTCCCAAAAGGAGGGAGCCAGCAGGTGCCACATTCTTCTCCAGCCCCCACCCCATGTAAACGCAAGGCCATTTGTAGGAGGTGAGCACAAAGACACTTGCAACCTAACCTGCTATGTGCACCAGGCCCACAAGTTCTCCTGTGGACTTGCCCGCTCTAAGCCTGCTAGCCTTGGCCCCAACCTCAGGGCAAATTTTGTTAAAACCACGTGCACCCAGCCCAGCCATTTCTGCACAAGTACACAGCTGCTGTACCATGCAGCACCCAGTCACTACCTAGTATCCAGCAGCCACATGACCCCAGCCATGGGGTCATCGAGCCCAGCCATGCCTAGCCATTGTCACATGCTGTGCCCAGTGTCATGCCCCACAATGGCCCAGTGCACAGCCCCCTGAAATCACAGTGCTTTAAGGGATCTGGCATAGGTCTAGGGGCTCAGCAAATATCTTGCTAACACCACCACCCTACTCCCAAATTTCCTGGTGGGCACACCCCTCAGAGCAAGCCTGACTGAGTCCCACATCACAGAGAATAACTACAGGCCACAACAGGAAAAGAAGCAGTGCAGACAACTGCACTGAAAGGAAAAGTGACTCAGACACAACAGCAGGGTATTAGCAACACACATAGGATACTCCCGAGTGCCAGGTTCTGGCGAACAAGGGACACTGCACTGCAGCGCACTGCAGGACCTTTTCTTCATAAAGTCACTATTTTCTTTCTTTTTAAAAAATATTTATCTTAGAGACAGAAAGCAAACAAATATGAGTAGGGGGAGGGGCTATGAGAGGGGAACAGAGAGAATTCTCAAGCTATTCACTGCTGAGTGGAAAGCCTGATGCAGGGTTTGCTTCTTGGGCCTTGAGATCATTACCTGAGCCAAAACCAAGAGTTGTCTGCTTAACTGACTGAGCCACCCAGGTGCCTCCATCAAGTCTCTACTTTGGACAACAGAAGGCATAGCTGACTTTTTTTCTTTCCTTTTTTTTTTTTTTTTAAGATTTATTTATTCATGAGAGACACAGAGAGAGAGAGGCAGACACACAGATAGAGAGAGAAGCAGTCTCCTCACAGGGAGCCTGCTGTGGGACTCAATCCCGGGAGTGGGATCATGCCCTGAGCCAAAGGCAGACATTCAACCGTTGAGCCATCCAGATGTCCCCATAGTTGACTTTCTTAACACACAAAAACAGATACAGAGAGGCCAACAAAATGACAGACAGAAATTTATCCCAAATGAAATAATAGGATAACTTATATCTGAAAATATAAGTAACTTGCCTGATAGAAAATTTAAAGCATGATCATAAGGATACTCACTGGACTTGAGAGTAGAAGACACAAGTGAGAACCTCAACACAGGGATAAGAAATAACATAGCAGAAGGGGGCCTGGGTGTTCAGTCAGTTAACTCTCTGTCTTTGGCTTAGGTTGTGATCCCAGGGTCCTGGGATTGAGCCCCATGTCAGCGGGGAGTCTGCTTCTCTCTATCCCTCTGCCACTTCCCTCTTCTCATGCTCTCTCTTGCTCACTTTCAAATAAATAAATCTTTTTTTTAAGTGAATAACAAAGCAGAGATAAAGCAATCAATAAATGAAATAAGAAACATGCTAGAAGAAGCAGAGGAACAAACTAATGACCTAGTGAATAGAGTAATAGAAAGTGATCAAGCTGAACAAAGAGGAAAAAGAATTATGCAACACAAAAATAGACTTGGGGAAATCAGTGATTCCATCAGACATAATAACACTGATGTTACAGGAATCTCAAACAAGAAGAGAGAAAGGGGGCAGAAAAATATTTGCAGAAATAATGGCTGAAAATTTCCCTAAACTGGGGAAGAGATGTTCAGATCCAGGAGACACAGAGAACTCCCATCAAAATCAACAAAAAAAGCAGACCAAAAAAAAAAAAAAAAAAAGCAGACCCACACCAGACATATTGTAATGACATTGGCAAAATATAGTGATAAAGGAAAAAAAATTAGAGCAGCAAGACAAAGAAGATAGTAACTTACAAGGGAAAGCCAATAAGGCTAGCAGGAGATTTTTCAACAGAAACTTTGAAAACCAAAAGAAATTGGCATGAGATATTCAATGTGTTGAATGGGAAAAATCTATAGTAAAAAATACTCTATTCAGCAAGGCTATCGTTCAGAATAGAAGGAAAGATAAAGAGTTCTTCAGACAAACAAAAACTAAAGTAAATCATGAACACTAAACTGACCCTGCAAATATTAAAAGGGATGGTTTGAGTGAAAGAGACCAAAAGTGACAGTATAAAGGTAAGAAACACAAAAGCAGTAAAAATTAGTATTTCTATAGAAAAATAGTCAAGGAACTCACAAAATAAAAGGGTATTAAATATAAAAACATCTATCTAAAACGTGGAGAGGAAAGAAGCAAAGAATTGGTCAAATCTAAATGACCATCAACCTAATAGAGACTATTATGAATGCAGAAAAATTGATATATAAACCCAATGGTAACCATATACCAAAAACCACTAGGGGCATCTGGAAGGCTCAGTTGGTTGAATGTCCAACTCTTTTTTTTTTTTTTTTAAAGATTTTATTTATTTATTCACAAGAGACACACACACACACACACACACACACAGAGGCAGAGACACAGGCAGAGGGAGAAGCAGGCTCCATGTAAGGAGCCCGATGTGGGACTCAATCCTGGGTCTCCAGGATCAGGCCCTGGGCTGAAGGTGGCGCTAAACTACTGAGCCCCCAGGGCTGCCCCTGAATGTCCAACTCTTGATTTCAGCTCAGGTCATAATCTCAGGTTGTGAGAAAAGAGCCCTGTGTCGGACTCCACACTGTCGTGGAGACTGTTTGGGATTCTCTCTCTTTCTCTCTGCCCCTCCCCTCCTCTGTCTCTGTCTCTCTCTCTCTCTCTCTCTCTCTCTCAAAAACAAACACAATAAACTAATAAATATGCAAAGAATGAAGAGAAAACATGGGAGAAAGACAAGAATGGATCAAAGAAAATCTTCAGAAACAACACTTTCATCAAAAGATAAAGGGTGGGAAAAAAAAAAGATAAAGGGTGGCAGAATGGATTAAAACAAAACAAAACAAAACAAAAACCAAGGCCCATCTATATGCTGCCTACAAGAGACTCATCTTAGATCTAACGACACCTACAGAATAAAAGTGAGGAGCTAGAGGAACACTTATCACACAAATGGATGTCAAAAGAAAGCTGGAGTAGCAACGCTTATACTGTACATAATAGATTTCAAAACAAAGACTGTAACAAGAGACAAAGAAGTACACTATATCATAATAAAGGGGACAATCCAGCAAGAAAATATACAAATTTTAACTATTTATGCACCAAACTTAGGTGCACCCAAATACATAAAACAGTTAATAACATAAAAGAACTAATTAGAAAAAAGGGAACTAATTGATAATAACATAATAGTAGGGGATTTTACCACTCCACTTACAGCAATGAACAGAAAATCAACAAGGAAGCAATGGCTTTGAAAGACAAACTGGAACTGAGGGATTTTACAGATATATTTAGAACATTCCATCCTTTTTTCTTTAAAAGATTTTATTTATTTGACAGAGAGACAGAGAGCACAAGCAGGGAGAGAAGCAGGCAGAGGGAGAGGGAGAAGCCTACTCTCCATGGAACAAGGAGCTCAATGTGGGACTTGATCCCAGGACCCCAGAATCATGACCTGAGCTGAAGGAAAATGCTTAACCCACAGAGTTACTCAGGTGCCCCCAGAACACTCCATCCTAAAACAGCAAAATACACATTCATTTCAAACACACATGGAACATTCTCCACGATAAATCACATATAAGCTCACAAAAACCATCCTCAACAAATTCAAGATCAAAGTTATATACCATGTTTCTTTTCTGAGTAAAACACAATGAAATTAGAAGTCAACTATGGGATCCCTGGGTGGCTCAGCAGTTTGGCGCCTGCATGGGGCCTGCTTTTCCCTCTGCCTGTGTCTCTGCCGACCCCCCCATGAATAAATAAATAAAATTTTAAAAAAAAGTCAACTACAAGAAAAATCTAGAAAGACTACAAATCCACGGAGGTTAAATAACATGCTACTAAACAATGAATGCGTCAACCTGGGGGTAAAAGAAGAAATAAAATAATTCATGGAAACAAATGAAAATACAAAGATCCAAAACCTTTGGGATGCAGCAATACAGGCCAAGGGAGCTTATAGCAATACCGGCTTGCCTTAAGAAGCAAGAAAAATCTCAAATAAACAACCTAAAATTACACCTAAAGGAGCCAGAAAAAGAACAACAAATAAAACCTGAAACCAGCAGGAGGAAGAAAACAAAGAAGATTAGAGCAGAAATAAATGATAGCAAAAGTAAAAAAGTCAACAGAGCCAATCAGTGAAACCAGGAGCTGATTCTTGAAAAAAAAAAAAAAAATAAGTAAAATTGATAAGTCTCTAGCCAGACTAATCAAGAAAAAAAGAGAAAGAGCTCAAAAAATCAAAATCACAAATGAGAGAGGAGAAACGACAAACAACACCACAGAAATACAAATATTTATAAGAAAATGTTATGAAAAACTATATGCCAACAAACTGGACACCTAACAGTAGCTAACAGACATGTGAAAAGATGTTTATCATGACTTACCATCAGAGAAATGCAAACCAAAACTACAATCAGGTATCACCTCACACCTGTCAGAATGGCTAAAATCAACCCCTCAAGAAACAACAGGCAGTGAGGTTGTGGAGAAAAAACATTCTTGTGCACTGTTGGTAGGAACACGAACTGGTGCAGCCACTGTGGAAAACAGTATGGAGATTCCTCAAAAAGTTAAAAATAGAACTACTCCATGGTCCAGCAATCATACTAATGGGTATTTACCCAAAGAATACAAAAACTCTAGTTTAAAGGGAAACATGCATCCTTATGTTTACAGCATCATTATTTACAATAGCCAAGATATGGAAGCAACTCAAGTATCCATCAATTGATGAATGGATAAAGAAGATGTGAACATATTTAATGAAATATTATTCAGCCATAAAATGAATGGAATCTTGCCATTTGCAACAACTTGGAGCGAGAGAGTATAATGCTAAGTGAAACAAGGCAGAGAAAGACGATACTGTATGATTTCACTCTCATGCAGAATTTAATAAACAAATGCGCAAAGGAAAAAAAAAAGCAAGAGACAAATCAAGAAACAGAATCTTAATTATAGAAATAAACTGATGGTTGCCAGAGGAGAGGTGGGTAGGGGGATGGGTAAAACAGGTGATGGAGATTAAGGAGTATACTTGTCCTAATGAGCACTGGGTGTTGTAATTGCTTAGTCACTATATCGTGCATCTGAAACCAACGTAACACTTTACATTGACTAATTGCTTTTAAAATAAAAACTTAAAAAAAAGAATGCAGAAACAAAACCTGATCTACACACAAAAGAAATATTATGCAGCCTTAAAAAGGAAGAACATAGAAATCATGACACACATTATAACTTTGATGAGCCTAGAAGAAACTATGCTAAATAAAATAACCTAGTCACTGAAGGGCAAACAGTCTAATTTCATTTACGAGGTACACAGAATGGTTAAATTCACAGAGATAGAACATAGAATGGTGGTTGCCAAGGGCTAGGAGGAAAGAGACATGGAGAGTTATTGCTTAACTGGAATAGTTTTAGTTTGAGAAGGTAAAAATGGATGGTTCTGGAAATGGATATTGGTGAGGACTGTACGAGAGTGTGAATCTATTTAATATTGCTTCACTGTACATTTAAAAGTGACTAAAAAGGGAAATTTTACGTACATATATATATATTTTATCACAATTACAAAAAAAACCGAACTATAGTACCAGAAGTGAAGACCGTAGTTAATCTTAGGGGAGAAGGGAAAGGATAGTGTTTGTAAGGGAGCACGGGCGAAACTTTGGGGGTGCTGGCAATGCTACACATAGACGTTGGTTATCAGTGGTGGTTAAATAAATGTGTGCTTTATGAATGTATAGAGCTTCACATTTAAGTTTTCTGTCTTTTTTTGTCTGTTATACTTTTACAATAAAATCTTTAAAAATAACATATACATGACATGCATGTTCACAAAAAACAAAGATACTCACATCATATGTCATTACAACTTGCATTTTGCCAGCAGTCTATGGTGAAAAGGACATGGGCTTTGGAGCTAGCCACCAGCCTTGGACTAAAATCCCAGCTTGCCCACGTACAAACTGTGTGACATTTGGCGAATGCTTACCTTCTTTGAATCTACTCTCATATATTTATAATTAAGAACCTGACAAGTGTTTTATAGGAAGTTTTTTGAGGATTAGAAGTGTATATATAAAAATACACAGCCTGTTGCCAGTCAAGGAACAAGTGCTTTAAACATATCAGGCTCTGTTTTCTTTCCTTTAGAAGAATTTCTTCACATTTTAAATCTGTTATAATTGGAGAGTCAAGAATACTTTTGTGTAGAAACCAGCTCCAAAGAGTACAGATAAAGTTGAAAACTGTCCCAAATTAACTTCAGAGGAGATGTAGTTCACTCTTTCATTTTAATTGATAAAATAATAATAATAATAATAATAAACAAGCAGACTTGATTTATAACTTTGCTGTGAGGGTATAGTTATTTTTAAAAAAGGGAACACACAGTAAAGTCATAAAATAACAATTAGTCAAATATTTTTGAAGAGCTATTTATTAGAATAATAAAAGAAAAATCTACCATTTAAGAATTGCTACCACTTAACATTTTTAAAGAATCCTTTTGTATTTAAAAGACAATGGGACAGGCTTTGATTTTTTCTGTACCATTTGTGGAGGTTTAACTGTACATTGTACAAATGCTTCCAGTTTCATCCAAATCTACTGTTAAATTACCCATGTAATTATCCCAGTAGAAATCATTATACTTTTTTTATTATTAATTTCATTAACACTTTGCTGGTAGAAGTGTGGATGTATCTTTAAATGCAGTTCAGAGTTTTTATTATGACAAGGGAACATTTCCATATTATTTAAGGGGGGGTGTATAATTACTGTTAAAATAATAACAGAAAATTATTAGCCACTAACAATGTGGTAAAAAAAATAAATAGTCATTAGGCTTACTTCAAGGCATACTTTTTAATGATCCCAATGACAATATCTTTATATACATATTTCCATTAAAATGAAGCTCAGTCAGTTATATATTCCACCTATGATGATACCATGATGTGACAACTCTTCTAGTCGTTGCCAACAAGAGAACAGTTGCTAAAAGTTATGAATTGACAGAGAGTAAAAAATTGACATAGACGGTGAGGGAAGGGAGAAAAATTCATGAGGATTCAGAACAAATGTTTTGAGGCTATTAGGAGCAAAGAATACTGTAGATAAATGGGAATTTCAAGCACATATATCTCTTAATTGGAAATCTAACCTTTGTCATTATTATATACTGTACTTGCCAATGTATCAGATAATATTCTCTTACTCCCCATCATACTTGCTCAAATAAGGATAGCGGATGAGATAGGATTTTTAGTACTTAATTTTCAGTGCCTAATTCTCATTCTTTCATTCCCCATTACATTCTTATATTGCTATAGATCCTCCAACTATTTTCAAATCAAAGTAAGTAGCTATTGAGGGCTTCCTCTGAGCAAGTATTTACACCTAGAATAAATCAGCTTGATGTCTCTCTAACCAAGAATTCCCAGAAGAAACTTGGCTGCATAGAAACTGTGGAAATATCTAAGTTTGTTCAATTTTATTGTAGCAACCATGAAATGAGCCACAAAGTAACTTGTTAGTTTCTAGCTGTAAAAATCTACCCCTTGTCCCCTTGCCTAACTCTTTTAAAGTAATTCTTCAATATCAACTTAAGGTCAACATAGAGTAGTAATCACAGTATTTGATGAGAATTTATTATATATAATCTACCACTATTTTGGCGGAACAGAGATTGACAAGGAATGTGAATTAGAGTATGATTCCCTGAGTATAAATTGTGACTTCTATCTTCTTTTTGACATTCCAGTCTACTTAGTGTAAATATTCATATTGTTTCCAAGGGACAAAGAAACAATTCAAAGAAGTGAAAAATAACATACTTCATTCAGTTTAGGTTTAATCAGAATTAGCGATGGACAAAAGCATTTAACTCGGGTAGAAGAACTTTATAAGGGACATTGTAAAAATCCTGCTATTTTAAAGAACATTTCTGCCTTTTCCAATATTAAAACATTTTAAAAAGATAAAACAAGGCCATGAAAGAACTTTAGAACTTCATAACTGAACTGCCTTACAGTGAATGAAAATATGGTTTATAAATTTTTTATGAACAAAGAAATATCTTACACTTTTTCTGTACACTCTGCTTTTTCCTACACTAGAGTTAAGATATCCAGACTTACTACATAGATGCTTGGGTATAATATCATTGGTGTTTGTTTATTTAATGACCACTTAGCTATATTTAAAAGGTCAAAGGTCACATCAGACAATGTTATTGGGGTGTTTTAATTCTATTTTTGACTTAACAATCATTGTATTTGATGTTGTTTTTAACATCCAAAAAATTAGAGTCTGATTATTTTTTTTATATGAGAACTCTGATTTATAATGGGATGAATACTATACTAGGATGAATGTATCTTTTTGTTTATTTATTTATTTAAAAGATTTTTATTTATTCATGAGAGACACACAGAGACACAGGCAGGGGGAGAAGCAGGCTCCATGCAGGGAGCCTGACGTAGGACTCGACCCCGGGACTTCAGGATCATGCGCTGGACTGAGGCGGCGCTAAACCACTGAGCCACCCAGGCTGACAGGTAAAAACTAGTAAGAGAAAAGAACTGTCCAATTCACCTTAGCCTAATGCTTCTCCAGCTTTAATTGTGCATATGAAGCACTTTAGTATCGTATAAGAAAGCAGATTTTCATTCAGTGGGTCATGGGTGAGACCGAAGTTTCTGTATTTCTAATGTTGCTGCTCATGGGACAAATTCTGAGGGTCAAGTTTCTAGGGAACCTACACAAGTTCTAACTGCTCCACATTAACTCTATTTCCTTTGCTTAAGGAACACCAACATAATATCCAAAGCTTTAAAGTTGATGGAGTGAAACTGCAGTGAGGAAAAAACAAATATGAATCCTTTGGTGTTATATATTAACTCTCATTTGTACAAAAAGCAAAAGTACAAGTTACTAAATAGTTACAGAATAGATCTACAAACATCAGACTTAATTAAGGCCATCCCATGTTTTACTGGAGTTCATTGAAATCTCTTCCCAAAATATAAACTACATATTCATTTGTAAAATTACTGTCATTTTGTTGCAAAACTCCTGACATTGTTATTTTTCCAAATCAAACATAAGGTTTAACTTAACTTTTTTTGTGATGTAGCAATTTTTAAGAAATAACCTAAAACAAAGTAAAAAACTATGATTACTTGGAGATCACAAGAAAGAGAAACAAAAAAATTCAAGCTGTTAACTTGGAATAATTTCTTTAAAAAAAAGTACTTTCCATAGTTCTTCCATTAAAAAATACCTATAAACATTTCCTTATTAATGAAACAGTTTGGAGTGGCATAGATAAGCACATGCTTAAAAGTGGATTTTCACTACTGATAAAGCTTTGACACACACAAATTCTATTCTCCATTCTTTCACATACTAGAAGAATAGATTGTTAAGACAGAGAGTTAAAGAAGCACAAAGAAAATAAGAAATAAAGTCACTCGTACAAATTTTTATGAAAGAAAAAAAAGCCAAGTCTGATTCTTTTTCAAGAAATTGGAATTTTATGAAATAAACATTTTATAGAAGGTTTGGAGGAAATTTACCATTTCAAAATTACATCTTTAAGACAAAAGAGTTGGAATTTTGCTGTTAAAATGTTTATGGATGGGTCTAGTTTGACAATTTAGCCTGTCTGATGTGACTTTCACAGTCTGTTGGCAGTTTGTAGGCAAGCCATCACACCTGTGACTCTGTGGTTGATTAATGAGTCTTTCAGCTCATTGCTACCATCTGAAGGAGGGCTATGGCCTTTCTGAGCTTCACTGGTTTATTCGCCTTAAACTGCAGTCCTGCTGAGGTATCTTCCGTAAGAAAATCACACCTGGTTAAAGCTAATGAAAACTGCAATATGTCATTTTCTAGACAAGTCAAAAAGCATGTAAAACTAGACAAAAGATGTATTCAAGTAACATGAATGTAGTTTTGTCATAACCTGCCACTCCAAAGAGTAACACAGGAAAAGCTGTCCTCAATGACATATTTCAGTGTCAACTTTTAGAGTGATAACTCTGAATTCTCTGTGCCGGGAGAGGGCTTTCTACAATGCCAGCTCTTATGCTACACACAATATATATGTGACCAGACAGCCATTTAACTCTATTATCTATAAGTGGTTAATCTAGTTGGCAAAGGTTAAGTCTTGTCTCAAGTTCTTCAACTTTGGTTGGTCCACTTTAAGTGTGTGTAATAAATATTCTTGCAACTTTTTCTTGAGGGCAAGCAGCACTGCAATCGCTTTCTCCCTAGTCTTGCTCTGGAGGTTGAAAAGCCATTTAAAACCTCTTGCTATCTTAAAGTGTGAACTAGAGAAGAAAGGAGGAAGAGAAAAGAGGGAGGGAGGGAGGAAGGGAGAGAGAGAAGGACAGAATTCAAAGAGCAGATAACCTGAGATCCACTGCATAAACAGGCTGGTATAGGGCAAAGCAGTGGGAAATTAAGGCAACATGTAAGATGGGAAACTTTCTCCCTTCAGGGTTTCATACCATAGCTTCATTTTTTTTTTAAACACTATGAATATTCCAAACATCAGTAATACTGAAATAAATACTAAAATTCATTTTAGGGGCGCCTGGCTGGCTCAGTTGGTTAAGCATCTGCCTTCAGCTCAGGTCATGATCTCAGGGTCCTGGGATGGAGTCCTATATTGGGCTCCCTGCTCAGCTGGAGGTCTGCTTCTCTCTCTCCGCTCATGTGCTCCCCCACCCCTCTCTCTTGCTGTCTCTCTCTCTCTCTCTCTCTCTCAAATAAATGAAATCTCTTTAAAAAATAAAAATAAAATTCATTTTAATGCTAAATACCTGCTGTTCTTTATTTTGGATTTTGGACCAGCATTCCCTTCTAGTAGTTACATACACAGTACAAGGTTTAGCTATATTCAAGTGGCAGATGGAATCACAACACTCTCAGTACTATTGATAAACGAGCAGTGAAAGACCAGAAGTTTCCATTCTAGTGATTACCATTTTCTGATTCATGATATTAACTAAACATTTACATCACTGCACACATTATCAGGGAACAGTCCCTCTGAACCGGCAGGGCACACTTGAGTATTTTCTATTGCACTTACTAAGATCTCTACCATCATGTTTCTTTCCAACTGAAATTCAAACTGATTGAAGAAAGAGTACTATTTCTATGCACTTTACCCAAAACATAAAAAGAAATACTTGCCTTTATTTCACCAGGGAATAATCTGAGAAGGATTTATCATTATCATCACAGTTATTGCTATTTTTTCAATTTCCTATTTGATGCCTGTATTTAGAATTATGGAATGGAAAATATTTTCTACTCTACTAATCTTAATTACTAACTGCTTGGAAATAACTAGCTGGTAAAAATATTGATTCCTTCAACAACTTAATGTCAACAATGACTTTTTAACCATTTACAAAATGTTTCACCATTTCAACAAATTTTGGAATAGTTAGATAAATTATTTCAATCCTGGCTACAAAGTTATATCACATGGAATACACAGTTTGAAAGTGCCAGTAACTGTGCCCCATCCCAGAGATTCTTATTTTTTTTTTTTAATTTTTATTTATTTATGATAGTCACACACAGAGAGAGGCAGAGACACAGGCAGAGGGAGAAGCAGGCTCCATGCAGGGAGCCCGACTTGGGACTCGATCCCAGGTCTCCAGGATCGCGCCCCGAGCCAAAGTCAGGCGCCAAACCGCTGCGCCACCCAGGGATCCCCAGAGATTCTTATTTAATTGGTCAGATGGAGGCCTGGCATTATGTCTTTTTGTTTTTGTTTTTTTTAAATACTTCCCAAATAATTCTACTACTGCTCTATATAATAGTCCTCGTGTTCTTTTTTTTTTTTTTTTTTAATTTAAAAGGATAAAAAATTTAATCCTACCAGAGAAAAGAGATTTCTCAAATTTGGAGAAAGGAATCATCAGTCTTTGGGATTCTTAGATCTATTATGGTTTATAAGAAAACATGCTGGACCATTAGTCAGAAACCCTGGCCTTGAGTCATCGCCCAGCCCGCTCTGGAACTTCAGCAAGTCCCTCAAGACAAACGCATTCCGATCTACAAAATGAGAAAATCAAGATTTCATCCAGCTTGAAAAGGATGTTCTCAAATAATTTCCAAGAGTGCAGAATGCTGTTCTTAAACACCAATCAGAATACTTATTTGATTCTGTATATCAAAGGTAGGATTTAAATCAAGGTGAGCAAATTTCCATCATTGAAGTTATCATTTTCCTCTCCTATCTGTGGCACACAATGCTTAATGATTACAGCACTAGAGGGGAAAAAACAAACCAACCAATAAACAAACAAAAAACTATTCTCTTGGAGTTTGCCCTCAAGGTAAAACTGTTTTTTCTTGGGAGTTAGTGCTTATTAGCTCTTTCAAGACTTTAGGACATACCACTGGAAAATATGCCACTTTGGTACATTGATTATTTTGAGCTCAAAACACTTGACAAACAGCAGATGCAGGTAGGGGCTTTCCCTGAACAACCCTTATCTGCCTAAAGACAGGTCCTCCAAAAGAAACTCAGTTGTCATAAATCCCATCAGGGGAGTTTCATCAACCAGAGAAGATGGATTCTTGTCTTAAAAGAGACTAGAAGTTGACACCATCCCCAGATGAACCATGTCCCCAACGATCATACCTCCCATCTATTCTTCTAAGGGCCCATTCATCTTTCCTAAGGGGCCTAAAGTCCCCTCTCCCCTTCCCCTATATTAAGATGGTATATAAGGTCTCAAATCTCACCATTTTTGAGGTATTCACATTTTTTCCCATAATGCCCCATGCACATGTTAAAAATTAATACATTTGTATACTTTTTCTTCTGTTAACCTGCCTGTTGTCAGTTTATTTCATAGACCCAACTATCACACCTAGGAGAGTGTGGAAATCTTTCCTCCTCTACACTGTTCTTTTTAAAGAGATGATGTAACAAAGTAGTTCAACAGGACACAAAAAGTGTCCAAAAAGAATAAAACATCGTTAGCACAGTTCAGAAGTGAGGACACCATGACTCACAACATGTGAATAGATCCTAATGGCAGGCATAGCTTCATGGAGGGATGGCCTACTTCTACTCCTTAAATAAACCTTCCTGTCATGACCTGGTTTCTGATCTCAATTCACCTAGAGAGAGAGAATTACCCCATCTGCTTGAAGTTTTATTTTTCACTGTAAATTAGTAAAATGGAGCTCTGGATTTTACAAAAGTCTCTGTTGAGTTTGGTTAGTGTGAGCCAACATTCCTATATGAAATGAAATTGTCAGACTTTGAAAGCTCAAGACCAGACCACAGATTAGGATGGAAATAGCAATAAAATCAAGTTCTGCCCAAGAGGTCATGAGACTCTTCATGACTCTAGCAGTGAGGCAAAGAGAAAACACTTGCAAATATCATTGAAACAACTCAAATAGTTTTTAAATAAAGTATCTTCTCATACAAACTAAGAAAAAGGAAGTTTTAAAAAGTGCCAAAACCTTCCCATTTTTTTTGCAGGTTTCCTCTATTAATTAACAATAATTAATATAAATGTTGTAATGAGGTAATTAGGGTGGGAGTCAATGCTCTTTGAGGACAGGGCCCCCCTCTCAACGAGTGCTAGATGCCATCTCTCATGATAAATCCTGTACCAAAAGACACACTAGTCACACCATCTGCTGCCTCCAGGGAGATAAGTTGCACATTTCAAAGTATGGCAACATTCCACTATAGCATAATGAAGAAAATGAAAAACATATTAGCAAACTGAACACTTTGGGGAAATTTCATTTTCAAATTGTGTGCTGTTTTGCTTTTAAAGAAGTAAAATTATTAAATAAAATGTGTGAGAGGAAGCAAATATTCTCCCTTGTAGCAAAATTACGAATGTTTTTACTTTGTGAAAAATAACATTATTTCCAAGGAGTGCATTAACATCACACATATCATCCACATTCTCAGAGTTGTTCTGAACAAACATCTATAGCTGACATGCATGTACTTGTGCTACAAACAAATTTCAATCCTAAAATGTTAGATTATTTGCTAGATGAGAAAAAACGAACCATTAACTGGCAAACAATTCCACTTCATTTCTGCCCTCCAAACCCGCTGGGGTTTAGAAATGTGGCTGAGGCCATCTCAGACCAGGCAGTTCACAGTCACAAACCTGAACGTGTGGACTTGGAAGCATCACTGTGTCTCCCGGGCATTCCCACCAGTAGGCAATTCTACTATGCATGGAAAAACAAGCACCGAAGAACAGCGTGCAGCCCCAGCACAAGTTGCAAGTACGCCGAGAGATTAAGAGCAAGACAAATCAGGTGTACCTCTCGTACCTGACCAGGGCCAGTATTAAACTAGCAAAGCTTGTCTGAAGAGCCATCAATCATGTACCAAGGGTGCCCTCATGAAGGTACATCCCATCCAAGCCGTATAAATATAAGGCAAAGAGAATTGTAGTGACAGACTACAAGGCCATTTGATCTATGAATTACACAGGCCCTGCAATTGCTTACACATGCCTGAAAACCTTCAGGGTCAGAGGAGGCCAAGGATTCAAAAGAAAGAATCTGTAACTCTTAATATTCTCCAGTTATAAGCCTAAATAGGATAGTTGCCCCTCTCTGCCCGTACCACCCATACCATCCCTCACTCAATTCAGCATCCGACTTTGTCCTAAGCAGCCTACCATTCGTTGTGCCTAAATGCCGTGAACAGAATTGATTTCAAAATGAAAAATGCAGTGAAGAGACCATAATTCTAGCCAAAATAACCCAGATGCAACATACTCTCTCTCATGTTGTGCTACTATCTACCTCAAACCGTCTCTCTCGACTGTCTCTTACTTTGGCTACCTGGCTGACTCACGTTCAACTGTCAATATACAGCCTTATGTATCCTCCTGTCCTGGGTTCAACCGTCAATATACAGCCTTAAGTATCCTCCTGTCTTGGGTATATTTCCTGACGGCTCCAGCATTCCAGTTAGCTCTGTGATCTTCCACTGTACTTCAGTGGTACCTTGCACGTACCTCTAGTATAGTTATAAGCCCCTGATTTTTTTAGTTTGTCTTTTCCACTAGATCCTGAGTTCCTTGACAGCAGGGGCTGTGTCTGGCTCATTTCTTTATCTGCTGTGCCTAGAATGTTTGATGGATGGATGAATGAATAAACAGTCACAGATCCATCTATTTACTCAAAGTCGTGCTGGACTGAATAATGGGATGGAAGTATTCTTATAATCAGATGCACAAATGCAGCAAAGACATAATCCTGATGAAAAGAGCCAAATGGGCAAGCGAGACAGGTAAATAACAAAACCTTAATCAGGTTGCTGACTCCTTTCCAGAGACAGACCAATTCTCTCATCCTAGGGCTCTATGTATAGGTTTTCATTGATTAACTTGGAGTTATCAACTCTTTGACAATAATGGAATCACCAGCTTCCAGTCAATCCTGTATATCTTTATGACTTTGGAAAAAGGTCATTTTATAGAAAGCTAGAATATTCACTTTTTACCTTTTATTTTTTCTAAATCACAACATTCATCCTGATATTTCTTCTTGTAAGATTTTTTTTTTTAATTTTACTTATTCATTCATGAGAGACACACAGAGAGAGGAAGACAAAAGCAGAGGGAGAAGCAGGCTCCCCGGGGAGAACCCAATGAGGAACTTGATCCAGGACTAGCCTCTATTTGAGCAGGGATCACACCCCGAGCCTCAAGCAAATGCTCAACCACTGAGCCACCTAGGCGTCCCTTATTTTAAGATTCTATTCTGAATGATGACTTAATGCTTGAAGGTTATTTTAAGATTTAAATGAGAATGAGATGAAAAGGATAGATTTGTTACCTCAGGTGGGTGGAATTACAAGGTACAAGGTGAGGCAGAGCAAGGGATTAGTGACTTTTACTTTCCACAATGCCTGTATTATTCACTTCCCCGAGCATATATGTAATTTCAAGTAGTTTAATAAAGTTTTTAATAAATTAACAAAGCCTCTTTCTGGTGGTGACCCTTTCCTTACCTCAGAAAGGCCTAAAAGCCAATGAAAATCATTCCTAAACAGTAAGTTGACAGTAGGAACCAAAAAGCATGCTCCACACAGCCCCATACTTTGAACAGTGCACTTCACAGCACCAAGTGTCAAGCGGGAAGAGCCTAAGTGGCCTGCTCTCCTGGTGCTGACTGCCTATCCTGGAGACAGGTAACCAAAAGACATTAGAGAACATTTAGGGTAGCACATGCTGAACATGTGCTATATATGTGATAATATATGTGATGGTCTATAAATGCCCTGAGAATTTGGAAAATGGGAGATTTTTGAGGTCTCTGAGCCTCAAGAGGGGCTTGATAGTCAAGGTCTTGAGGTCAAAGCCCATGAAAGGCAGACTTGGGGGATGACAGTCCTGGGGAGCACAGGTGACAAACCCAGTAAAAGGTGTAGGCATCAGTTTTACAGGTATCAGGAAGTGGTTAAGTTCCCAACAGTCATTCTGTTTCAGTCTTCTCATCTGGAGCCTCCTGTCTGTCAGTAATCTGTGGTGAACATTAGTCCTAATCAGGCAATGATGATGGGACCCTGTCCCTGAGAACAAATGTCCAGATCAAGTTTCGTCACAGATGGGACACCTGAGTGGCTCAGCAGTTGAGCATCTGCCTTTGGCTCAGGGCCTGATCCTGGGGTCCTGGGATCGAGTCCCACGTAGGGCTTCCTGCACGGAGCTTGATTCTCCCTCTGCCTGTGTCTCTGCCTCTCTCATGAATAAATAAATAAAATCTTAAAAAAAAAAAAAAGTCTTGTCACACATGAGCACTCGACTCAGACCCCAGGTCTCAATCCTGATTTCTGAATAACTCAAAATCCACAGCTGAAAACAGGAACTGGTACACAGATTTTGTGTGTTCACCTGCCCTGCCTCAGACTCATGGATAGTCAGGCTTCAGCTCCCTGAACTTATTTTACTGTCTTGAACCCAGACCATGCATCACACAGCTTTTTCTCCTTGGTCCTCCCTTCCCTCAGTTTACAATTACCTAGATGCTTGGGCTGTGCCTTACTATCTTATCCCTGGCCCCAGTTTATCCTTATACCTTACTCTGGCCTGTGCAAAGAAGACAGAATAATAGCTGGAAACCAGGGACATGACACCTGGGTGGCTCAGTGGTTGAGCGTCTGTCATTGGCTCAGGTCATCATCTTGGGTCCTGGGATTGAGTCCCACATCGGGCTCCCATTGAGAAGCCCACTCCTCCCTCTGCCTATGTCTCTGCCTCTCTCTGTGTGTCTCTCATGAATAAATAAAAATCTTTTTAAAGTAGCTGGAAACTAATATTTATAGAGTATATCCTGTGCTCTAGGCTTTGTGCTAATAACTTGCTGGGGGTAACTTTTTTGATCTACCCATTCAATAAGAAAGGTGCTGCTATAATCTTTATCACACAGATAAGAAGTTGCCATACTCCAAAATGGGCCAAGGGATGGTGGGATTATAAAAAGGCATCTGTGAGTGGAAAGACCAGATGAAGGAGGCTCTAAAACTGGGGCTAAGGAGTTTGGGTTTGATGCAGTAGGCACTGTGGAGCCATGTAAAGTTCAAAGCAGAATATATTTCTATATATTTCACTCTAGCTTTTATCTCTGAGTATTTGGTAGATTGTAATACAAGTTTGCCTCTATCCTTTTATTTACCACCTCTATTCTATTAACATCAGGAAGAAATCTACACCTACATGTCAGTGTAGCATGGAAAAACAAAACAAACTAAGATTCCGGAATGGCTAGCTAAAGTGTGCTGTGACAATTTGGCATGATGCTAAGTTATTTAAGACAAAAATTATGTCCTTGCATCGATGAATGACAAACAATAGCTTGGTGAAAATGTAGAACTCATGATGGTAAATGCAGATTTCCCCCCTTATGGTGAGGTGCTAAAGGAGGTGTTTGTTGCGTACATATAAAGGGAACTAGGAGAAAAGAACTGAACCAACGTAGTGGCATTCCATTATAAACACACATTTCCGTGTTTTAAAATGTTAATGTTATTCTCAGTTGGTTTTGATAATGATGGAAAATGTGAAGGAGAAAAACACATTAATCCAGCAGAGATCAATGGACTAGAAGTCAAGGTGAGAGTAAGCAGGCGATCTTGCCAGCAGTGAGTGGGGCACTGGATTTCAGGAGGGGCAGTGCTGGTGATAGATAGTGAGACATGCAGACGAGGGGGCATCTAGCATCTACGAGAATACAGATGAAGGGAGATAGAAATTTTGCAAAGTCGTGCAAGATTTCTAGGCCAAGGCTGAAAAATGTTAGTGTCATGAGTAGAAGTCACACTACTCTAAAGAGAAGGCAGATTTCAGATGAAGATAATTATGATGTTAAGCTTTCTATACGAGGAGAGGGTTATTACATTAAAACATCATTACAGTGAAAATCTAAGAGTATGTGACCTTGGAGTCTTACTGAACAATTACAACTGGAGCATCAGATAACTCCGTGCCATAGATTTAGAGATTCACGTTGGTGGCCCTAACCCATTCTGAGGACTTGCTCTTTATAGCTAACAGAACATTTTTTAAAAATTAAATTTGGATGTTTTTATTTGGTAAACTCTCACCTCCCCCCACTGAATGATACCTTGGCTTCACAAATTTATAGTATTTGCCCCGGCCTGAAGGCATGCGATTTTACGACCTAGGATAATCCCTTAAAGCCACACAAGTGAATGAGTTAGCTGCAGAAAAAGAGGTGGAAAGGATATAGACAGTGTGTGAACAAGAGGACCAAGGCCAGGAAGCCTGTAGCAATATCCAAAGAAAGAATAAGTCAGAACACTTGTCTTAAAGGAATTCTAGAAAGCGATCTAGATATAATTGGGGATGGGGCAGAGGGAATAATCAGTAATAAGGGAAAAAAAAAACCCTCAAGAAAATAACAATATTGAGGGGACCTATTCAATGCCAAGAGATACTAAAGACATGCATAGACACAATCTCATTTCAGATGAGAGGGGGTGGGAGGGGTGGGATAGGTGAGGACTTAAAAAAAAAAAAAAAAAAAGCATCCAGGGAGACCAAAAAAGGGAAAAAGAATCCTTTTGGCATCAAATTTTTCCTAGACAGCATAAAACACAGAAAGATAGAATTTCTTTACAAAGTTCAACATGAATGTACTACTACACAATCCAGCATTCCCACTTCTAGGTATTATCCAAGAGAACTAAAAACCTATGTTCATGCAAAATCTACACACAAATGGTTACAGAGGCTTTACTCTCAATCACCAAATACTGCAAATAACCCAAATGTCCTGCAACAGGTAAATGAACCAACGAACAATGGAACATCCTACAATGAACTACTATTCTACAGTAAGGAGAACAAACAATTGGGAGGAATTTGAAATATATCATGTTGAGTAAAAGAGTACAGATTGAAAAAGTGACGTAGTATGTAATTCTATTACTAGGACATTCCTGAAAGAAGAGAACAGATCAATGCTTGCCAGGGATTGAGATGAGGAGAAAATGACTACCAAGGGTCAGCACAAGGGAATCTTTTGGACCAAGTTTGATAGTGATGATTGTTAAATAGTTTTAACACATGTTTCAACTCAGAACTTACACATTGAAGAAACCCCCCCTGTAAGTAGGATCAGCCCTAATCCAGAGGCAGCCCATCCAGGTGCCTTCCTGAAGTTTTAGCAACAAAAAGCATTCTGTTTGTGATAAGAAAACCATTCCCCCCACACCCTTATTGGAATGTCCCTGAATAGGTTCATGTTGACCTTCTGAGAAATCAACCTGGATGCTATGCGACCCCCGCGGTTCTTTTGTCTTTAAGCGAGTTTTTTTCTTTTGCCTTTAAAAGATACCTGTAATTGCTAATCGGGGCTCTCTTCCTCTTCGGAGGCGGAGAGCCCGTTTGTGCAAACGTCCAATAAACCCTCTTGCTAATTGCATCTGCCTGTCTGGGGTCTGAGTCTCTGGGGCGTCCGCCGGGACACGCTGGCACCCGTGAGCCAGGGTCCAATATTTGGGGGCTCGTCCGGGATCCGAGACGCCCCAGGCTCAATCCTAAGACCGGTAGGAGGTAAGACCGAGCTCGCTAAATGTCATATCTGTCTCGTCCGTTTGTCTGACTGGCCGGGTCTGTGCCGGGTCTGTATTGTGCCTGCAGGACGCTGTACTCTGTATTTGGACCAGCGGGGGAGGCAGACGTGCCCGAGACCCCTGGTCCCCCTCCGGAGTCGGACTCCGGAGTGGTCTGGAAGAGGAATGGAGTCCGGCACTCCCTCCTCTTCAGGGAAGGTCGTTGTTCGCGACCGCTCCCATCTGAATCTGCCGCGCCAGTCCTGTCATTCGTGTGCGTCTGTTCGTTCTGTGTCTTTCTGGTCCCACTCCGGAGTCGGACTCCTGAGTGGTCTGGAAGAGGGAGGGAGCCCGGCACTCCCTCCTCTTCGGGGAGGGTCGTTGTTGGCGACCGCTCCCGTCTGAATCCGCCGAGCCGGTCCTGTCATCTGTGTGCATCTGTCTGTTCTGTGTCTTTCTCTCTGTCCTCCTCCTCCCCGCTCACCTCTTTTCTACACCCGCGGGGCAAACTGTAACCACCCCTTTAAGCCTCACTCTAGATCACTGGAAAGAAGTTGCCGGCCGAACACACAATCTTTCGGTCGAAGTCAGAGGACGAAGATGGGTCACCTTCTGCTCCTCAGAGTGGCCGACTCTCAACGTCGGGTGGCCCAGGAATGGAACTTTTAATATTGATATTATCTTGCAGGTGAAGGCCCCGGTCTTTCAGCCAGGACCCCATGGACACCCTGATCAGCTCCTGCAGATTCTCCTCACCACGGAGGAGAGACAGTGCGTCTACAGAAAAACGTCCCCGGGGCGGATGGGAGGCCGCCCCAGCTGCCTAATGAAATCGAGGATGTTTTCCCCTTGGTTGGCCCGACCTGGGACTACGACACTGCTGCTGGGAGGGAGCGGCTCCGTCTCTATCGCCAGGTACTCCTAGTGGGTCTCAAAGGGGCAGGGCGACGCCCCACCAATTTGGCAAAGGTACGTGCTATAGTGCAGGGAAAAGATGAGACGCCGGCAGGTTTTCTGGGAAGATTAATGGAGGGCTACCATATGTCTACTTAGAGAGAGAGAGAGAGGAAATGCAGTAAAGAACTGACTGGGATACTGGCCACCGTAGTACAGGGCTCAGGGCAGATAAGTCAGGACAGAGTAAGGACCTGGGAGACAAAAGAAGACCACAGGTTGAACGAGACCAGCGTGCCTACTGCAAGAAAAAGGACATTGGGTTAAAGATTGTCCAAAGAAGGGCCAAACGCAGGTACCTAAGAAGAAGCCCATTCCCGTACTGTCCCTAGAGGATGAAGATTAGGGATGTCAGGGCCAGGAGCCGCCCCCCCCCAGCCTCAGATAACCCTTAAAGTGGGGGGGTCAACCAGTGACCTTCCTGGTTGCTACGGGAGCTCAACATTCAGTTTTAACTGAGGCAGAAGGACCCTTGAGCTCTATCTAGAAGATGCATTCTTTTGCCTAAAGTTAAGCTCTCAAAGCCAGCCTATTTTTGCCTTTAAATGGAAAGATCCTGAGACGGGATTCTCAGGACAACTCACTTGGACAAGGCTACCACAGGGATTCAAAAACTCCCCCACCTTGTTCAACGAAGCCTTGCATCAGGACTTGGCAGACTTCCGAGTTGGCCATCCGGACCTCGTTCTCCTGCAGTACATGGATGATTTGCTCATAGCGGCTAAGACAGAACGGGATTGTGTAAAAGGTACGGGGGCCCTGCTCGAGAGACTGGGAGGACTGGGGTATAGGGCCTCCACCAAAAAGGCCCAAATAGGCCAGAGACGAGTGACCTATCTGGGATATCTCCTGGAAGGAGGCCAGAGGTGGCTGACGGAGGGCCGCAAAAAGGCTGTAGCCCTGATCCCAGCACCCACTAGTGCCAGAGGGCTACGAGAGTTCCTCGGCAGTGCCGGGTTCTGCCGCCTCTGGGTACCCGGGTTTGCAGAGCTGGCGGCTCCCCTATATCCTCTCACGAAATCCAACACCCCCTACCACTGGGGAAAGGAGCAACAATTGGCTTTTGACAAAATAAATAGGGCCTTATTGACTGCCCCTGCACTGAGCCTCCCAGATGTAACCAAGCCATTTGCGCTATATGCTGATGAACGCTGAGGAATAGCCAAACGGGTCCTAACTCAGAAACTGGGACCCTGGAAAAGGCCCGTGGCATATTTTTCAAAAAAATTAGACAGCGTGGCGTCAGGATGGCCCCCATGTCTCCGAATAATAGCGGCTGTGGCAGTCCTGGTAAAAGATTCAGATAAGTTGGCCTTCAGCCAACCCCTCACTGTGGTGGCCCCCCCACGCTATAGAGACAGTCATCCGCCAGCCCCCTGATCAATGGCTCTCAAACGCTCGGGTCACCCATTATCAGGCCATGCTACTGAATTCCGAGCGGATAAGGTTCGGAACGGCTACATCCCTAAACCCGGCCACCTTGCTTCCAGAAACCGAGTCCCCCTCCCTGCTAATGCATGATTGCCACCAGATCCTAGCCGAGGTCCATGGCACCAGAAGGGACTTGACGGACCAGCCTTTGCCAGATGCTGAAGCAACCTGGTACACCGAGGGGAGTAGCTTTCTACGAAATGGTGAACTGAAAGCCGGGGCGGCTGTGGTAGATAATTCACTGTCCGGGGCATCAGCGAGGCAACGACCCAGTAGCAGAGGGGAACAGGATGGCCAATGAAACAGCACGGGCCGCTGCACTAGGCCCACAGGAGGATGGACAGAAGCATCCCCCACCAAATGAGAAACTGCCCAGGTGGTTGTCAAGAAAATCCTAGAAGAAATTTTCCCCTGGTTTAGACTGCCCAAGGTAATAGGGTTGGACAACGGCCCTGCCTTCGTCTCCCAGGTAAGTCAGTTGGTGGCCAGATTACTGGGGATAAATTAAAAATTACATTGTGCATACAGACCCCAGAGCTCAGGGCAGGTAGAAAGAATAAATAGAACAATTAAAGAGACCCTAACCAAATTGACATTGGAGACTGGCACTAGAGACTGGGTCCAACTCCTCCCTATGGTTCTGTTCCGAGTCCGGAACACTCCCGCGCGCCATGGGCTAACTCCTTACGAGATTCTCTATGAAGGTCCCCCACCAGTAACGGACTTACTAGATTCTGCTATTGACCCTCTTGCTAACACTCCCGGTTTACAGGACAGGCTAAAGGCGCTCCAGATTATCCAGCGCCAGATCTGGAAACCCCTTGCAGCTGTCTACCGCCCCGGAGACACAACCGGCCCACACCCGTTCCAGATCGGTGACTCCGTCTACATCAGGAGACATCAGTCCAGGACGCTTGAGCCCCGCTGGAAGGGCCCATACACTGTACGACTGACCACCCCAATCGCCTTAAAGGTAGACGGCATTGCTGCTTGGGTCCACGCCTCACACGTCAAGCGCGCCCCATCAACGAGCACCGCTGACGCCAGCCAGGACGGACGGGAGGAGCCACCTCAGTGGAAGCTCCACCGCACCCAAAACCCGCTCAAGATAAGACTTTCAAAAATTGTTCAATGACAGTTGTTATATTCCTACCTCTCCTAGCGCTCTTCACCTCCGCCAAAGGTGACCCTCATGCCCTCAAAATGTTAACCTGGCAGGTACTAACATCTGGGGGTGACGAGGTCTGGTCTATAACTAAGACCGCCCCCGTGGGAACCTGGTGGCCTAACCTATATCCTGACCTATACAAGCTAACCATAGGGGCCCCTAGCCCATGGGACCTAGAGGGATACTTGGACACCTCTAGAGCCCCTAACCGAGAAAGCCCTCCAGGGCAACTGGGATTAGACCCATGGGGAGGATGTGGCACGCCTGACAGAAGGGCCATGCTCAGCACTCTTCCCTTTTATGTCTGTCCCGGGTACCACAGAGATCGCAGGCTAAATCCCACCTGTGGAGGAGGGGAATACTTCTATTGTAAAAATTGGGGGTGCGAGACTAGGGAGACACAGGATGAGAGGCCCTCCTCCTCCTGAGATTACATCACTGTCAAGGCTAACTACACCCCCCCCCCCCGGGGCTACCAGGAACTCTGCAATACTACCGCCCCGATTTTGGGGACTGATTCTTACCTGGAGCCCCAGCCGGGAACTTGGTGGGCATGCAACAAAGTCCTCACCCCCTGTGTGTCAGCTAAGGTTCTAAATAGCTCAAACGACTTCTGTGTCATGGTGCAGATCATACCCAGGGCGTTCTCTCACCCTGCTGAAACTCTAGAAAATCAGTATGATGAACATCCCACCCGTTTTCGGCGTGAACCTATCTCCCTAACCCTAGTCGTTATGTTGGGACTAGGGGTCGCTACTGGGGTGGGTACTGGCACAGCTGCTCTGATCCAGGGCTCACGACGTCATATAGAACTCCAGGCAGCTGTAGATGAGGATCTACGGGCACTAGAGCAGTCCGTTTCTAAGTTAGAACAGTCCCTCACCTCACTTTCAGAAGTAGCACTTCAAAACAGGAGAGGCTTGGATTTACTACTCCTGAAAGAGGGAGGACTGTGTGCTGCCTGGGAGAGGAATGCTGTTTCTATGCAGACCATTCTGGAGTCATCAGAGACTCCATGGCCAAACTCAGGGATAGGCTAAATAAAAGACAAAGGGACCGGGAGGCCCAGCAGGGCTGGTTTAAAAGCTGGTTTAATCAGTCTCCCTGGTTGACCACCCTGATCTCTACCATTATGGGCCCTCTAGTTATCCTGCTCCTGCTGCTAACTTTCGGCCCCTGCATCCTTAACCGGCTGCTCTGGTTCATCCGAGAAAAATTGTCCATTACCCAAACTCTGGTATTAACAATGTCGGGCCCTCCAAACTGAAAAAATAAATGTTCCCTAAGATTTTAAGGTTAAAATCAGCCCAAACAAAGAGGAGGGAATGAAGAAACCCCCCCTGTAAGTAGGATCAGCCCTAATCCAGAGGCAGCCCATCCAGGTGCCTTCCTGAAGTTTTAGCAACAAAAAGCATTCTGTTTGTGATAAGAAAACCATTCCCCCCACACCCTTATTGGAATGTCCCTGAATAGGTTCATGTTGACCTTCTGAGAAATCAACCTGGATGCTATGCGACCCCCGCGGTTCTTTTGTCTTTAAGCGAGTTTTTTTCTTTTGCCTTTAAAAGATACCTGTAATTGCTAATCGGGGCTCTCTTCCTCTTCCTCTTCGGAGGCGGAGAGCCCGTTTGTGCAAACGTCCAATAAACCCTCTTGCTAATTGCATCTGCCTGTCTGGGGTCTGAGTCTCTGGGGCGTCCGCCGGGACACGCTGGCACCCGTGAGCCAGGGTCCAACAACATCAGGAGTGAATTTTACTTTATTTCAAATAAAAATACATACACACACACACACACACACACATACATATATATATATAAATAATCCATCAGTTTAAAAATAGAGATTATAACATGACAGATAAGTGACCAATGGAAGAGCTAAAATTAAATTTTACTAGCAGAGTTTGAGGAGGAGGGGATAGGGGGAGGTAGTATAACTTAAATTCTGTATTTTTCATTGCAAGGAATGAGTAATATTAAGTAGATTATTCTTTACAAATTAGTGGTGGAGCATATCCTTTAGATTTGTCAATGGAAAGAAATAAAAACAGAAATGGTTGAAATAGTTACAAGCGAGTGCAATTTCTGTGACTAAGGAGCTGGGGTTGGGAGCTTTTCTATTTCATATCTTCCTCTACCATTTGAAATACTACACGTGTGCATATTGCTTATAGTTCATTATAAAATAAATTTCCAAGTTAAATTAATATAAATTTTCTCAATATAAAAATATCTTGATTTTTTTTTTTTTACCAGATCTCATATTTTGGGAGAAAAAATAAAATTTAGAACTGCGTCCTCAGGCTACATAAAGGTGAGAATTTCATTTATAATATAAGAAAGCACCATAGGTATCCTACCTAGTTTCATATATAATACATCACAAAAGTACTGAAATATCATAAATGTTAATATATAAAGTGAACATTAGCGGTTCAGATTCATTATATGTCATTATATTTAGTAAACATTTAAATTTCTTTCACGATAATGTCTTAATGAAATATTTTCAAAGAGATAATTTCCTGTCTTTATATTGATATAGTGACATAAACAGAAATATTCTATGGTGACCAATGAGCCTACGAAGTCGTCAATGGTATTTTCATCTTCAGCTAAAATAAATCAATGAGTCTACAACAGTGACTCCTGGCTGGACCTATATTTTCATAGAAAACCATCATGGAGGCTTTGGGGTTTGAACAGAATTTGACAGGGGGAAGACTTAAAGAACAGTCATTGAAAAAAGAATGTACTCCATACAAGAAGGTTTTTAATAGCTTCTTATATATTGTAAGAACTCCAAAGTGCCGGTATGTGAATGCATAATTAGGTAGGTGAAAATTCATTACAAAGTGAATTTTGGTTCAACTTGACAAGTGAAAAACTTTCCCATGGCTGCTTTTGAGAAAATTATTATACCTCCCTTTCATCAGAATGTTGCCAATTCTGCGTTTCTGTCAATAGCATTTAACCTATTTCTTTAGGTAGTCTGTCTTCTACTTCACTAAAGTAATGGAGACCTTCATTTAAGTCACATTCCTATTAACACACACAACACATACACATATAACCTCTCACATACAATAGAACCACGGTTTGCATCCCTACCATTGTAGCCAGGTAGAAATGTGCCACCACATCTCCTGCTACAGTTGGCATGGGGACGAATGACCCCAGCTCTCATCCCCTGCATCTCCCACATGCTCAGGTCATGCTTGTCTCAAGTGTCTGAGAACAATGGAGGTACTAGGGCCATTCCTGCAGGGTATGAGACTCTTCTGGTATGTGACCTTAGGTCATGGAGTTCTCACAGGCCTTGTCCAAACCTTATTAGAACTACCTTGCTACCCCAGACTCTTTCTACGCAATCCTCCTTCCCCCTCTCCTTTCCCAGCTGTCAGATCAACAACATGGTCTGAAGGTCTGCTGGCCGACCCTTCCCCCCCTCCACTTTATCCTTCATGTGCAGCTCTCCCAAAAAACTTCTTGCACCTTTAATCTATCTGGCATCTATCCCCTTAGAGGATTTGAAAGGACACACTCGCTCTGAAGAAATGGTAAGCTTCATTCCTCACAACCTCAAGAAAATCTGGGCCCCACGATCTTTAAAGAGAACCCATCATACCTAACCTTTATGCAAATTAGGAACAGATTTAAACAAGACCCCAGGCTTCTATGGGAATGGCTTTTCTGTTTGTGATGCATAATCTCTCTCTCAGCCTTTAGTCACAGTCTCCAACCTGGCCTTCTCTTTTGGTAATCATCGGGTCCCACCACCTGAGAGAGGAGTGGTGAACCAAATCTGAGCACTGTCACTTAGCACTCTGTGCTGGGTGCCTGAGGGCTCTTATCAGGAAAACTATGGTAATAGGGTACCTCATTTATAATGTTATTTTAAGGACTTATAGTCAAATATGTGTATGCAATTCACTTAAATTATGCCAGCCAGGTGGCAAGTCCTCTCCACATTTGCTGTCTTCATTATCATCCGTAGTGTTACAGTGAATATACAGCTAATTTAAAAAATTGACCAAAGAATACACATTCCCAGTTAAATGATGAAGATCTAATGTATGGCATGGGGATTATAATTACTACTGTATTATATACTTGCGAGTTGCTAAGACAGTAGATCTTAAATATTCCTCCCACAAAAATGCTATGGCAACGATGTGCTGATATGAAAGTGTTAGCTAGTGCTACCGTGGTGATCGATTTTATAATACATAGGTGTATCGAAGCAACACCAACACACTGCACAACTCAAACTTTCACAATGTTAGGTGTCAAGTGTAGCTCAATGAAGCTGGAAAAAAAATCCTGACTGGGAATATGGTGTAACAGATAAAGCACGAGATACAGAGTCAGAAGACTTCATTTTAAGTGGCATCTCGAACTTGTGACCTTGAATCTGTGACCTTGGATATGTCCTTTAATGTTTTGCAACCTCACTGGTACCTGTCTCTTATTACATAGTTCTTGTGAGGGTCAGAGGAAAAGATCTGTGGGAAAGTACTTTACCCACCAGAAAGGACAACATGGAGAAGTTACCAAATAGAAAACGATACACAGGTATCAGTTAGTTAGGTTGATGTAGGGAAGCCTGAATTCCTGGAAATCCTGAGGATCACAGGGTTAAATTTTCATATCCTAAATACACTTTAGACATGCTGCTTTGGGATTTGAGGATGAGAGGGAAGCCTGCTCCTGTTTGAGAACACACTGATGATGGGTAGAGAGCCACTGATTGTCTGAGGCCCTGCCTTTGGGGGGAGGTGGGAAAAAAGTGGTTTTTTTGTTTTTTTAACAGAGCTAGAGCATGAAAAATTCCCAGATTTGAATGCCACGGCATATGTAATATATGTAATGGCTCAGCGATGTGTGTTTCTAAAATCAGCTTCCCTTTTTTCTTAAACCCACCTTTCCATAACCAGGCAGCCTGCTGCTGCATCAGGAATTTACTGCTGTGAGCAACCATAAACATTGCGCTAATGGCAGCGCTGCCTGAGGATGGACATTGCAGAGTGCAGTGTGTGCAGTTAAAGGCCACAGACGATATTTTCTACTCTCTGCACACCACAGGGCACACACATTATCATCTAATTTAGCGTAAAGGTCCTTTAATAATTATTATTATTAAAAGCAAACAATCAACTCCACAAATCAAGAGCTCTTTTCAAACATGGGTTCTAATCTTTGTTTCCTCTCAGATGTATGGTTATTGTCCACCTGGAAAGGCCCCAAAGTGATAGCCAGAAATCTGCCACCACCACCCCTTCTGCTGTTCCTGCCATCGTATTTAATTGTGTTTGCTCAACTCGAAGCCAAACTCATATGCAGTATATTTAGATGGTTAAAATAGCATAGCATTCCTCTGTATTCACAGATTATTTTCAACACCACAATTCTTGGGAATTAGTCTGGAATAAATAAGGTAAAGCAACATAAATTTGTTCCAGTGACAAAACAATATCAAAATGGCAATCTGGAGATTCGCCATGAATGAAGGAATATACAGTGTCCCTTCTGGTGAACTCTCCTGCAAATGCAATCACTGTCTCATTTGCTAGTCTGGATTTATTTTAAAGTGAGTGAGAAAGAAATCAAGAAACTAATAGTAAGAAACTGATTCAAAAGATCAATGTATGATCACTGTACTTACTCTTACATAGCATTAAAGGTAAAGGCGTAGAACTGATATATATGTTGATTTTCTGAACCTCTAAGGAGCCTTTTTTCCCCACAATGGCAAACTTTCTAAATTGAAAAACATCTATCATTAATACATATTCAGGATCTCTCTCTGAGGTCTCAGCTACTACATTTTTTTTCCCCAAATGCGTTGAAAATCACAACTTTACAAAGGCTTGGTTGGATACTTTTGTCAGCTAACTCTACCTCAAATTTTTCAACTTGTATTTTTAGTATCACTTAATGAATACTAACCCCATCATCCAAATGTCAAAATATTTCTGAATCATGAAGTTAAGAATAGACCTTGTTGCTAAACAGGTTAGGACTTGAACTGGATCAATTAACTAAAAATAAAGACCAGGGTTCCATGCTTTTAATCTGACCCAACTATCACATAATAATAAAATCAGGAATTTTTAAACATACAGAGAGCTTAATTAGATTTTCATTTAAATTTGGAAAATGAAGAGAATGAACATGCACATATTTTTTTTTTTTACTTAAGATTTTCCAGAGTATGATTTTCATTTCTACATGACCATTGATCCAACCTCACATTTAGAGAATGCCAACTCTGTGCTTATCTGTCAGGGGCTGACTTTTTCTCTGTACTCTTATTTCTCATTTGCCTGTTAATTAATTCAACAAATATTACTCAAAATCTCTTGCATGCCCAATGGATGTTCTAGGTACTAAAGACACGGTTGGAGTAAGACAGGTAAGGTGCAATTCTCATGGAATTTATTTTCCACCCTGGGAAGCAGGATTAGGAGACAACAACCAAACAGAAAGTAAGATCTCAGAGACTGGTAACTCATTTAAGACAGTACAGGAGAGTAGAATGCCCGGGTGACCTGGAAGGTAACTTTAGATGAGTGATAAGGAAAGGCTTCTTTAAGGAGCTAACAGGTACTCCAGGTAGACAAGATGGCAGCAACCATGGGAAGAGCTGAGGGAACTGTAAATACAAAGGCCTTAAAATGAGAAAGAGCTTGGAGAATCCCAACAGGAAGAAGACCATGAATTTAGACTATCATGAAATGGGGAGAAGTGTTTTGAGATGAGGCCTGACAGGGAGCAGAAGGCACATCAAGTACTCAGGTCGCCACTTTAAGATCTGTTCTGGGGGTGCCTGGGTGGCTCAGCTGATTAAGCATCAGTCTCTTGGTTTCTACTCAGGTCAAGATCTCAGGGTGGTGGGAGTGAGCCACGAGTTGGGCTCCCGGCTTGGTGTGTAGTCTGCTTGGGGATTCTCTTTCCTTCTCTCTGTGCCCCTTGCATTCATGCTCTCTCTCTGTCTCTTGCTCTCACTCTCAAGTAAATAAACCTTTACTTGGGAGTGAAAAATAAAAAAAAAAAGGATTTGTTCTGCCTTTGGAATCATCACAGAACCAGCTTGAGTAACAAATACCAGTATAGTCTCAGATACAGATACTGTTGATATCACCAGGTGATAGTTTTTCATATGTCTGCACTGTCCTTTACGTGGTCATCTCTTAAGTATCTCCTGAGCGGCTCATACAGCTCTTGGACACCTGTCCCCCCTCAATGAGCCATTGGCCCATTGCCTGATTTCTGACCTGATATTTTCTCTGAGTCTTGTTTAAGCCTGGAGGCTACATAACCTCAGTGTCAAGTATCATCTGACTTCCATCTACCACCACCAGCTCCCTGATAATCCTTAATGACCTTTATTGTCTCCCTACCAGAGGAAACAATGTGCTAGAGCTACTACTTTTCTAATTATGTGTAATATTTTCAACTTTCAAAAACATTGCCATAACCTTTAACACTCTTGATTATGTCAACAGTTTCCATGAAGTAGATGTATAAGTATTAGTTCATTTTATCTTCTTTTTTAAATATTTTATTTATTTATTCATGAGAGACCCAGAGAGAGAGAGAGAGAGAGAGAGAGAGGCAGAGATATAGTCAGAGGGAGAAGCAGACTCCATGCAAGAGCTCGACATGGGACTCGATCCCTGGACTCCAGGATCATGTCCTGGGCCAAAGGCAGGTGCTAAACTGCGGAGCCACCCAGGGATCCCCATCTGTTTCTTTTAAAGACTTTATTTGAAAGAGAGAGAGAGGGAAAGCATGAACAGGGTGGAAGGGGCAGAGAGAGAAGCAGACTCCCCACTGAGCAGGAAGCCCAACACGGAGCTCCATCCCACGATCTTGAGAGCGTGACCTGAGCCAAGCCATCCAGGTACCCCAACTTCACTTTAAAGATGAAGAAATCTTGGGGCACCTGGGTGGGTGGCTCAGTCAGTTAAGCATCTTCCTTCTGCTCGGGTCATGATCCTGGGGTCCTGGGATCCAGTCTCACATCAGGCTCCTGCTTCTCCCTCTGTTCCCCCCCCCCCCCCCCGCTTGTGCTCTCTCACTCTCAATCTGCATGCTTGCTCTCTCAAAAAAATAAATAAAATCTTTAAAAAAAAAAAAAAAGAGGAAATCCAAACACAAATAGGTAACTTCTATAAGCTAAGCTTACAATAGGGACTGAGAACTCAAGCATCCTACTTTCCCATCTCCATCTGGTTCTGGGCGTGAGAGAGGTCTGGCTCACTTCAGGCTTAGGGTCTTAAGAGAGTAAGTCCACAGATGGTCTGCTTATGATATTAAATTTGAAGACCAGGCACAAAAGCATTTAGAGGGTGAACAGAAAGGATTCCCTTTCTCAACAATTTTCATGTATATGTATTTGAGTTCAATGTTGTTTATAACACCATGTCCTCAGACAACACTTGCAGCCCCGTATATAGGCTTGACCACGGTGCAGAGACAGATTAGTACAAACATATTGCCAATTACAGACAGAAAAAGAGAACAAGTTTAATTGCTGAGTTTGAGAGAAAGAACTGAGCATATTCAGCTGAACTGCTCTAGGTTTTCTTCTTTGGCTCTGCCTACCTCCTGAAATGACAATAGTACGCAAGAAATATCACTTTGTTGAGGTAAGGGAACATCTGTAACTTTTTAGCATCTGTAACTCTTAAAGTTCAGCTCCTGTGATTTCACTCTCAAATGTATAGTTTTAAATAGCCATGTTGTCAGAAATTCAATGCACTACTTAAAAAAAAAAATCAGCATTTTCAAATAAGTCTGAACAAAAAGGTCTCTTAGAAAAAACAGAAATGATTTCCTTACCTGTTCAATTAATCAAGTCCCATAAATAACGTTCTTAAAATAACTGGGAAAGTACTAAAAAATAGTTAAAACTCTGAAGTGTCCTCATCCTTCTAAGGTAGATCAGTTATGTTCATCCCAGCTTGTAGTATATAGTAGTTTGGAGTAGGCTGCTTTTCATACTCTTCTTTAAAGTTCTGAGGTTCTTATTAAGGTGATAGTCTAGCTGTTTCTATTAAATATTCATGACCTTTTTCCAAGAGAACAGTTTTGAACTGTTACTTCTGGCTAAATTTGTGGGAGTTCTTTTCTCCCACGCACTCTTGAATGTGCTCTCTCAGGGAAAGAGACTTAATAGCCATTGTCCTAATTGAAGTATATCTAAAGTTTTTACACAATAACAACAACATGCGATTTTGTTAAAAACACAAATTCACCTCAAAGTGAATATTACACATAGCAAATGCAGAAAGCTTTGAAGGATGTGTTGCCCCCAGAGTACCATTTAGTGGATTGGAAGCAGCAATTCACAGCTGAAAACTTAGTAAAATAGAATACAGCTAATCCACATGAACTCAATATTTTGCAGATAGCAGGGAAAAAACTGACTCATCTTTCCTAGTTTGTTTCCAGATAGACGTTTAACATCACATAACTTCTCCTTTTACCCTACCACCACCACCACCACCACCCCGCCCCAGCTCTGGGGGACTAGTGCATGAACAGAGCGTATTCTCAACTACTACCTGTCAGGTGGTAAGCTTGCTGGGAGAAGGCCATGCCTGATGGGAAAGCTGGACTGCTCAGCTTTGTCCATGATAGGAGAGCTCCATTCAAGGGTGAAATATTAAGAACACCATTGTCACCACACATTTAAATGAAAAGTTTTACTGGCAGTTAAGCTGCCCTTTTTTAACCTCCATTTGGGAAATTACAGGATATTTTTCCCTCTTGATATTTTCTGACATGCACCTGGATTTGTCAAGGATGACTTGACAATTCTAGTATGTCGTTATGATCTTTCAGGAAAAAATGGTATTTAATATTTGTATCAAAAAGATATAGAAATACTTCCTACATCATACAGATTATATAAAAAATAATCGTCATGCTGAACTATAAGCAAACAAATGATACTTGAGTATAAAAAAGTGGCACACATATATATCTTAGGTGAAAATGTCATACTAGATAAGAGAAATCCAATTTTTAAAGATTACACCTTATTGTTTTCAATGAAGACTTGAAAGTATTTTAAAATCCATGTTAATAGATCCAGAATATAAAGAAAATATTTATAGTTTTGTGCAAAATAAATTACATGTGCAGGTTCCCAGGCTAAAAGTACATTACGATTTTATTAGATTGTTCTGGAGTGTGTGTGTGTGTGTGCGTGTGTCTGTGTGTGAAATAATATGTAACTGAAGCTATAGCAACTAAGTGCCAACGGAACTGGCTTCAAAGCAAAAAATTCAATCATGACAGTTTTACTTATATGTTTCCCTGATTAGACTGGTTGATTTGGCTTGGCATTTTGTATGCATTCATTAAATTATCACAAACAAATACAAAGTATTATAATGACATCCAACCTGATAACTTTTGGTGTGTACAAAGCTGAACTATTACATACACAAAGTCAAACATTTAAAATTCAGACAAAACCAACTAATTTCATGTCATAAAATTTTTTTAATGCCTCCTATAAATACTTACTATGTAAAAACAGTATTCTAAGTATACTTACATATATGACTCTCTCTGTATATCTATCTCTATATATATCTCCTTTTCCCCCCAACCAGATCCCCCAAATTGCAAATCTCATTACCTGTTTTTGAGTAGTACACTGAAGGTCATCTTATCCAGTCCCAGATAATTTGGCAGCAACTTTGACCAATTCCAGTTCCATTTTGTGATGGCTGACTGTTGATAAATGAGAATACGCTATTGTTAGTTATTAATCAGAGTTAATATGATCAGTAAATTAAAGCTCCAGCTGTGATAGACTAACTAAGAAGGAGGGGGGTCCAGAACAAGGACTTAGACAGATAACATCAATCATGTCCACAGAAGAAGGTTTTTATTCCAATAAGACAGCAATTAATTTATAAATCCATTTGGGGATGTAGTCATTATTTATAAAAATATAAATCAATTTCTTGAGTCGTTATTCTTCCAAGTGCTAATGGCATTTGCCCAACAAGTTTCCCTGAGAGGGTGACTCTGAAAAGAAAAGTGAAATAACTGGCAACTTTTTCATATATCAATTTGTAGTTTTTATTTTTTAGTATCCAGAAATTCTATGGGAAAAAAAAAAACAGATTTAGAGGGGCTATGACTCAAATTACAAGACACAGCTTAGTAAGAGTATAATAGTAATGTTACTTTTGGTTAAGAAAATGCTTTAAAGGGGAAATTAGGGGGATCCCTGGGTGGCTCAGTGGTTTAACGCTTGCCTTTGGCCCAGGGCGTCATCCTGAAAACCTGGGATCAAGTCCCAAGTCAGGCTCCCTGCCTGGAGCCTGCTTCTCCCTCTGCCTGTGTCTCTGCCTCTCTCTCTGTGTCTCTCATGAATAAATAAATAAAATCTTTAAAAAAAATTAAAAAATAAAAGGGAAATTAGAACAACCTGTAAATGTAAATAATGTTCTTTTATTCTCATTTAGTAGGTAATTTCACAACAGAGTAAGGAGAAAAATTACTCTGAAAGATAATCTCATAATTCAGAATGGAATAAAACATGCCATTTACTTAAACGAAGTGAGGATAATTTAACAGCTACAATGATTATTTATGGTTTGGAGCAATCTAATGTGCAACATAGAAAAGCAGCCAATACACTCAAAACTTACATAATATTTTTCGTTTCCAAGTATTATAGATGCTTGTATCTCTTAAAACTACACAGTTTTGATAATAAGAGTCCAGGCCAATGTTTAAAATCCTATAAGAACTATGCCCTGTCACCTGCTGATTAATGGAGCACCACAATCCTGTCGTAGAGCAGGAGGATTCTGTCCCAGGTTGTCAGCATTTGAAGGTCTTATTCTACTACAGTATTGATGACTGTAGACTAGGGTTGTAGCAGGCATGGCAAAAATATTATCTGCATCCCGAATTAGGCTATTGTTTTAATTCTTATTTTCCTCAGAGCTCTAGGTCAAGCAATCCTTCTCTTCTCCCCTGTTAATTCAAATAGCCTGTCAGGAAGCTCTTCCCTTTTTTATTCACCAAAAGAATAAATAAAGCAAAAGCAAGTTTAGATTTCAAATACTTTGACTTAGATATGATCTTTTCAATGTGACGACTGAAACAGGTAGCTTAAACAATGGCATCATCTGGCATTAAAAACGTGTGGTATTTATCATATTACCCGTATTCCAAATATCCTGACGTTGAGATCATTTGCAAATTCATTTGAAATGCAGGAATATGTTTAGGGTTATAAAAAGGGAAATTTACCTCATGTGACTTAAAATAGGAACTCAAGGCTTTGTTTATAATTAGTTGTCTACTCTTATTTTTATTTACCTTAAAAATTAGATAAGTTCATAAAAATGGCAAGGTGTTCTTTGAGTGGGTGGGTAGGCGATGGGGATGGGCAACAAGGGAGGAGACCCTTATGAAACACCTGGTTTTTCAGGCCTTCTGTAGACACAGTCGAACAGATGTTCCCTCTGCCCATGGCAAACTGACCTGGTCAAAAGTTAAACTATACAGACCAAACATATGCATCAGTTTGACAAATAGAAGGTAAAATAACTTTTTCAAAGTCAATTCATGCAGACCACATAAATAAGAATAAGGCCTTTTGCTTCTTAGCCAAAAAAAAAAAAAAAAAAAAAAAAAAAAAGCTTATAAGTATTCAAACACAAAGCATCTTTTTCCTTTATTGGTGTAAAAAAAAAAAAAGATCACACATTTCCTATTTTCCACATACCTGAACTAGCATGTTTTCACTAAATGCCTTGTACACCTGGAAAGGGTTAAAGGCAGAAGGCTGATCTTCTACACTCCTCAAGGTCATCTTTAAAGGTCTGATGGGTAATGGCTTTTCCTTCGAACCATTCATAGAAAACAGCTGTTCTTTTAAATATTCCTTCAAGGGGGGAAAAAATTACAAGTCGTGATGGTGGGAAGCATATATTCTCTTTAAAAATACACTGATCAATATCCAAATCTACTCTTTCAGCACATTTGCTAGATTACAGCGTATTACTTGCCTCAGGACAGAATACATTTTCAGAAGAAACACAGCAGAATACCAATCAGCACTGCAATAAACCCACCAAAAACAGGTTCACCTAATATATGGGGTAGATTATGAAAGCATCTAACGAATTCTCACATAATGAATGTATGCTCGATACATCAGAATCTTTCTAATAGGCATTGTCTTGTCATTGGTTCGTGTGTCAACATGTCCCGTTACCAAAACTTCACTTAGATGCACGATTCCTCACAGAACAAGGTGGCTCATTCATTCACTAAGTGCAGTGGTTATCTACTGTACGCTCAGCAGAGTGTGGAGTACTCTGATATTCCACTGCAAGCAATCTTTCCTCTATGTAGAATTAATTATAATTCAAACTCCTCAACTCTGTTTCCATGCTGTGGACTGAAAAATATCAAGGTTCAAATGAAGCTCAACATATGTAATTCCAAGCCTCCAACTGCCAGGGGCAGCCTGGGCAAAAAAGTCTATCGACTGCTTCATATTTTATTTTCCATTCATAAATAAATAAGGTGACTGATCCTAGTCTATTTTATTGGACTCTTTTTGGAACACGACAATTTGAAAGGACTTTAAGTTTCCCATGTAAGCTATCAAATATTTACTTTTAATAAGTCATGCTAGAGATAAAATAATATAAATGTTCTCCTGATTTTCAGTATGTCAAAATCTAATTTTTTCCTCAAGAGTAGGACTAGGTTGAGAACATTAGAGCTGAAAAGGACTTCAGAGGTCATCTGGAAAACCCTTGGTACTCAAAGTCTGGCACCCAGACCAGCCGAGTCAGCTTTACCTGGAAACCTGTTAGAAAAACAGAATCTCAGGCCCCACCCCAGAGAGAATCTGACAGGAGAACAGCAGGCACCCAAAAGTTTAAATAATTCTAGCCCACAGCACATTGGGCATGTAGCTCTGAAAGGCCACAGATGAGCCTTAGATCACAGGGGTGAGTAGTAGAGTCTGAGTGAGAAGCCATGTGTTTGGTCTCGCTTCATCATGCTTTTTTCCTGTGCCTCTATAATGTAACTTCCTGAGTAGGGAATGCCCCCTGTACCACTGTACTCCCCAGGCAGGGACATTTTAGAGCCTCAAATCCTAAAAAAAATTAAAAAAAAAAAAAAAAAAAAAAACCAGGAATGAAAAAGAAAAGAAAAAAAAAGAAAGGAAAAGAAAAAAAAAAAAAGAAAAGAAAGAAAAGAAAAGAAAAAGAAACCACTACTTAACTCTGATAATCATTTCTTAAATTTGCTCACTGTGGACCACATCTCCTTAGATTAATTCTATAGCATCATTCACACACAGAGACTCCTAAGTATCCTTGGATGATAATAAAATTACCAGAAAAAGAACGTTATGCCTAGATTTACGTTTTTATACAGAAATAAAATTTCTCTCTGTCATGATCTCTGCAAGTAAAATTTTTAAAAGGAATAAAAGATTCTAATGAGAACACCTGCTTTATTTTGGCTAATCACAACCTGTGTCAACTGATTTCCCCTTACATTGCTACATTTAGCCTTTTTCTTTTTGGTGCTGTACAATTCGAAAAAGATCAAGTGCTGTGCTGCAAGCTGGGAACACAATGGTGTTTTCTCCTTTGTTAATTTCTTTGACCTCTCTACTGTCCGGGCACTTGTCACTACCCCTTCTAAAAAAACTGGATTTTTTGTGGTGTCCCTTTAACCGTACGTACTGTGATATTCTCTTTAGAAAAGATATGTTCTTCTTTGTCCATCCTTTCTTGAACACCCTCTCTGCACAGTAACATTGAAGCTTATTTCTCTACCCACGTTCCTGTGTTTTTCTTTGAAAAGCTCCACCAGTCCTTTGACCTCAACTCCCACACTCAGTAAGCCCACCGAAGTCTCTAGTCACAACCTCCCTCATCTTTGCTTGTGGCCAGGTTCTTCAACTACCCACTAGACTTATCCTTAGACGTCCTCCCTTTATCTCAAAGACAAACATTCTTAAACTCATCTCCTCTCATAACTTTGTTATTACTCCATGGCACATTCTTTCATCCTTGTGAGGCCTTCTTTTTTTTTTAATTTTTTTATTTATTTATGATAGTCACAGAGAGAGAGAGAGGCAGAGACACAGGCAGAGGGAGAAGCAGGCTCCATGCACCGGTAGCCCGACGTGGGATTCGATCCCAGGTCTCCAGGATCGCGCCCTGGGCCAAAGGCAGGCGCCAAACCGCTGCGCCACCCAGGGATCCCTTATGCTGCCTTCTTGAAGCATATTTAGCAGCACACCTGAAAACGCTCAAGACTCCTAGTGCTACTCAGCAGGAACAAGCTTCATGGAGCATTTCACCTACAGCGTAACAATGCCTTGGTATAAAAGCAGCAGTAAGCCCTACTCTGAGCACTTAGCCTTGTGTCTTTACTGAGTCTGTGGTAGTAGTAGTTGTTAGTAGTCACAAGGCAAAGGGCTCACTAATTTCTCTGGTTTAGACTCACTTCCCAGTAGGCCTCCTTCCTCCCTTGTCATGATGTTTGTCACTCAGCACAATCAGCAAGTACTTAGCTTGACATCCCACGTGATAACCACCACAACAGTAAGTGTATTCACCTGTTATGAAAGAAAAATCGTAACTTGGACCTTAATTGATCAAAATGTAGGCGGTGCCCCAGTGAAGAGTCTTACACACATCAGGCCTCACAGCAGACCTGTTCAGAGCCACTGCCTCAGAGGTCCAAAAGCTCTACGAGGGGAGAACAGCCTTTCGATTTCCTGAATAGAACAGGTGGCTGACAACCAGTAAATATCCAACTTAATTTTCCTTTTGGGTGATTGCTAAGCTTGTTCATGTTAAGGGCTTTTTAAAAAGTGAACGAGTCTATCAGTTTGGCAATCTCTCCCAGCCATTACTGTTCTCAGAACTCCTGTACCACCAGTTTCCTAAAAATCTGAGGGTAATCCTCTTGCAACATCTGTTCCTCAGTAATCACCATGGTTACTTAAGGCCATCTGGGTGGCCATGTGGACCTGCCAGTGAAGACCATGACTTCGCGATGGTGGTCTTTCAGTTAGCCAAGGTCAGGAGCTCCTGAGTTCCCCACAAAGAAACCCTAAACAAATTATGAGGGATCATTAGCAAATGTGAATAGGTTGTGTTACCAGCTAACAATTATATACTGAGATCCAGTGCCTTAGGGACTGGACCATTTCTCATAGCAACAAATCCCTCACATCCTTCTCGGGCGATCATTGAATGCACTATTCGATCACCTGTTTATTGACTGGCTGATTAGCTCTAGGATAGCCAGGAAACAAAATTTCCTTGAAGTAACTTTCAGATAGATGGTAACGGAAAGAACATTTATATAACTGAGTTGTAAAAAGCTGTGCTAGAATTTAATTCACTCCTTGGAAATTGATGGTTTTTAAGGCCTACCTCATTGAGCTAAAACACGATAGCTTCACATTATTCATATTATAGAATTTTTAGTATTCCAAAAAATAGATTCATGCATTTGCAAATAAAAACAGAATTCTAATGCAGGTACAAACGCTCAAATTAAAAACCTGATGAAGTTAGCAAACTCGTATTGTTTCAAGTCCATAGCTGACAACCTGCTCTTTACATTTTTCTGCTCAAACAAAAAAATGTCAGAGACCTGCAAGGTCAGAGGCTTAACCCATCAGACACGTAGACAAGCATGACATTGGCTCTAACCAGCGTCCACGCATTAATGTGTTTTCTTGGCTTAATCTAGCTGCCCCCGAATACGGTTCAATATTCTTTCGAAGTTTTCTCACTCTAAGAAATCCACGATTTCACCAGACAGGTGTGACGTCTACAGCAGAAGACGTCCATCTCTCTCCAGAAAATTCATCATTTCACAAACAGCAGATTTGAACACCAGCCTAACAGTCACAAACACACAATTCCCAAACTACACGTCTAGTCTCTACAATTCAGAACTGAACTGAGTTTATGAGCCGTGTTATTGTTTCAACCATATAAATAAAACCTACATTGTTTCGGTGAAGCTTCGCCTGTACAAATGCAGAACAGCCGGGGCTGAATAGATTCTATTAATAATGCAATATTGAGTTTGGTATTGACTTTAAGAAGTATTATCACCTCCTTGACTAACCCTTAGCTGCCAGCAGACGCTGCCTCAGGCCAGTACACACCTAATTGCTCGGTAAAAAGGCCGTTTCCCTACCTCATTGAGCCGCATGATGTGATAAATTTGCCGCAGGTACTCGCTGCCACCTGGTTTGTGGCAGATATCCAGGACCATCATGTTTATTTTCTGCTCAGTCAGTTCAAGAGCACCATCTCCTTCTTCTAAGGCTGTGCTTTGCTCTATTGTCATAAACGCACTAAGTACAAAGAAAGCACATAAGTATCAGCGGTAAAGAATTGTAAAGATGGAAAATAATCAAAGAGATTGAGTGTGCAGAGTCGATGTAAATCTCATATTCAAAGCACCATAAAGACCGCTCAAATAGGTAAGCTTTCCCAAACCGCCCCTGCGCAGAGAAACAGCGCCTCAGAACCAAGCACCTGAAAGCATTTTAAAAAATTGAATCGTTTCTTTTAAAACAGTTCTTTATTGCATTTATACTCCGATCTATAAAACATTTTCCCATTACTGCAATTGTGGAAATTGCTATAATCATGGGATGAAAACAAAACATTTCTTTTTAAGAACATGTAAGAAATAATTTGTATTTTCTCTTTGAGGATAAAAAGTATCTTTGATGCCAGAAATAGCTTTGGTAGTCTGTCTTTTGTAGATGCCTCTTTACACCTGTCTTAGAACACATTAAAGACTAATTAAAGTGTCAAAAGGGGGAGCCTATTATGCTAACTATAGGCTGGGTGCTTCCTGGCATGTGCTTACCACTGGGTGTTTTAAATTGGCCTTTTGACACTTGTTGCCTGTTAAAAATATATGGTCCCTCTCCTGTTTCTTCTTGGTGAGGATACCTAGCAGAAGTCACTACCCTGATGAGTCAGGAAAAGGGTCTCTTATCACACCAGGAATGTGCAACTTCCATTTGTGAGACATTTCTAAGAACAGATTCCCTTGTTATTGATTTTAAACATTATTTACATAGTGCTGATGAATGACATATATTTTTTTAGAATTCTCCAGCTATGTCAGAGCAAAAGAAATCATGATATCCAAGGGACCTCATATATATCCCACACTACTTTTCTTATTACAGTTGCTACTAGGATCATGTTAGGCTTTGCAATCGGAGTATTTTTAAGAAAAGGCATGGTTTTCCACTGTTCCTCGGACTAAATGAAATTTACTGTGGTGTAATCAGCTATATACTGCAGTTCATTACTGAGATTTTGCCATGATTATAAAATTAGTTCTGCTAAGAGTGCCGCTGACCTGAAGACTGAACCAAATGATACCCAGCTGCTGGACATTAACTTTTATATTGCTTCCACATGTAGCTTTAAAACATCTTTCTTAAAAAAAAAAAAAACAACGAACTTTACAATTGTATAAGGCTTGCTAAAAATAAAACAACTCCTACTCTGTGACATATTCATTAATTAGAGTAAATCTTTAAACAAACAAAAAAGATGTTGCAATAAAGGAAGTTTGTAAATAGCTTTTTGAAGCTGCATACAGGTTGCAAGCAAGATTTCTTGTCAGGTTCTGTAGAGGCTGACATTGAAAAAGTTGAGGCCCTCTGACAAAAGAGTGTCTCAGTGTCAGCCCCTGAATTGTATCCTTTCCTGTCCATCACTGTGCAGGTGAAGCAAATGATTGGATTCAGTCAATGCTATGATTAATGAGTTCCTCTCTGGATTTGGGACTGCCTATCAATCATGTCATTAGGGAGAATGTGCCCTGAAAGAGGCAGACCTTAGCCAAGGAATAACTGCATTAATCTTAATCTGTATATGCACCCAGCCAGCCAAGTCAGGGTCACCATGATGAAAAACAATAATCTTCAACTCGACAAATTACTTTGCAAAGACAAGCATTTCTTTACTTTTTGGGCTGTGTGTTCTCCAGAATCTAAGTTGACTGTTTACAGCTTGAGTGTTACTACAAAGTGAAGGTTATTTTAATGAATAGTAATGCTTTCAGGCAGTGCGCAAGACAAGCAATGCTTACAGCTGCCACCTTTCCGCTGCAGATCTTTTCACAACTTCTGTAAAATCAAAGTTAAATCTGAATGCAAGTGAAAGAAATTGACCGAAATGATATTGTGTAGTTCTGAGATCATCTTTGCGGGGAATTAAAATTTCAATTATCTGAACAGAAGCACTATTTTAGTTTATATGGTTACATTCTCAAATTTAAAAACAATTATGATAAACCCAAGGCAGCTCTTCACCTAGACACAGACATCAGGATTTAAAATACATTTTTGTTATGGTATAGATCTAGAAACTAAATGATCATCAGTTTGTGAGAAATATGTAGAAGTTCACTTGTAGAAGAAATAATCAATCTGAAATCAGAGTCAAGAAGTACATTCCTATAGCACCCAAATCTTGTAAGAGATAACCTACTGTGAGTTAAGAAGTCAAATTTAACTGTTTCAAATAAATATAATAACTGCAAATCTGAAATCTATATATTGATATTCAAGAAACTGAGAAAGACATAGCATTGTGCTAATTACATACTTATATAATACACATTCAGGAACTTTGGGGACTGTAAAAACATTTTTTTTTTTTTTAAGATTTTATTTGGGAGGCTGGGTGGCTCAGCGGTTAAGCTCTGACTTTGGCTCAGGGTGTGATCCCGGGGTCCTGAGATTGAGTCCCACAACAGGCTCCCCGCATGGAGCCTGCTTCTCCCTCTGCCTATGTCTCTGCCTCTCTCTCTCTCTCTGTCTCTCGTGAATAAATAAGTAAAATCTTTACATAGGCAGAGGAAGAGGCAGGCTCCGCATGGGGAGCCAGATTCAGGACTCGAACCCGGGATCATGACCTGAGCCAAAGGCCGACACTAAACCACCTAGCCACCCAGGTGCCCCCTGTAAAAACATTTTAAAAATCAGCAGTTCTTCATTTTGGATGCATGTTGCAACACATAGCTAATCAGCCAAATATCAGCTAGACAATTCTCTATATAGGAGGTGTTCGATGTGTTGGTGTTGTTTATAAGGAATGTAAACCAACTTTTAAGGAAAAAAAAATTATTAATGGATTCTTGTATGAGGCCTCAGGTATATAACTGAGACACTACTTTACACTGATCTTATTGATAAGGGGACCCCTAAATCAGAAATATCATAGATTTAATTTTATAATCAGATCCACTATTTGTATTCTTTTTTTCTCTCTTTATAACCACTGCCTTCGAGATGATGACATCTGGCCTTAATCTTTTAGTCATCGGATTAAAGCCTGTAAATTGGTATTGAATGCAAATATAAAGATTAAAGAGGCTGCTTTCAGAGTTACTAAGCATTTGCCCGATTGCTACTGTTATTCCTACCCACAGGACACCCCAAAAGTAAATTTCTGGAAGTCGGTATGACAAGACCGGGAAAATCATGATTAGCTACATTTTCCCATTTGGAATTGTATGAAGTCATACAAATAAGTAAAATCTCTAAAAAAAAAAATTTTTTTAAATAAAGTCTTACAGAGATTAACACAAACCAGTAAAGAGTATTTGTCATCATAATGCCAATGAGTGCAATGTATTTCAATAGAGTTTATAAGCAACAAATGCTCGCTTGATGCATTTGTTACTAAGCTTGGTGCTAAGAACCTTATGAATCTTATTTAATTTTTCAAAACTACTCCATCAGCTTGGTATCACCACTGAAAATGAGGCTTTGAGAGATTCTATAGTTTGCCCAAGATGGCCCACTTACAAGGGATTTATATTTGTCCATCTGATTCCAAAGCCTGAATTCCTTGTCACTACCACGTACTAAGGAAAGTAGCAACTTTTGGTCATTTTCAGGCAAGAAAGTTAAAATAGTATTTGCCAGCAACATGAACAGATTGTAAAAGTATGGGGAACAGTGTGTGTGAGTGGTATAAAAAAGGGCTGGCTTAGTGATCTGTAGACCATATGAGCTGTAATACCTTTATCAATATCATGCAGTTCTAAACTGAAGACTAATTTTAAGACAGGAGTAATCTATGTACATATTTAAATTCATCAGGGACCCTTAAAGATCTTAGCAATACTACAAATCACTTAGCTCCTGGTGACAAACCTATGAGAAGGCTGACATTTTCATACCGAAACAGCTGGGTGTGTTTATAGCTCGAGTGTGATATGCCCCAGCTGCCCTATGGGATTCTTACATTACCAGATGAAAAATGTGTACTTTTTTGACAATCAGGTACACAGAAAGCAATAAAAAGCCTTTTATATCCATTAATTCCTTCTTAATTTAATCTCCATGCCCAATCCATTTATAAAATGCTCCTGGCTATCCACTAGATACCTGTTTGTGCACTAAAAAAGAATGAAACCAAATTCTCTTGGGTTTAGCTCCCACTCTTTTTAACAGAAACCTTAAGATGGTGACTAAATAGGTATAATGTTAAAAAAAAAATAGGTATAATGTTTCAGTGTGTCACTGGGGTTCAAATTTTAATAGAACAAGGAACGTCTAATAATCCAGTTTTTAATGGAATATTTATCTTTTTATGCATTCATCAAAGTTCCCATGAAGTTAAAATAACCACTGTTGCCTATCAGTATTTTGTTGTTGTTTATTGGTGGTTTTGTTATTTGATGAAATTCAGGTCAAGAAAAACATCACTTTACCATTTGGTGCTCAACTTCCTTGCTTTCAACAATTGGCTCTCAATCCAGTTGGGTTTTTCCTGCTCAATGCTCTGTATGACCCTCTGGGCCATTTGATTAAGGCCACTTGTCTGCTTTCCCATGATGCTTTCCAAACACACACAGATTAAACCAAGTTTCTCTTTACTCCATCTGTCAAGGGAGGCACCTGTTAAAAGTTCCACAGTGTTTCCATCCTCAAATATCCGACATATAATTACAATCAAGTTCCAGACAAGGAGGCTAGCTTTCTTCAATTCAACAAAGTTTTTTGACATTTTTCTCTCAGACAGAGAAAAGAAGTATTTAATTGGGGGAGGCAAACATGCAATCACCGTAGGTAACTTGCTGATTACAATAGATACTGCCTGAACAGCAAGCCTTGTGAAGCCTGGGGAAGAAAGGAAAGAAAAGGTATGATTAATATTAGCATATGCATTCCATCACTGGGTTGTTTTGAGTGTTGCGTGGGGATGTCTAATTTTTGTGGAGAAAATTGTTGAGAAGAGCAAGTGCTTGACATATTCCGACAGAACTCTACTGGGGTCGCTGCCTAAAACTCAAACCTCAGTTTTTTTTCCCTCACAAATGAAGATCAGCAAATTTAAGATTATTAATTAAACTTTTATCTATTAAGGTGGCAGTTTTAAGGGCTCAGATGTCCTCTTAAGTAACAAATGTAAAGGTACTCCTGTTGGACCTCTTTGTGGCCTTTGATACTTTCTTAAACCTCCTCCTCCCTTGGAATCCATAACAGAATCATTCTAGGTCTTGTCAGGCCTGGCTCCTCTTCTCCTCCTTCTTAGCCCAAATGTCACCTCTTCAGAGACCCTTCACTCACCACCCCATCCAAAGCATCCCTTCATGCTCTTCCCATCCCAGCTCCCCAACCTCCCTATCATTAGAGGCTATTTTGTCACCTAATAATTATCTCCTTCATTGTTCATTACCTGTCCCCCTCCACTAGTACATAAGCTCCATGAAGACACGGCAGTTTTCCCCAACACGCAGTACCTCATGTATCAGTTGTTCAATAAAGATTTGGTGAATGAATAGGCCAACAAACTGGTGCATGGTTACCATTATTACTCTTCTTTGTGTCCCATGCTAGTTCTGATTTATACTAACACCTCTTAAATGTAAGTATTGCTAAGAAGTCCTTGCCTGTTGACTGATGATTCTACACGCCCTCCTTTGCTTGGTGCCATTTCTCTGAAGAATGAACTGATCCTCCCTCTGTAGATCAGGGTGTCTCAACTTTGGCACTAATGACATTTGGGCTGGATAATTCTTTGTTGTGAGGAGCTGTCTTATGGGCTATAAGATGCTTTAACAGCATCTCTGGCCTGCACCCACTAGATGTCAAGTAACATTCACCTCAGTTTTGACAACCAAGAATGTCTCCAAGCATTGCCAAATGTCCCCTGGGTGCAAAATATTTCCTGGTTGAGAACCACTCTTCTAGATGGTTCTAGATTCTTCAGTCTTGGCCTTTCTCCAGGGTAGCAACCTACAACTTTAGATCCCTATTGGACATTCCACTTCTCTGTCCTAGCAATAATTAACTCATTATAATTAAAACTAAATTAATTGTTTTCCTCCTAAACTAGCTTGGCCTTGCTGACTCCCTCCACTCTCCCTCTATGCCTTCCTTCCTTCCTTAGTTCCTTCTTTTTAAATCTTTTAAGTAGTCCTGTTGACCCTTCATTCTAGAAACCACGTTGATAAATCCTCCTATCCCCTCATCTCTGACATCCAGTTTCCCTTAACTATGAAACATGACTACTGGTCTATTGAAGCCCCTCCTTATGAACAGTACCTGGACTACTGCAGTACTCTCCTAACTCCTCTAACTCATCTCCCTGCTCCAGACTATGCCCAGCCTCTTTCCTGTGTTATGAAGCCAAATTTACATACTGTAATATTTGTTATCTAATTTCTCTACCACAGTTGTTTTAGCTATTTTCCACGGTTACAAGATCAGTCTCTAGAGTGTTGCTGTCAAAATACTCCACAGTCCAGCCTTAGCCAGTTTCTGTAAAACTTTATTTTATCCTCATAGCTTCTAGGCTTCTGAATATCTCATTACTCTCACATGGAATGCCCTCTCTCTCCATAGGTCGCCCATCTTTTTCAACCCTTGGTTCAAAGTCCTCTCCTCCTATGAACATATTTTCTATATGACCACTTTGGTAATTAGGTCCATAATGTGCCATGCTGTCATCTTTTATATTAACATCTATTATTGTTTATGTTATTTATGTCTTCATGTATTATCTTTATAAGTAGACTAAAAGCTCCTCAAGAGCATGGAAAGAAACCTCATTGGTCTTTGACTATCCCACAAAGCCAGGCACAGTGTTTTAATCCACTACATACATAATAGAATTTGAAAATTGAAACTGAGTGACAAGTCAAAAGAAGGTAGCTCTGAGTTCTTCGGTAATCTTCACTGCTTTTACTAAACAAAAATAATAAAAAAAAAAAAGTGAAAGATTTTTCAAGATATTTGTGACATTTAAAGAAGTCACTCTGCTCTAAAAACGTACAAAGCTCTTGGAAAACATATGTCTTAGTCTAGTGACTCCACAGAAATTCATGACAACTTAAGAATCATGTTAAAAATGAACTGGAACAGTCTTTGCAAGTTTGCAAAATTGGGCCTAATATATATTTGAAAGATCTCATAAGACTATTGTGTTCAACAAAAATAAGAAATGTAAAAACACCTAGCTCAGTCCCTGGTAAAAAGCAGTTCCTTGATAAATGCTTTCTTTTTATCCAAATGAATATGCTTAGATGAAGCTTAAAATATAAATGAAGCAAATTAAGAAACTCCTTTGTGACCACTCTTCCTTGTATTCTTAACTTATTTTAAAGTTTTGTTGTTCTTTATGTGTTTGTGTCATATACTCCCTAATCTACTCTCAGGTGTTTGACTTGGAGATTGTATCTTGTGCTGTGTTTATACAAAAGAGGGTTTAACTGCAGACACCAAGGAAACATTTGACAATCTAAGTAGATATTAGGTAAAGATTATCAATTTTCTTTGCACCTGCACTTACCCTGATATTTTAGAAAATCTGAGGACTCCAGGTACTCAAATCCCCCCTATGTTATTAAAGCTTATGGCAAATTCCAATCAGAACCTTTAGACTAATGACAAATTAATAAACCCATTCTACTAATCACAGGGACTCTGAGTGTGATGAGGATAATAACACATCAGGAAAGGATCTTCTAAGAATGTCACACACTCATTTTTCTGCCCTTATTTAAATACCTTGGCTTCTATCTAAGCCATGTATATGTTACACGTTGGAAGGGCCAATTTCAGAGTTGACAAAGTGTGAAAAAAATGTATGTCTTAGAGTGGATGTAATGTGATATGAATATTTGTGTATTTCTTTCTTTCTTCCTAGACATGTACCACTGTACCATTACTGGCTGTAATAATATATTTTATGATTAGAAAACCTGCAGAAAGGAAATTTACAATGAATGAAGACAAAATAATATCTAAACGTTATTTTTTAAATTTTATTTATGGTATAAAATGTCAATAATAATTTCTGGATTGAGGATAATGTAATATGCTGTGTTATTTTCAAAATCTGGGTTTAAAACTTCGATACAGTGATTCAAAGGGTAAGTGCTAAGTTCAGTTTGTTTCAATACTTGATTTTAGTGTCTGTCATAGGTGAAAAAGCTACTATGTGATAGATCTACATTGGAACAAGTCTGTCAGTAACTGTGCTTGTGAAATTAAGGCACTTGTTCTTCAATCTCAGCCATCAAATAGGCAAAGGCTGTTGTTGACAATTTACTGATAAATATTCATTAATCATGATGTCAATTAGTTGTTCTTGAAAACAAACTGAAAAATTTTTCATTTTTTTATTTTCAAGAAAAATATTTAGTAATCACTGAAACTCTTATTTGGAACATTTTAAATTATGTTAGAAAATCCTATGTCTAAGTTCTTAAGTGTGTAGATATGATATTTTTATTTGTGATACTGGTTTTTATAAAACGAATATTTCTGGCTTTTAGAAAATAAACTATCTTAATAACTTCTGGTAGCATTTTATATATTTCTGCCATCAGTTTTCTTTCCCAACAATCTGCATGTGCATGATATCATGAATATATTTTTTCTTGCAATGCTACCTCTGTTTTCTCTCCAAAATCCATTCATTTAAAACAATTACCCCAACAGTTTTCCAATAAAGCATTCTTTTTATATAAAAAAGTAATATACTGAGGTAGCTGGCTGGCTCAGTGTGACTCTAGATCTTGGCATTGTAAGTTCAAGCCCCACGTTGGGTATAGAGATGACTTAAAAATAAAATCTCAAAAAATAAAATTTTAAAAAAGTACTTTTCTGGTACATCTTTCATTTAATTGTTGTCAATGAAATAAAACAACTACTTTGTGTATCTATTCTTTGAAACATAAGGGACCAAATACCCAAGATGAACTATATCAGAAGCATCTGAGCTTTCATTCAACTCTTTGGTAAATCTCATACATTGTAGAATTTATAATATGTTTCTTTAAATATTCACTATTTTCTATGTAACAGTATTTACTGACAAAGAAATAAAGAAATGCATTTCGGTTTGTCACCATAGTGTTTTCCATGTTCTCTCATTTTCACTGTTTTAGGAAGGACAAATGTCCCCTTAAGCTAATGACTATTTGTCTTTTAATGGTTAAATATCACTTAAAACATTCTTGAAAACAATTACAGAGGTTTGTCTTCATGTTTTGGATGCTTAGTATTGAAATCTTTTACTCATCAATCTTTTACTTTCCAACCATCTTTAGTTGGTATCTCAAGGCACGATACCTTCTTAGGAGGGATTCATGTTTAATAATAATGTATGGGAGGTAATATTTCAAATTGTTTTCCCATATATTTCCTTTTTTAAAATCTTTTTTTGACCAAATCTGATTAGGTCATCATCATTTTACCTTACAAATATGGCTGAGAAAGAGGTCATGTCAGAAATAGAAATCAGTGTGAGGTTATTGTTTGTTCTTTCTTGCATTGTCAGTATTAGTTTTCATCTGCAGCTGATGTGTTGATCTATGGGAATATGGTAAAGCCACCTGTATGTTTTGTAAGGATTAATTTTGTTAAGACTAGATTCGGAAATACAAAGGACGAACTTAATTCAGTATTATACCCTGAAAACCAATGAAAAAGTAGGCCATTCTTTCCATCACCCCCCAAAACTGCCTCAGTCAGACCAAGAAGAGTTACAGTGACAATCTTCATATGAAATTTTAATAAAGTTTCACTTCTTTTCTTCTCATACACCAGAGAATTATCTTGTACATCCCCAGGGGTGTTTGTACCCATTTGGAACCAATTATAGCAGTTTCTGAGCACCAAGAGGAGGTACCTACTTTATAGTTTATCTTTAGCCTCAACTGAAGTGCTTGGCATATAGTAGTAACTTACTTAGTAAATATCAATTGAATGAATAAGGGACTTAATGTCTAGTCTGTAAATATTGTCTGTCTTACATAATGTAGCAATAATGAAGGTTGAACAATGCCAACCTAAAATAGGGTAGAGATGGAGAATCATGGTATTCTCCTACCGTCATATCTACCTGGAATGCACAAAGTGGTTTATACAGTCACTTTCCTCCACATTTTTTTAAAGTGATAGTGACAGTTTTATGGAGAATATTATTTAGTAAGGAAAATCACAAGAACCGATTTCACAAAGTAAGCTTCTTTTGGAACCTGAGTTTCTTTGAAAGATTATGGAAGAATGCAGAACACCTTTAGAAAGCAGAATTGTTCATCAATAGAATGACTTGAAAGCCACAAACAAAATAGTGCTACTCATAAAACATGGTATGTTAACTATAGATTATGCCTCCCGAATTACTCAAAATCTATGAAATATCCAAAAGCTATAATGAAGGAGAGATGGCAACAACTCAGACAAGAACTTAAGTAATGAAAAGCTGACATTTTCCAACTTCAATTAAATGGCTTTACTAGATTCAAAGGCAGTTTAATAGGGCTTGGACAGAATTAAAGCATGACTATGAAAGGTCACAGATAGATAAATGATTCGAGTTTGTAATATAAGGTTGCTGTATAAGAGCCACATTATTTAGGATCTCCATGGAGAAGAATGAAAGAAAGACTAGTCCCTTCGATTGACTTTAGTATGTTCAGTTAGCATATTTTACCATTGAAGGTTTCCTTAAGTTAATGAAAAAATATTCTTCTTTAAAGATGAATATAAAGGGAAAAGTTTTATTTTAAAAATCCTAAAGAAGATTCATTAATATGGCTACATAATACACATTCAAAGGAATCTTAATGCAAAATCATGTAAGTAAGATGAAATCATTTAAGAAGAGAGGACTTAATTAATAAAATAAATGAGGAGTGCCTCAGTTGCTGAGTCCATTGAGCCTCTGACTCTTGGTTTTGGCTCAGGTCAAGATCTCAGGGTTATAAGATGGAGCCCCACGTTGGGCTCCTTGTTCAGCAGGGAGACTGCCTGAGGATTCTCTCCCTCCGCTTCTACCCCCTCTCTAAAATAAACAAGTCTTTAAAAAATAAAATAAAATAAAGAATAGTGTAACTCATGGTTCTAAGATACACTGCCCCTAATAGAAACAATGCACTGAATTCAGAACCATAGGTCCTTGGGGGGAAATACTTGGTCAAAAAATATATAGTTGCTAAATGGTGTGCTATTTTTGACCTAAACACTAAGCAAGTAGATCTGTTAACAAGAGAAAAGAAAGTAATAGTTGGTGGTTGCAGTGGAAAAAACTTCAAGGAAAAATATAAAATTGAACATCACAACAATCTTCTCAAGAATACGAATTTTACTCAGTAGATTTAAGGTTAGTCATAATCATCGACTACTCTGTGAATACTAACATGAACACAACATATCACAGAAAATTCTGAATTGGTAATTAAATAAAGACGATAACCATTTGAGTCATTTTCATTTCTAGGTTCCTTGGTCATAAGGCTCACAGTAAAAAAAAAAAATTACAGGTCCCAAATGGTGGGAAAAGGACTCAAATAGTTTACAAATCTTATAATTTTTAGAATTTTACTTGATTTTATATCCTGGAAAATTGCTTCTTGGGGAATGTGTTCTTACAAAAAAGAGAGAGAGAGCAAGAGATACCTTTGCTTGATTCTTTCCTTTTAGTTTCTTTTGGAATATAATTCCATTCCTTTGGAATGCTCTCACGCAAACATTCAGGAACACTATGCTTGTTGAGGTTGGTCTCACAGTTTCTCCCAGGGCTCATCATAAATATTATCTGCTGTACAATGTCCTTGACAGCGTCGGTCAGTGCCAATCTCAAGCATCGGATGACCTCTAGCTCAGACTCCAAAAACGTTGAGACTTTAGAATTAGACAGTATGTTATAGTTAGCAGAATCTGGCAATATTTTGTGCCTTATTCAGCTGAGAATTCAGTTTCTCAGTAATCTAGTTTAAAGCTATAGAAAAGGAGAGCTGCTTTTAACCTTGAAATCATATAATTAATAAACAGTCCATAAACATTTGAAAAAAAGAGTTTCTTTTTAATAATAAAATGGCAATTCAATTAACAGTGAATAACAGTATTTGCTTGTGGTTTGGAACTCTAATGGTAGAAATATAATGGTATGACCTTCTTAGATGACAGCTTGGCAATAATATCAACACTTTAACATTTTACTTACCTGCTAACCCACTTATTCTGTCTCTAGGACTTCATCCTAAGAAATTAATTATAATTATGTAAAGTGTATAAAGGAAAATTGAAAAATACTCTAAATATCCAACAATTGGTTATTTGTTTAAATAGTTACACATCTATACAATAAAGCCATATATTGTTCAGTAAAAAAATAAGTAAAGGAAAAGTACTACATGCTATTTATATTAAATACACACATGTGCACACAACCACACATAAAAGAGTTAAAAGATGTACTCTACAGTGTTAATGGTGATTATCAATAACTAATGGGATTTCAGATATTTTCCTCTTTTTTTCTTTTTTCTTCTTTTACTTTTCCTTCTTTTGTACCCTCCCTCTCCTTAACTTCTTTCCTTCTTTCTGCTATCCTGCCTTCTTTCTGATTGCATAGATTACCCACAATGACTATGTACTACTTGTGTGATTAATACAATAAAATTTTACTTGTTTCTTAATATGACAGGGAAGTCTTGGGATAACCACTTGAATTAAAACGGAAAACAACATATATGTTTTTCCCCTCAAAATTTTAGGTGATATTTCTTTTGTTTTAAAGTTTTATTTAGGTAACCTCTACATCCAACATGAAGCTTGAACTCACAATCCAGAGGTCAAGAATTGCATGCTCTTCTGACTGAGCCAGCCAGGCACCTTAAGGTGTTATTTCTTAAATAACTCAATACATTGTTAAAAGCACCATGCTGGGATCCCTGGGTGGCGCAGTGGTTTAGCGCCTGCCTTTGGCCCAGGGCGCGATCCTGGAGACCCGGGATCGAATCCCACGTCGGGCTCCCGGTGCATGGAGCCTGCTTCTCCCTCTGCCTGTGTCTCTGCTTCTCTCTCTCTCACTGTGTGCCTATCATAAATAAATAAAAAAATTAAAAAAAAAAAAATTAAAAAAAAAAAAAAAAAAAAAAAAAAGCACCATGCTGCTGGGACACCTGGCTGGCTCAGTCTCTTGAGCAACCAACTCTTTATTTCAGCTTAGGTAGTGACCTCAGAGTCCTAGGATGGAGCTCTACCTGGAGTCTCATGTGAAGCCCTGTATTGGGCTCTGTGTTCAGGGAGTCTACTCTAGCATCCACTCTCTCCCTCTGCCTCTTCCTCCACAGTCTCTCTCCCTCTCTCTAAGAAAAAAAAAAAGAACAATAATGTCAAAGAGGATCCTGGTAATATCCAATATTGAGAGTTTAACTTTTAACATGGTGCAATCATCAAGTGAGCTGTTATTCTTTATGGAAATGGTGGAGGATATAGCAATCTATCTTTTTAAATGATGCTTCAAGATTTTAATTCATTGAAAGGCATAAAGAAGCCTTCTTCCTGTATCTGTAATTAATGTTTACTTTGGTTGAACTCTTTGGAGTCGTGGATGAAATACATCTCAGGTATCTAAAAATTCTAGAAAGCCAGAAATTCCCCTATTTCCTTTTATTAAAAGGGTATGTTTATTGCTTTTAAAACAAAATCAAGGTATTACAAATGATACACAAAATAACAGTCCTATCTCAAAGAATTATTTAAAACCTACATGAATTAATTTGTGGGCACTTGACACATTATGTAAGTATATGCTATTATTATTATTATTATTATTATTATTATTATTATTACCTAAAATGAGTTTCCATAAAGTTTACAATATTTTGGTATAGGGTGCCTAGTATTCTTTTGATGAAGGGTTCTGAAACAAGTTGAGCATGGGATACTATAAGGGAGGATTCAAGTAACATCCACAGATACCTATGGTAGGGATAAGGTACAGATCTAGCAAAAAGAAAAGGAAAGATAAGAAGAAGAGAGAATAAAGAAAAGAAAGTAAGTGACAAGCCCTTCTGGTTTCTGGCTCCACATATAAAGAGCTTGGAAGTTACCACTTTGTCCTAACAACAAGTAAAAAGCTGAACAGTTGGAAAAATCAACTTCTCTTCTTGGATATGTAGAGAGGTGAGGACACAAGGCAAACTACTGCCTCCAAGATAGGAGCGATAGAGATGACAAATGCAGGGAGTCACAGCTTACTGGAGTGGAGACTCACAAGCAGAACCTACCATGGGATCTAGTGCCAAGGGAGGAAGTCTGAATTGTAATTGATGAACTGCTGGGGTTCTCAGTGTGGACAAGTCTGAGAGTTAAAACTCCAGGGGGACCCTGTCATGTGGAGGCTGCCACACTTCTGTGAGTTTTACCTCTATGAGTTCAACTAGGTGCCCGTAGTAAATGTCAGAGAAAAATCCCCAAGAGCTTCCAGCAAGACAAGAGGAAAAGGAACATTTTGAAATAAGCCAGAGCACTCTGTTCTTCTTAAGGGCTGCGCTCGGGAGAATCTACGAAAATAGACCATAACTCACTGGGATATTATCAGAGCCAAACTGACTTAGAAGAAGAGAAAAATACCCAACTTCATTCCACTCTAGCCATATTCTCCTACGCAAAATGGGAGAAAAAACTGAGAAATGTTTGTGAACTATGTCATCCAGAGGCATAGGCCCACTAAAAGACTGAGGCCTAATCATAGGACTATAGAATGCTTCTCCTCCCCAACATCTCTCCACCATATCACTAAATGCCTCTTTATAGCAGTTATTTTACCCAAAACATCATGTTTGGCTTTAAAGAAAAAATTACAAGACATACTAAAAGGCATAGAATGCAATTTGAAAAGACAGAGCAAGCATCAGAAACAGACATGGTGATTAGAATTATCAGACCAGGAATTAAAATAACTATGATGAATATGCTAAGAGTTCTAATGAACAAAATAGACAGCATGCAAGAACAAATGAGCAGTATTTGTAGAGAGATGGAAATCTTGAGAAAGAACCAAAAAGAAATACCAGACATCAAAAATACTGTAACAAAAATGAAGAATGCCTTTCTAGGGCTTATTAGTAGACTGGACATAGCTGAGAAAAGAAACTCTGGGCTTGAGGATATCTTAATAGAAAAAAATTTCCAAGGAAATCTTTTATGGAATTGTAGTTCCAAAAACAACGTATAAAACAGTTTATAGGTCAACAGCCAAAATGTATATGATGTAAATAGTTAATAGACTAAGAGGATAGCTACTAAATTCTTATTCTTTGTTTTCCCATGGTATTAAGATTTAAAGCCAGGATATTAAGTATAAAATAAAGCAAGAGCCTTTTCACCTGGCCCTGAAGGTGGGGCAACCCATGAACACTTTCTATTCAAATATGCAACCTATTCTGGCTTTAATATCCATTCAAGCTTAGGCAGAAGACCAGTACAAATGGAAAAGCCTATTATCCCCAAAGGAACCATAGAACATTCTTGCCTTGTAGAAACAGAGGCACTATGGTCATAATAACAAACACTTTTACATTTAAAGAAAAATACATTTGAAGAAAAGAAAATTTCCTCCATGAGTTTGTTGAATAAATGCATCTAAGATTCATAAAATACTTATTCATGTGCTACTAATGTCTTATATTCTCAATAGCAAAACATAATCTATGGTAAATATTAAATTTTTATAAGAGGACACTTCCTAATAATAATTGAAAAAGAAAGTCTGCATCACATAATCCATCTCACAACCTTCCTTCACATTGTCCCAAGTATACTTTAGTTTGATAGGACCTAATGGTTAATGATTCCCAGAAGAAACATTTATCCTGAAAAAAAAATTGTAAGATAAACTTTTATAAATAACAGATTCAGCAAAAGTGACATCAATAAAACTTTCAAAGCATCTTTAAAGATATATTTAATTATCTCTACACTTCTTTTCCAAATAGTAAATTCTCATACCTGGAATGTTATATAGAAAGTCCCATAATTGTTCTTCTTCCATGTAGCTCACAAAAACATTTCCAAATATTTGTGGAGAAAAATTGCAATGGTACAATACTTTAAAGATGGATTCTATTAAGCTGGATCCTTGGTTCAGATTGTTGTCTGTATTAGAAGCTTGTTCTTGAATGGTACGATCTTGGAAAGAATAAAACTGATTTATTAAAATAAGTATCAGTAAATGTGATTAAAGTCTTATCACTTGGGGCATCTGTGTCCAACTCTTGATTTTGGTTCAGATCATGATTTCAGGGTTATGAGATCAGGCCCCACATCAGGCTGTGGAGCCTGCTTGAGATTCTCTCCCTCTCCCTCTCTCACAAAATAATAAATAAATAAATAAATAAATTCTTGTCACCCAAGCATAATGCATTAAAACTGCATTTGATTAATATTTACATAATAAGAGAAATGCCACATTCTTTCAGAGGTAATAGCCTACCTAACCCAATGTTGTTATTGAGATACTTATGATATCTGGGGAGAAAACTGTGTAAAGAGCCACAACAACATCACTTCAAAAGGCAAAGCTAGTTTACCTTTATAACAGAATTCTCTTTCTCTCAAAGAAACAGATTTTTTTATTCTTTTTGTTATTTAAAATTAATTTATAGATTCATGCTAGAAACTGTAAAACAAAAAGCCATAGATAAATAAGAAAATTAAAACTGTACCAAATACCCCCAACCAGGATAGCCTATATTTGGTTTAGTGTTTCATTTGTTATATATCACATATACATAAATGAATATGTGTATGCATAACTTGAACACCAAATAGAATTATTCTATACATATTCTTTTGTTATCTAAAACTTGTTTTTAAAACCAATTGAATCGTTTATTTCTCTTTTTGATTTGTGTCCTGAACGTTATTGTATCCTTTATTCAGAACATAAATTTCATGGAAAATTCAGTTATAAACTTCTGAGAATTATGCTGTAAATTTACAAAGAAGTAAATTTACAAATATTTCTCAAATCCATAGATCTTGTCATTTGAGAATGAAGAGGTTTATTAATTGGTTTCTCAGTAAAACTATTTAAGGAATTCTCACAAAGACAAAGCCACTTTAATTGCCCTTTTCAGCCCGCTTCTGGCTCCATTATGACTCCTTCAAAGATAAGTAATCATAAGCTCCTATACTACTGTATTTATAGGTTGGACTGGAAAGGTGAAATAATAATTTCTATTTTATTTGGACTATTAGCATGATATGCCCAGTATCATAATATGTGAAAATATTTATTGGATTAAAGATAACATATAACACTGTATTTTAACTATTAATTACACTGGAGTTAAAATAAAATAAAGTGAAATAAACATCTTGTGTCTTGTATTTTAAATTTCTTGAATAAATAGAGTCTAGATCATTTTGGAATGAGTACATTTCTTCTCCATGCTCATTTGGAAGCTTATTACTTTTATGTTTCCTCTAGATAATTTTATCTCTGTGATTTGATTTTCATGACCTAGAGAACCTTCCTTGGAATTTTTGCTAGGACTATTGATAAAGTGGCATTCCTTCTCTACTGGGGTTGCTAAGCTGATAAAAGTAGGCTGGAAGTTCCTAATGGGTATTCTGGGGAGGACCTGACTGAGAATGAATCCAAAACAGTAAGAAGCAGAACCAAGAGACAGAAAGAATATTCCTGATGATATGACACTGAACACCTGGATCCAGCAATGTCTATATATTTATGTTAGCTGAACCAATACATTCCTCTTTATGTTTAAACCAGGATAATTTGGGTTTCTATCGCTTGCAGCCTAAAACATAAAAGGTTAAATGACAAAGAGTCCTAATCTAGGCATCCATATTTCCATCTTGTTTATTCAGATAGTTTCAGTAGTTCTCTGCCCTTCCCACCTTCCAATTACTCTGACATACAATTATCAGTAATCCTTCATGTCACTCCCCCACGTGCAAACCTTCCCTTGTTCCTCCACTTTGTTAGACATTCCTTAGCTTGACAACCAAGAGTTTGTAAAATCTTTTCCCAAATTATATTCCAATCCTTAAATATCTGTTCCACACAGACTGGTTTACTTGCTCTTATAAATGTTCCCTCCATCTACCTTTGTTTGTTTATGTTTTTTCACTAATCTAGAACATTCTCCTGCAATAAAATCCTCAGGGTTTAATTAATCAGTTGATGTGTCAGCAGTCATCTTACACTAGATGCTAAGGCTTATGCCTTCCAGGGATTTACTGACTGTGTATATGTATATATGTTTGTGAAAGGAGGGAATGAGAGGTATGTGACCAATCATTACAGCAATATAAGGATAAGCAGGGTGGCCATACACCCTACTCTTCTCCGGGCACTCTGGTTTATGTCTGTTGTTCCAGCATAATTATTACTAGCATCCTCTTTTAAAAGTGTCCGAGTTTAGATGACAAATTATTCAATCACCTTAAGTCTAAGTGGTTTGAGTATCAGGTCACTGTGAAAACACAGAAGATGATGTTTTAAACTTTTTTCAGAGAACACAGAGGAGACCATGTATCAGCTAAATCTTTAAGGAGTAGAAGTTTATCAGCATGACAAGACTGAGGTATTAGTACTTTCCAGCAACAAAGAAGGGTTATTGTAATGATGAGAAGGCAGGTAGCTACTGGTACAGCTGAAGTGTGCCAGGTGTGAGGGAGGTGGGAGACGAAGCTAGTCAATCAACACAGCATGAATAATCTAAGGCTCCATGAACCATGCAGTGACAGTACAGTTGGAGAAAGGGGGTGGGATATGAGGAATAATTACAATAAAAAATAATTATAATTGTTATTACCATATAAACCTGTCAAGATGCCTCAATGAAATATGATTTTTTATTTTTCTGTTTTCCTTTGCCCTGAAATAAAGTAATCTGTTTCTGTTTACTTGCCACAGAGGGTTTTGTTACTGGAAAAGCACAAATAGACTGAAGTCGGTTGCCCTTCTAGATTTAAAAAAAAAAAAAAAAAAAAAGGAAGGAAGGAAGGAAAGAAAGAAAACTAAATCTTTTGAATTGTTATTTGAACTACATGAAAGTCATTTTTTTATAGGCCAGAAAGTTAAAATATTGGCACTACCATATGATATCAAAGTAGAATCGTGATTGTCCTGGTAGGTGGCTCTGAAAGTGGAGATGCTCTGGGACTGGAAAGAAAAGCCACTGGGTGTGCAAGGAGGAGCACCTGCACTTTGCTGATAGTGCAAAAACTTTTCGCTGATAGTGCCCAGGGAGGTGGTCACGGTGGGGCACCGAGGGAAGCCGGCTCCCTGCCACAGGCTGTTGGCCTCATCTGAGTTTTCAAGCCCCACTTGCCTGCTGCACCGAAGGACCAGATGGACAGGGAATAAAAGCTGTGTCTGCAGTAGCTAGGTGCCCTGGCCACCGATGATCAATAAAAGTCCCTCATGAGGGACCACCCTGGGACAGGGGGAGGAGCCCTAAAAGTAGTGCTAAATAGTACCAACTTGGTAGGATGGGTCTCAGAATTTTCATAACACTGATTTGCAGACAATAAGTGATTTTGGTATGTCTTATTTTTTTTTGTTTTTTTGTTTTTGGATATGTCTTATATATCTGACTTTATGAATTGAGGTTTCCACAGCTCTCTAAAAGTAAAGTTACTATTCGTGAAGTACTTACTGTATGCTAAACATCCTTCAAACTGCTTTATATCTCATTTCATCTTCATCATACTTAATGCTGATGATCCCAGTTTTATAGATGAACACAGTAAAGTTAAGTAACTTGCCCCGGGATCACAAAGGGAGTAAGAATTTCCCTGTGCTGTTTACATTAAATTAGAATCGCAAATGTCTCAAAGCCTGCTTTGCCAAGTTTTTGACAGTCACCTCCGAATGCAGATATTTGGCATGGGGTAATTTACTGCCTTTAATGCAAAATACTTTAATTTCTTATAACATTCTACAATTTCACACACATTATCTCAGTACATTTTATTATCAGACTTTGTAAGACTGTGCACCTTGTCTGTAGGCATCTTCCAACAGCACGGGGAGCAGTCCTCTGCTTTAATGAAGGTTTTAATACTAATGAAGGAAGAAAAAAAAAAGGAGAGGGGAGAAAGAGATCTTTTGAGTATTTTTTGCTGGGTTTTGGTCCATCTAGAAATTGGATTTTTTTTGGAATGACATTTATCTCTTGGTCACAATATTCAAAGATTTTTCCCCCCAAGCTTGTACCTTTCCTAGTTACCTTCCCCAGAAACCCACTTCTCTCTAGACTTCCTCCTGGCTGATGGGGAACAGAGGGCTTGTGCTTGTCAGCACAAGCTGACACTCCACAAATGACACACCTCTCCCCCAGGGTGGGATATGTGTGACATTCCTCGGAAAGTTCCCAACATCTTAATGTTAATGTCTTGCTAGAGGGAAAACAACCTTTAACCCGAAGAAGGCCTCCAGTATCTTGTAGGTCCTCTTTAGCATATGAAAATCCTTTTGAAACCTCCCTTTTCCTGACCTCTCCCAAGTCAGCAGGTATATAATTAGCCACCTCTCACAAGCCCGGGGCAGTGGCTCTTCCAGCCCCTGGGGGCCTGTCCCTGTGCTGTAATAAAAACTGCCATTTTGCACCAAAGATGTTTCAAGAATTCTTTCCTGGTCATTGGCTCTGGACCTCACCCCACCAAACCTCACCCATATTCTAAAACGACATCAATAGCCATGCTCTCCTGGTTTCACAGTGCCTCATCTTTTCTATAGCTCTTTCTCTTTTATCATCTTGAGCCAGGTTGGCAAACTTTTTCTATAAAGGGCCAGATGGTAAATATTTGAGGTTTTGCAAGCCATTTGTTCTCCATCTCAGTTGCTCAACCCTGCTGTCATAACATAAAACCAGTCATAGACAATATGTGAATGCAGGGTCAAGCCTGTAAATAAAACGATTTACAGGAATAGTAGTGAGAGGGAGAAGTGGCATTGGCCCATAGAGGCTCCCCCAGAACCATGGCCTTAGTCTTCTTCGGACCTCACTGCTTTATACAGTCTAGCTTAGCAATTCTGGTATCTTTTGATTTCAGAGACTCCTTTTGTGAAGAAGTTTCCAAATCCATCACCTCTAGCTCTAAGCTGCCCCTTTCATGTTCCTTGCTGTATTCTCTATTTCTGCCTAACACCCCACCATTGTCTACTCATCTCCAAGTTCAATGCCTTACCAAATTTTACTCCTTCTCTGAATTGTTAGATGTTATAAACTAAATATGTTTCTCCCCTCATCTCCCTTTCCATAATGAATCAAATGTTGACCTTTTAAATTATTTATTTATTTATTTAAGTAATCTCTACACCCTACATGGGCCTCAAACTCACAACCCTGAGATTAAGAGTTTCATGCGCTTCCAACTGAGCCGGTCAGGTGCACAGTTCGACTCCCCTTTGTGTGCCTTCTCTTCTCCTAACACTATCAATACAGCTTAGGCTTTCTTTACCTCTTGTTTTAATCAACACACTTCCCAGAATATACATTAAATCTAACTCCTCTGGATCCCTTTTAAACTCCTCCATAAGCCATGCCTCACAAATCCACACTTTCCTATTACCTCCAATATTCCAAGGTAATTTCTAAGTCAAACTTCACCCACTGTCTGAGAAGCTCTGGATGGAGAGTGAGCCTCAGCAGATTCTAGATGTTTCTAAGACCTGTTTCCTAAAAACATGGTGAAAACCAATACTTTAGTGAGGCATTCAGGCACAAACCTTGGCTTTCCTTAGCATATGAATTTCCTATACCGCTGGGATTTTCCTCTGAGTTCTTTCATTCTCCTATCTCTCATTCCTTTCAAAAAGACTCAGCTACAGTTCTATTATTTTTGCCTTCTTTTTCAATTAGTCCCTTCCCTGCTCCTCTGCATGCAGGTCTAGCCCTATCCCTTTTCTTTCCCTCTGCCTTCTAGACCAGACACTTGTTTATTTGATGTCAAATCCTCTAGGTGTGTATAGAATTTTCAGTCATCAAGGAGTTGTAGATATACCTAAAGCATCCATTGTTCAAACAAATGTCACCCTCTTGGCCTCCTCTCCCTCAATGTGTAATTTTACCCAAGAGGTATTTTCCCATCAGGTCTACAACTAACCTTATTGTTGTGCACCCTTATTGTTCTCCCCTTTAATATGAGCCACATTCCTGTCTTTCTCTATGCCTCAAGGTAAGGAAGGAGAGGGGACTCCTTCAGTGGTGAGCTTGGGGCCCCCCTGACCACAGGGAGTTTCATTCTCTCCTGCTCTCCTTCTCTGTTGAGTCTATTAGGATTGGTTCTGCCATTGTGTTCAGCTCTGTTGGTGGTTTGGGAGGTGGTAAGGGGGCAGCTAGGGCAGTTGGAGGGACAGAAGGATCAACTTAACTCTGGAGAACAGTGTAAGCAAGCCATATTTAAAGCCATATTTTCTGACCCAGGCTTTACCAATAATAAAGCTGCTATTTTGAATTCCATCTGCCTCTCCTTTATCTATCAAATGTTTTATACATCCTAGAAACAAATATAAGATTTGAAACAGATTGCCTTTTCAGTAACACTGAAGGGCCCTTTTCACTGCAGACATTATTGAGAACTGAACTTGTTAGGGCTTCAAAGGAAGGGTGGTATCAGGCGAGCAACTCCACCACCAACCCACCAGGAGACTGTGTTTATTGCTACCGAAGATTTACACATACATGGTACACTAGCATTCTGCTTTCCAAGACTGCTTAATTTTTACTTTCTACAAAAATGCTGTTAATGACAAGCTCCTGCTGAGTCACTAAAATGGATTTGGCAGCAATGTTGTTGAAGAGAGTGCCATGAGCTGAGGGATGCTGAATTAACCAGGCTCTAACGAGCATCCCTAACCAAAGGGAAGAGGCTGAAAGACTCACTTTAGATATAGGTATTTTAGAAAGTGCAGGAATAGAAAATGTGGCATTTAACCCAAGACTCACAACCTAAAACACCAGACTGATAAATTAATACCTGAAAGAAAGGGGGTGGTGTCACATGAAAATTGCTTCATAGAGCACTAAATCTGAATGTCACTGCTAGTTCACTATGAAAATTAACAAAAATAGGGATGCCTGGGTGGCTCAGTGGTTAAACATCTGCCTTTGGCTGAGGATGTGATCCTGGAGTCCTGGGATCGAGTCCCACCTCAGGCTCCCTGCATGGAGCCTGCTTCTCCCTCTGCCTGTGTCTCTGACTCTCTCTCTCTTTCTCTCTGTATTTCTCATGAATAAATAATAAAATCTTTTTAAAAAATTAACAAAAATAAAATAGAAACCTGACTTAAAAATTAGCTTGGAGTCTTCTGTATAAAAAGTAACAATAGCTATAAAAACCTGTCATTTATTTACAAGGTTTTGATTAAACATGTCTTGATTATTACTTTTTTCCTCCTCAAACTGCTCTTATTTTGGAGAATTTTAAAATTTTAAAGAAGTCTCATGAAATGGGTCTTGCACTACAAGAACAACAACAAAAAAATCATTATTTTTCAGAGATTTTTCCCAAGTTTTTGCTGGAAATTATCTTCTTGCTTTATATTCTAAAATGCTCCTATGCAAATTAAAGCTTTTTTGGACTTATTCTATGCTGTTTTTCTCAGTATCCAAATAACCTAAACATCAGATTTCTACCTCTTTTGAATACCCACAGTCCCAAATTCAGGGTTCTGATTAAGGTGAGATGGAAGATAGGCCTTTATTGAATATCCACCATGGTGCTGGCTCTATGCTCAGGGTTCTGCATACCTTCACCCATTTAGCTTACTCCTCATAAAAACTCTACTAACTGGATATTATCTCCATTTTTTTAAAAACAAATGAAGAAACTAAATCTTAATGAGGCTGATACTTAATGAATAAAATGGAAAAGTACAAGTCATCAAGAAAACAGCTACATTCAATAGGAATTTATAATTGGACAACTGATTCCAACTCCTTGAAAATTTATAATTTTTATGTAGGGAAGCACAGGCAATTCCATGTGTTTAAAAATTATTTTGCAACATCTACAAATTTGTAAATATGGATAGGCAAACCTTTTTTAAATGATTTTGGTTGTATCTACCTTTATCTACCAGGGTTCTTCTCTATGCTGTTAATAAGGTAAGATTTTCTCTTAAGTGCATTTCATGGGATGTTAATGGGTAGTAGTGCAAGTGCTGGGTTCAACAATATTAAACACTTGTTTTCTGCAGGATTTCTCAGAACCTTTAATTATTCAGGAGCCCTGTGCCTCTCCAAGAAGAGATTTTAGTATATAGTGTTTTTTAAGCATTTTTGACCATAAAACCCTTTTTAGTATTCCATCTAGCAGGACAACTATTCTATAAAACTGGACCTAGAAATCCTGGCACTAATGTTTACAAACAGACTCTTAAATTAACTTCAAGCCCTTTAGGTTTGCAAATGAAAGTGAGCAGTTCCAATGAAAAAGGAAGCAAGGTAGAAGTACAAAGGGTTATCTTGCATAAGGAAACTGCCAATTTGAAAAGAAATCTGGTCACCAAAGTTGGATTTAATTTTAAATCAGCGGAATCATTTTGGAGCAAAGAAAGATTCTTCTATACCAGCGGACACTGGCAAGGATAGCAAAACACAGCCAAAAGAGGTCTTCAAAGACTGGTGTTTAACCCACAGATTTATACCAACTTCTAACTAGCTGATTAAGAAACAATGAAATTATATGGCTGGCAAGCACCTTACAGGGAAGTCAGTAAACATTTGGTGGACAAATGAGTAAATATTTGTTGAGTAAACGAATAAAAAGTCTTCTAGTATCTGTGACAATGGTGACCTAGTTTCTTTTTGAATAACTCCAGTGGTAGGATTTCCACTATAATCCAAGCAGCAGTCCCTCTGCTGCACAGCTCAAGTTACCAAGTTGTTTTGCATATTTAAGAAACATTGAATGCCATTACCAGAAAGGTCTAGAGAAATCTACTGTCTCTTTAGAAGATAAAGGAAAGAAGCACAGAGTTGTAAACAATTTCTTCTAGTATCATAGGGATGAGAATTCAGGTTTTCTGACTGACAGACTTATTCCCAAGTATTTCGAGTTGCTGACTTGCACAGCCTTTTTTTTCCTTTTGTACATGAAAACTTAATATATTTGAAAATAGCTCTCCTCCCTCCTTTAGTCTTTTCTTCTCCAAATTATATATATATCCAGTTTATTTAAGTATGGTATGGATGATTAACATCTTACCACTTTTCACTCTCTTTTTTTTAAAAAAATTATTTATTCATGAGAGACAGAGAGAGAGAGAGAGGTGCAGGCATAGACAGAGGAAGAAGCAGGCTCCCTGCAAAGAGCCCAATGTGGGACTGGATTCTGGACCCTGGGACACACCCTAAGCCCAAGGCAGACACTCAACTGCTGAGCCACCCAGGCATCCCTCACTTTTCTCGCTATTAACAGGCAATCTCCTTTTAAATAAACAAGTTGCACCAAGAAAAGACCATGATACTTCAGGCAGGATCTTATAACCACTAAGTATAGGTGGATGAATTGGTCCAAATTCTGCAGCTGGCAGCCCTAGGTAGTAAGAGATGAGTTTGGAGCTCCAACTGTGCTCCTCAATACATAAGGTCCCTAGATGTCAACATATTGTAAAACTGAGTTAAAGCTAATTCTTTCTGCAGGCAGATACCAAGACTATCTAACCAGTGGAAATGTCTACCCAGACCTTGGGAGAGAAGTCAAAAGCGCCATGCTAACACTATGTGAGAGTCTCCTCTCCAAATGACTACAATTCGGAGAAGTGATAAAGCCACGAGGGCAGCTTGGGTGCTGCACAATATTCTAGAACAAGGGGTGGCAAGCTCAGGGAACAAATCCAGACTGATGCCTGTTTTTGTACAGCCCACAAGCTAAGAATGGTTTTTACATTTTTTCAGTTGAAAAAAATCATAAGTAGAATATCCTTTGTGACACATAACATTATGTGAGATTCAAATTTCAGTGTGCATAAATAAAACTCCATTGGAATGCAGCTGATGAGGTTCAGACATGCTACCTCCAAATATGGTACCTTGGCATACTGAATATTTTAAACTGAAGGAGTTTAAGAAAATAGCAGAAGCAGGAAGGTCACTCTGACCTTCCCCTTGCTCTTTTCTCCTGAAACAGTCATAAAATCCTCATGTGAGAGATGTCCAGGAGGTTATGAACATTCTTATCTCCCGTGTCAAGGACACTAAGAAGGATCCTAACCAATAGGCCTTACTACGCTTCCCCCAATTTACTACACTTACTTTAAACTCTTTTACCTATCATGTTTCTCCATGACTGTCCATTCTTCATATAAAAATACTTCAGTTTAACTGTTGTTTTGGATCTCCATTTCCTTATGAAGGCTTCTTGTCATATAAAACTTGTTTTGTTTTGTTTTTAAAGATTTCATTTATTTATTCATGAGAGACACACAGAGAGAGGCAGAGACATAGAGGGAGAAGCAGGCTCCCTGCAAGGAGCCTGATGAGGGACTTGATCCCAGACCCCAGGACCATGCTCTGAGCTGAAGGCAGAAGCTCAACCACTGAGCCACCCAGGCATCCCTAAAACTTGTATTAAATAAATCTGTATACTTTTTCTCCTGTTAATATGCCTTTGTCAGTTAAATTTTCAAACACAACCAGGAACCCTAAGATTGTCGAGGAAAACTTTTTCCTCACCTACACAGGCACATTCATATGCTTGCTTATGATGGTTTGTGGCCTTTTGCATGTCACAGTGGTGGAGTTTGATAGTTGTGACAGAGATGCCACAGTCTACAAAGCCTAAACTATTTACTATCTGGCCCTCTGTAAAAAGTTTGCTGGCTCCTATTCTAGAATATTGGAAGAAAGTGTACATATATTCCAAATATCTAACACTGAAAAACATTGTCCATCTACTCCTAAATAACTTGTAAGTAAAGTCAGTGCCCACTTTTCAGAGCAGCCTCTGCCTATAACCCAATCTGTGAATCTTTCCTCAGTCACTCTGTTGTAGTAAAGCACTCCACGGCATTTAGTAGTAGCTGAATTTATCTAATTTTTGTACTTCTTTACTTTATAAAGTCCGTCCTCTCCAATTTTCCCCAGCAATTAATTTCCCCAAATATAAAGGCAATATGGCATGTCACGTTTACTATTGTATCCTCCAGCTGAGGTCAGTGCCTAGTACCCAGTTGAGGTCCATTAAATATTAGTCAAACAGAGAATATATTTATAAAACCAAGTAACCATTTTCCAGAAAATCATTCAGAAGAATATTGTTTCTTATTTCTAAAAATGAATATTTCCACAATGTCTCATGTTTTTATTTTGGAATTTATGTAAAAACAATAGATAGACTGTCACAAAATAACGGCCCTTCTTTCTTCTAACAAGGACCACTTAAACATCAAGTGGGCAATTTATTCAATTTCTCTGTATCTCAGTTTCATCATTCACAAAATGGTCCTAATAATCCAAGGGTCATAAACGAAAGAATACGTTAAACTGCTTTGAGTTGTTGGGGGAAAAATGCTACATAAATTCATGATAATAGTATCACTTGTAATATAATGCCCAATCATTTTGCATGCTAACACTAGAAGCACATTAACTACTAAAGAAGACACATGTTCTGGTTGTATTATTAGACATTTTCTAGGGGCCATGAAAAGATAGAATATAAAATATTTCAGCCACTGCCAAGCCAGATTAGATTTGAATCCATGTAGAAGCACTATAGCAAAACTCATACTACCAGTCTCCTAAACTGTGTGAGAAGGTTCTCAAGGAGTGTTATAATATTTAGAACCAGAGAATATTTATTTGGCCCAGTTCTCACCTTCACACCCTAGCATCTTGCCTGCTGCTCGGGCAATACCTTTTCAGACACACGGTGTCAAAACAGAAGCCCCACGTCCTAGGAGGCACTTAAATTTAGGCTGAAACAGAGGGGAGAGTTCCTGACAAGCAGAGGGAGAGAGCACTACATAGGGGCCACAGGAGGAGTGATCGGAGTGAAAAAAAAAAAAAAACATCAGGTGTATCCTTCCAGGAATTCAGCATAAAAGAAGAAAAGAATCTCATACAGATTAAGTACTTACTAAGTACCAAACAATGGTACTTCATATTTATTTATGAAGTAAATTTATTTTTATTTAAGAAATTATTTCTTAAGCCTCAAAATGAACACCTAAGGTCAATATTAGTAGTCCATTTAAAAATGAATGAAACAGTATTGTTTCATGGAAATTTAACTGGCTGCCATTTGTTCATTCAATCAATGCTTTTGAAGTACATTCTGTGGGCTTAGTATCAGCCTGAAGTGTGGAGGAGTAGGCCAAGCACTGGGTATATAATGATGACTGGGCCCTGCCCTCCTAGAACTTGTAGAAGCTGAGATAGACATTAAACACACAATTAAGTCAATTAACCACTCATTTAAAATGGTGACAAGTGTTACAAAAGGAATTATGGTGGGACCTTATAGAACGATCAAAGATGACTTCCTCGGAAGTAATATTTAAGCTAAAAGATGATTAGCAGCTGACAGGAGAATGAAGAGGAAAGAGATTCTAGGTGCAAAACCCCACAACATTTCAAAGGTTCTGCAGCAGAAAAGAACTTGGCATATGGGCCAAGTGAAATGTCACTGGTCTTAAGAGTAGCTGCCTCTTTCCTCAAGACACTTCTGCAGGGACTTTGCTGTTATAAATATACAAATCTAGGATGCACAACCTAGATCAGAATATGCATGTTAAGCTGGAGGAAAGCAGGACATGATATGTTGGGCGGGTCAGCCATAGCCAGAGCACTATGGGCACTGTTCATGTCTCAAGGATAGGGTCCTTACCCGATAAGTGGTGGGAAGCCACTGAAGGGATTTAGCAGGGGAGTGACATCTGTATTTGAGTAAGATCATGCTTTCTGATTGCTGTAAACTTCCCGACAAAGTGATTTATAAATATCCTTAAGTAAATTCTTTCTTTAAAAGTCAGTAATACATGGGAAAGACAAGAAACATAGTCAAATTCTTTTGCCTTCAGTAGCCACACATAACTTTTTGGATGGCCTTGCTACTCAAAATGTGGTCTAGGGATCAGCAGCAGCAGGTGCAGCATCACAAGGGAGCTTGTAAGAAATGCAGAGTCTCAGGCCCCATCCCAAGAGCTATTGAATCAGAATCTGCAGTATTAACAAGCTCCCCAGGTGACATGTTTGCATCTTAAAGTCAAGAAGTTTTGTTTTACATAGTACCCTACAAGCACCCCACCCACAAGGAGACTCAGCAGACCCTAGGTGGTAACTATTTCAGGGAATGTAAGAGTTCCATGGAGCCCATTGGTATTCTAAGCTAGTCAGTTCATCATCATTCTAGGACAGGATTCGTAGGTTGAAAAGACTGGGGCAAAACACACACAAATATGGCTCTACTCTTCCTAATACAAATGGGGTATAAATTCAGTGAAGGAAAAAAAAGATTGAACAAGTCAGAGCATAGATGTCATCACTGGCAAAAGCACCTTAGGAAATCAATGTTAGGTACACTAAAGGTACCAAGAGGGAGCATATTTTTACTTTAAGTCATCTCCTTCAAGACAGTTATAAAACAACACTTGGTCATACTTACAAAATGAAACAAAACACACACACACTATATAACCAAACACCAAGTTTCTGCCATAATAATCCTCTCATTATAAAAAAAAATCAGGAAAATATTAACCGTAAGATAAGAGAATTTGAATTGATTCATTCATTTTAAGTCAACCATCCCTTTTTAGTGGTAGCAGCCCTTTAACTAGAACCTTTTGTAGATCTATTTCTTGATTACTGGCAAGCACTTTGTTACAAGGTTGAAAAGTAAAAACAATACTATCAAAATTATCCACCATACAAGTTCCCAACAGCTCCCATGAATTGTGCAACTCTGCAATTTGGGAAACTTTCTCTGGTTCCTCCTAGATGCTGGGTGGTGTGGTGGGTGAAAGTACAGCCTCTGGAAGCCAGCTGTCTGGATCACATCCTGCTTTGTCAATCATATGTCACTTGCACATGTGACTTAATTTCTCTGTGTCTGAGTTTCTTCACCTCTAAAATGGAGATGAAAATTGTAGCTACTACACAGAGTTGTTATGAGGATTCAGTGAGTAAACACATTTAAAGTACTTAGAAACGATGTCTGGAAGACATTAAATATTATGTATTTGCTTGCTTCTTGTTGTTATATTACACGTGAAAATCACCAGAAGCCAAGAAGTTTCACTGGGAATCATTCTTGGGGCAATGGCCAAAGGAAAGAATGTTAGTCACACTTCATTCAAGTGTCACTAACAGGAAAAGGCCACCTGCTAACAAATGGGAAATTGCCAAATATTTGTTCCTTTGATGTCACAAGCAAGAAACTGGTTTGGCCATGTGGTCTTAGTGAAGTAATTACCAAAATAGTCACCCAGGTTTTTAAAGTCAGTAATCCAAAATAGTATCTTACAACTTTAAAATCTTCTGTAAACATTTGTAATTGAGAGTCGATTCCCTCAAATTTAAGATGGACTACCTTAAAAATAAAACCAACAAATATTATCTTCTACTGCCAACTGATCTCTACCCAAAGAATGTCATAAACCACCTCTGCGTGAAATCAGTTTATATTTATCAAGTTTTAGTAATGTAACCACTCTCTCAAAATGCGACATATTTTTATACAGGAAGAATTATGATCAATGGCAAAAACATGATTTCACTTTCTAGAAGTCTGCAGCCTATGGAACATACAGTATAAATTAAAATTTTACCATTCCTTTATTAAATTTTGCTATTTTCTACCCTCAGCAAAGTTGCATCTCATACAAGATAATCATTTCCATATATGATCTGCTGATTTTAAAAACAGAAATTCTGATAAATCATTCTTATAAAGCAAAACCAAAAATTAGACATAAAAGAAACTGCATGCGTTTTAACCTTTATAATATGTGGTTGTCTATCAAAACAATTTTGTAGCAAACATTAATAATTGCTCATTAGACAAGGAGAACTGTTTTTTAAAATAAGTATAATGAAAATATGTACTAAAAATCTCTTTATTCTTTTTCTTGAGTCAATTTAACAGAGTTAAGTTTTATTAATTAGACCAAAAAGACCCTACTTATAAAGGAAAACTCTCCCATAAGAGGTTGACAGTTATGTTGCTTGAAACATCTAATTCAGCATATCTTATTTCAAAATTTTGCTTTTCTAATTACCAAACTGTTCTGAAATACTGAGACGTTTAATGAAATGAAATTAAAATCTCCACAAAAAATATTACAAGTGTTTTTTTTTAAAGATTTTATTTATTTATTCATGAGAGACACAGAAAGAAAGGCAGAGACACAGGCAGAGGGAGAAGCAGGCTCCTCGCAGGGAGCCCAATGCGGCACTCGATCCCGGGACCCTGGGATCATGCCCTGAGCCAAAAGCAGATGCTCAAACACTGAGCCACCCTACAAATGTTTTATTATATACATAATAATTTCCATCTTAGTCCAGCTAATAAGATTCTTTAAGTATATTGTTTGTAACTTAAAGTGACAAAACTTCCATCGGAGTTTAATAAGTCAGTCAATCAATTGATTAGGAAGTTCTATCATGTCATTCTTATATTTGCAGTAACTAATAAAATTCACTACAAGAGAGACACCTGGGTGACTCAGCAGTTGAGCATCTGCCTTTGGCTCAGGGCCAGAGTCCCGGGATTGAGTCCCACATCGGGCTCCCAGCATGGAACCTGCTTCTCCCTCTGCGTAAGTCTCTGCCTTTCTCTCTGTGTCTCTCATGAATGAATGAATAAATAGATAGATGATAGATGATAGATAGATAGATAGATAGATAGATAGATAAAACTAAAAAAAAAATTCACTGCAAGACAATACCAGAATAGCTATGTAACCCTGATCAAACACCTAATGGCCTTTGCAAAAATGACAGATATTTGAGCAGGTTGGGCAAATACCCTTCCGCACTCCCTAAGAACCACAACTGAAGGTAATACAGTGTACATAGCCTTTGATTACGACAGGTTTCTCAGAAACAACATTAAGTTATATATACACCGGAAGATGGATGCAATATTTTTGGTAAGCAAATGTGGGATACATTTGTAAGAAGACGTGGTTAGATATTCATAACTACAATTGCTATATTTAGTGGTTATGTCAGTATAGTTCGAAATATTTGGTCACAATTGATTTTCCAGGCTGCTCTACATAACTCTCTCAAGAGGACACCATTTCTCTTCTGGGACCATGCCTGTGAGTTTTAAAGATTCTATTAGAGTAACTCTGCAGCCATGTCAGACAGATACTATCCACGTCAGCCATAAAGAACAGATGATAAAGTTGTTCTGAGAACACATGATAAAGTATAAGGGAAGCTTTGTGTTTTATATTTTAACTGATCATTGATTGTCCAATCTACTAGCTCTGTACTAGCTTGAGGAGGAATATAAAAACCTGTGATCAGCCTAATTACCTAACTGAAAGACCTGTTTAGTCCATGTTCATGGGGATGTCATGGTTGATGCAAACCGAGAGTGAGCAGATTACAGTTCTTCCAGATACCCCTACCCCTCCGTGATTCAATTCGTATGAGAATTTGGACAGGAAAGGCAGGGGACAGAAAGTTCTGGCTGGGTTCAGAATCCAGGTTTACCTACCATTTATCAGCTTTGTGTGTCTCTAGGCAAGTAACATTATCTTAAACTTCAATGTCATTATTTTTTTCAATGTCATTATTTTTAATATGAGGAAAACAATAGTAAATACTTCATTAAGTTATAAGAATCAAATGTGGGGGCACCTGGGTGGCTCCATCAGTTGAGCATCTGACTCTTGATTTCAGCTCAGGTCATGGTCTCAGAATTGCGAGATTAGCCCCCCACAGGGTTCTGCACTGGGTGTGGAGCCTGCATGGGATTCTCTCTCCCTTTCCCTCTGCCCCTCACACAAGTGCACACATGCATGCTCTCTCTCTCTCGTGATAAATTTTTAAAAAGAAAAGGAAAAAAGAAGAATCAAGTGTGAAGTGCTTATTAGCACAGTGCCTGACACGTGAAGAGCAAACAATGAAAGTTGACTACGTGAGGAGGTAGCTTCTTTAGTGCCCATTTTCTCTTTAGAAGAGTGGCCTTACAGCCTGAAATCAAAGAAATTGCTTTCAGGTCAACTTCATGAGATTTGAGGCACAAACAATACTGATTGGGCGCTAAGGGAATAGGGTCAGATTCAGGGATCCAGAGAGGAGGAATCTCTGAATTTCTGCCTGGAACACAGCAAGACGAGGAGTTGTAGTGACCTTTGGCACCCAAGATTTTATGAATTTGAGAGCATGTGAGGAGAAGCAATATTCTCATGAGTAGATCAAACTGAAGCACCTCCCCTGAGGCTTTTGGGAACCAACCATCAAGGTGGACAGGAGAGGAGAATAATGGGGAACCAGTTGTGAGCAGATCTAAGAAACCAAAAATTTCCAGAAATGACTGGAGCCATTTGAACAGAAGAATACCATGAGCCTCATTTGTATAGCAACAGGCTGATAGGGTCTGGGGACATTTGCCTAATTTCATGCAAACAAAATAACAACATAAGGCAGCATATACCAAGGACACACAGGCAGCCAAGGTAATGAACACTGTGAAGTTCAGGTGAGGAAGAGATCAGTGTGAACTACGGTGTTCAAAGATCTGGAACACCAAGTGGTCCTTGGATACTGGTGGAGACTGAGTTGTCTGTGGAGGGTCTTTCAAGCAGGAAAAGTGGCTGAGCCAAAAGTGGCTCAGCTCCCACAAGTGGCTGAGGGAACATGTGCATGGGACATCAGGGACAAAGGCTGAAATGAGTGTGTGTACGTGTGTCTATGTACACACATGCAAGCGAATAGCGGGAAAAAGGGGTAAGAAAACTAGTCGAGGGTCACATTTGAATGGTAGAAGGATGGGAATTTAGCCCTACAGAGGACAGTGAGCTAGAACCAAAAAAGATTATGATTCAGGAAGCTTACAGTGAAGCTAGTGATTGATAAAGTTAATCTGGCCTCGTGGATGGTATAGAATAGGAGCAATGTGTAGGGGAATGTGAAAACAGTTGGAAAACTCTTCATAAATATATCAGGAGAGTAGTGGAATATAATTAGGTTTGCATAACTTTACTTACCATTTTCTAAAATAGAACTTCCAGTGATAAAAAGAAAGTCTAATTAAGAGAAGTATGGTCTTCTATTACTCTACAGTTTCCATTCATACTTTTCCCATGATTACTTCTCCATGCCCCAATGGATATGGCTGTAAGCCTCAGCTTGCTTGTTTATAAATTACATCAGCCCTCTTCATGATCCACTGAAAATTCTAGTGTAGTTCTAATGGAATCTCCCTCCCTCCCTCCCTCTCTCTCTCTCTCTCTCTCTCCCAATCTCTCATAGATCTGGTTGAGACTCCTGTTTTGGGCATATGTTTGTATAATTTTCTTAGGCGTTTCAAACCCCAGATATTACTCTATTTCTAGGCAATGATATTTATGATAGACTAGCACCACATAAAAATATTATTTTCCCTCATTCAGAGGTCCTGAAAAAGAATCTTTTCCATAGGTACATAAAGTGATTCAATATTTTGTTTGCTGCTAACCCTACAGACGGTTGATAGGATACAGTTGCTTGCCATCCTTCTGCCAATGTTCAAGTAGGAAAAAAAATTCATTCAACTTGAGCAATGACTGGGTTTTTTGAGGACAGTCTCATAACTACAAATACTCACTTGAGCTCTTCAGCAAGATTCTTAGTAAAAGACCATCGTGATGCAGTAGGGTTTCCAGAAGCAGGTTCCAATTACAACCTGGCTGGGATAAGAGCAGTTTCAACTGACCCTCGGCTGTTAGTTGTCCAGATGATGGAGCCCTTTCAAAATGCAAGATAAAGATAGAGTAATGAAGTTAATTTATCTATGAAATTAATAGCCTTAAAGTACAGATGTAATGCTAACTCCCTTAAATGTCAATTCCTCCCAGATTACTCTGAAAATACTTTCATGCTTGCTTACTTTAGGGTTGCTCTGGGAAGGAATTACATTTAATCTCAACTAGCTAAAAGCAAATTAACATTTGGTAGCCTGCCAAATTTAAGACTGATACAAAATAACCATGCCTATATTTGACAAGACTATGTCTGGTTTTGTTTCATGGAGCAAATTAAAATTATTTATGCATTTATTTTGAATACATTTATTTGTTCATTCATGAAGTACATGAGAGCCTACTATGTGCTATTAACTCCTTTCATTATTCATGAAAAGAAAGTTACAGTGGCTTTTGACTACTTTGTAATTTGCCATGTACTGTGATTGCTGATAAAACTCAAAGAATTCAAAGCTTCCGCCAAGGGTCACCGTAATCTAATTATTTAATACATAAAGCCTTAAATCAACATGCAATTATCAGAACCACTCTAACAGTCATACTGCTACCTACTTGGGTAATCATTTCATCAAAGAGAAATAATTCCAAGGCAAATAAGCTTCTACTTGGGAAATGATCATCAGTGTTGAACAGAAAATCAAAATCAGGCCTCCACATTACTACCTTAATTTACCAACGAACTGGCAAGAGATAAGGAAGTAAAAGTAGAAACTGAAAACTGATAACATTATTCACTTTTTCCTTCTAAGATCTCGAAGTTTAGATTGGCTAACAATCACAACATCCGAAATCGGCTTACAACCACTACGAATGAAAAGGCAGGAAATGATGGAACTCAATCTGGTTGCGACCATAAGGGTTGTGGGAATAGGGTGGCATTGGGAAGGAACGATGTGACTCAAATGGAAAGGTGTGAATGAGAACACCATATGCTTAGGGAGCAGAAAGAAGCAGAACAAAGGATATTGCTGAGAGAGATGATTTGCAGCATGAATTCCAGATGACATTTACTGAGTGGTGAACCATCCAGTTATCAGCATAGCCTAGCCAGTGGTTTTCAAAGCTTGGGCCATGGACCAGCAGCAGCAGCATCACTTGAGAATTTGTTAAAAATCCAAAGTCCCAGGCTTTCTCATCCTATCAGAAATTCTGAGGTGGGTCCCAGAAATCTGTGGTGTGCGTGTGTGTGTGTTTGTGTGTGTGTGTGTGTATGTTTCAGAATTCTGTGTTTTAACAAGCCCCCCTCTAAGAGAATCTGATGCACACTCAAGTGTGAGAACCACCATGGTAAGCAGTGCTTTCGGGAGCAGGGGCAGAAGGGCCAGAACTAATTAGTATAATTTCTCCTCCTCCCTCTGTACCTTTGTGCCAAGACGGGTGCACAGTGGCTGGCACCCATGCAACGAACTCCCCACAACCTTTTGCTTATCTGAATCCTATGCATCCTTCAATTTGCAGGGGAAAAAATGTACCTTTCCCCGTGTAGTCTTCACTAAAAATTTCTCTGCATAGGAGTCTTTCTCACTTGGAATTAAAGCACCTATGGCAATTATTCACATCTTAGCACTTTATTATTCCACCAATTAAAGCTTTATCTGTCCACTCAGAGTCAAGCCTTGTCAGGACACTTGCTTTACACCCCAAAGCTCCTACCAGTAGACCAGCACTTTTAAGGGCTCTGTAAAATTGAGCTGATTGACTCATGCTCACAGATGGGTAGGCAAACTCTTAAAAAAAAAAAAAAAGGATACTTTGTCAAAAGGCTGATTTAAGCAAAAGTCAGAGGATCTGAAGATATAAGATGAAATTTCAAGGCACCTCCCCTTGGTTTGGCTTGGCTTGGTATTTTGTACATCTCACAACATCATGATGCTCAAAATCCTTCAGCCTTGCATGAACTTTAGACCAACTCAAACTTCCCAAGTGAGACTCTCTGACAACATAACTTAAAACAGAGAAACTTAAAAAAAACAAAAACAAACAAACAAACAAACAATAAACAGAGAAACTCCTAGGTAATTAGTGGGTCAAGGTGTGCTAGGCAAACTCCTGCCAGTGGTGGGTGGTGAAGAGAAAGGTGACAGGCTTAAACTTAATTCTCATGCCAGAGGAATCAACTCCATACTTTGGGTACTTTCAGATTGGTCTGGCTCTGGCCAAAGTCCCAAATATATTACCCAAGGAAGAGTCCACTAGGTGAGCCCTTTGGACTGAAACACCAAAGCAGATCCTCACAATGGCTGTCCCTGATCGCTTCCTAAATCCCAAGTGCTGACTTCTAGAAACTTACTTCAGGTCCAATAGATAAAAAGCAGCTAGTTGGTAGTAAGTTATATATTAAAAGCAACTTAATTTTTTTTTGCAACTTAATTTTTTTTAAAGATTTATTTATTTATTTATGATAGACATAGAGAGAGAGAGGCAAAGACACAGGAGGAGGGAGAAGCAGGCTCCATGCTTGGAGCCCGATGTGGGACTTGATCCCAGGACTCCAGGATTGTGCCCTGGGCTAAAGGCAGGCGCTAAACCGCTGAGCCACCCAGGGATCCCCAGCAACTTAATTTTTAAACATTTCCTACCTCTATATTTTGCTTGAGTTGAGCATTGATTTAAGGATACATTTAATAAGCTGAAAGATCCAGTTTGTGGAGTGTAGAAAAGACGGGAGGGGGTTGTTGAAAGACAATCTGAGGAAGGAGACAGGACCAGATCATGGAGGGCCTCATTAGCCAAAGTGGGGATTGAAGAGTTTAAGGTAGATGAGTTTCCGTATCTGGGTACAGTGTGGGGAATGGATTGGAGGGGGTGACTGTATTTGCTTAGCCCTTTAGACATGTAATAAAACAAAATAATAGGAAGGTCATTTCATACCACTGCCTCTGAATACCTGGTTATAAATAAAACTTCTCAATTACCAGATGGGAAGCTGTTTGTTGAAATGTACCTCAATTCTTGGATCTTTCAGCTTATCACAGATTTTGAAATGTACAGTAGAATGACACACTATGAGGAAAAATAAAATATTACAAACATTCCTCAATCACTAAGCTCTGAGTAATAAATGCATTGAGGAGTCTGTGTTAGGCATATGGAGAAGCATATGTTCCCTCATCCTTTGAGCTGGTGGAGTTGTGAAAGTGAGATTAGCCTCACAAAAAATGACAGAAAGGGAAATTTTATACATATATATATTTTATATATATGTTTCAAATATGTACATGTTGAATTCCACGATAATACAAAAAAGAGAACAAAAATTTATAAATCCCCTGGAACTCATAAAGCTTGTATTAGGAGACAGAATGAATTTATGGCTGGGTTTTATTAGGCTTATGCTCTAATAAGTAGTACATTTCTGGGGCATGAATTAGCCTAAAGAATTTTTCAAGTCCTGGTAGTAAGGAGTGATATAATAATAGAGCTCAATCATTACTGGTTATGAAACTAACAAATTATTTTTATAGAATCATCATGCAAAATCTGAGCTGTATTTGGGTATGTTTACTTTATGGAAACTCATCAGGTAGTACACTTGTAATTACTGCAATTTTTTAGTATGAAATCATACTGTAGGAGAAAGTTAAAAAAAAAAAAAATCTTAGCTCAATCAGTATATACCAGCCTGACTTCCAACCATGGCTGTGCATGAGGCACAGGGCAAGAGAAGGCTCTGTAGTAGGTCGGACTGCATGACCATGGGATTTACTGATCCTACCATATATGTTTCATAGAGATGCTGTCAAAGCAGAAAATCACTCAAATGGACGCTAAAATGCACAGGTTGGGGATAATACCCAACAGTATTTGGGAATTATTCTTCAGGATTTGATATTTACCTTGAGCCAATAGCAGTTATATGGTACTATGTCCCTAACAGATAAGCTACATGAGTCTGGGTGTTAATAGTAAAAGTACCAGGGGCCCCTCTCACTGGTGCTCCTGATGATCCCCTTGGGGAATCTGTGTTTTCTATTCCCATAACTCCCCATATGCCATGTAGGAGTGGAGGTCCTGGTTTCCATGGTGGGGTAAGTTGGAGTATGCACACCTCTACAGGAGCACCATCCAGAATTCCATGAAACTTAATGTTATACCTGCTACAGTCATTTGTGGCTTCCAATGCCAGCAGCCTACGCAGGCAAAGAAAGGAGTTATTATACTGGGAAGAGTAATGAAGCCTAATTACTATTGAGGAGTTGGAGTTGCTACTGCATAAGGGGAGGAGGGAGGAGAATGTCTGTGGCTCAAGGGATTCACCAGGGCATCTCTTGATGCCCACATGCATGTTAATAACCATAAATGGGGGCAGCCTGGGGTTGGGGGGGTGCTCAGTGGTTTAGCGCCGCCTTCAGCCCAGGGCGTGATCCTGGAGACCTGGGATCAAGTCCCACATCAGGCTCCCTGCATGGAGCCTGCTTCTCTCTCTGCCTGTGTCTCTGCCTCTCTCTCTCTCCTCTCTGTGTATTCTCATGAATAATAAATAAAATCTTTAAAAAAATAAACATAAAGAGGTTATAGAAGTAACAACATTCTGATAAGTGAATGGTAGCCAAGGGTTCAACTCCTCAAGGATGAATGTCTCAGTGACTCCACTGGGCAAGCAACATATATTAGCGGGTGTGACAGTCGAGGGTGAGGGAAAGTTGGAATAAGTGGCAGAGGGAAGTAATGATGATTATCACTTGCAGACTCAGGAATAACTGCAGTAGGGGACACTCTAGCTTGTCCCGTGAACTCTACTACAATAACACATTTTTTATAAGATGTTTTGACCAGGCATCACCTTGAAGAATCAATGAAAAGACTCAGAGAACTTAATGTGGGTAATGAGTGGATTTCAGTAGTGTGAGGGGTACACCAAAGCAGATGTTGTCACTGTCCCCACATCATCTTGCCCTTACCACTCAGTTGACATGGCCTGCATTTCTCTGCCTCTCGGCAAGACAAGCTGAAAGTGCTAGTGAATTCACAGCCCTGGGGAGCAGCCTTCAACCAATGACTGATGGAAGTTGCCTTGTAAATACCTCAGCATCCTTGCTCCCTTGGTGGGATAACTCTCAGATATATGCCTTCCACATAGATCCCAAGAATTTTCCCCAGAAGGTTTAAGGTCTGGTTATTTCTTCAGCAATTGGCTTGACTACATGAATTTTTATTTGCTGTTTTTCTTTCTTTGTCTGACTTGCTCCCATTCCACTATTCCCTCCACTTAGAAAATAACCTACTTTCACTTAAATCTTGGTCTCAGGGTCTGCTTCTTGGGGAAATCTAAAATAAGACATGCATAGAGATACTTTATATTCATCTCACTTAATTTTTGTTTCAGGAATACTGAGAAACTAGTCAACGGTCATTTAGATAATAAATATGGCTGCTGGACTTTGAATCCAGGTCTTCCTGACTTTAAAACCCATACTTATTCCTCTATTCCAGGCTGCTTTCCATTCAACCTGGTTGATAATTGGTAGGTAAGTTGTTTTTTCCAGTACTGAGTATGTTTGGCTCTATTCAACCTTCTGATTAAGGATACCATCTTTTTGACCCAAAATCAAGTTTGTGGTCTCAAGGCTGATTCTCAAATTGGAGCCATGTTATTCAAGGGATCTAGGGACTGATTTCAACCAGATGGTTCCTGTCATGGATTACTGGGCCAAATTTATACCAGAGACCATAAGTTACATTATTCAGAGAACAAAGGCAAGGGCACAACTAAAGAGAAACTGAGAGTAAAAGCCTTAAAGTGAGAACACAAAAGCAGAGGAGAAGCCCTGCATTGCTGAACTATTCTGGGCTTTCCAAAGCTGATCCTTCATGATCTTCCTAAGAAAATAAGTAAATGCAAATATTTAAAGCAATTTTGCCACATTTCTCTGGGAAAAATAACTTTAATACCTTTGAGGAGGAAAAAACAACCCCAAATATTTTTCTTCATCACATTAACCAAGAATGTGCAAATGACACGTAGTTATAGGACTGAAAATGTCTGTATATAACTTACCTTGATAATGGGTGTAGTCAAGTCTCTATAATCTTTATCAATAAAGTTGAGTCAATAAACAGAAGTCAGACAAAGTTCACCTGTATACTTGCATTGTTTTTAATAACTGTCCACAAAGGTAGATTGACACTTTTCAAGGGTCTCATTTTTTTAGAGTTGGTTGTATCTACACTCTCTGGTGTACAACTTAGAGGGTAGGTGTTCAAACTATGAGGAGCTGTGTTATCTCCTGATTTTAGCAAAATTAAACTTTTTATGTGGGAAGACCCCATTTCCCCCAAGTCACCAAAGATATTAGTACCCAAACTCATAGCCCTAGCTCTACACTTTGATGTTACACAGGTTAATATATCCTATTTCTAAAAATAAATAAAATCTAATTTTGATTTTTAAAATAATATTACATATCAACCATCACTTTTGGACTCCCCCTGAAGTGCTCCTCTAGCCCCTGAGTCATTGAGACACTGGACTCAGTGATCACTCAGACATCCTTTTTGAGGAGCAAAAGTTAGTTTTCTGGAGCCCTTAACTATTACCAACTGGTTCTTGCCTACCAGATAATAAAGGCCTGTTATACAGAGTTCAAGAAAAGTCTCCCCTGGCATCATGTTTCAGATAAGTGATATTCAGTGAGAAAGTGGTTCAATATTCTATCCACTTTATCACACTTATGAGGAGTCCTTTAAATATGTTTGAGTAACTGATAAATTCTGCAACTTTCTGAGACATATAGCTTTTTACTAATACAGCAGTACTGAATGACTGTTTAGTAAGTACTTATGTGTTGAGGCACTTTAGCTCATTTAACTAATCCTCATGACTCTGATAGGAGAGGATCTCAAAAGTTAAGGAAGGAAGATGCTTCAACAAAGAAGAAGACTGAATGGTATTGCAAGCTGTGTGCAAGTAGATTGGTAAGATTGTATTGTATATATGTTTTAACTTTTTCACCAAAATATAAACTATTTCATATACAGGGAGATTGAAGGTCCTGTAGGTTATGTTAACAAACTTACCAAGATCACAAGACTAGTACACAAGCCTACAAATCATGTTTATCTAATGTGGAAACCCATAGTATTCTATCATCTCTTTGCTGGCTCCAGTATGGTATTCTTTTTTATATAATACCTTTAAACTATAATAGAAAAGGGAAAATATGGGGATGCCTGGGTGGCTCAGCAGTTGAGCATCTGCCTTTGGCTCAGGGCAAGATCCCAGTTCGGGGATGGAGTCCCACAGCAGGCTCCCTGTGAGGAACCTGCTTCTCCCTCTGGCTTTGTCTCTGCCTCTCTCTGTGTCTCTCATGAATAAATAAATAAAATCTTTTTTTTAAAAAAAGGGAAAATATGAATAGATATCTAGTTATATCAAGTACCTAGCTCATTTGCCATTTTAACTTCTTTTAATAACCGATTCACAGACATGTGACTTTCTAAATTTTTTTTTAAAGATTTTATTTATTTTAGAAAGAGACAGCAAGGGGAGGGGTGGAGAGGCTGGAAGAGGGAGAGAATCTTTAGCAGACTCCATGCTGAGCGTGGAGCCAGAATTTGGCATCAGTCTCACCACCCTGAGATCATAAACTAAACTTAAACCAAGAGTTGGACACTTAACCACCTGAGTCACCCAGGCGCCCCTCTAAAAATCTTTTCAGTGATTCAGCTGCTTGTACATCCACACTCTGAAACAACCACTTAAGAGCTTTGGTGTTAAAGGGCTATCATTTCTTCTCCCCTGACTGTTGGCTCCATGTCAAAGCTGGGCACCTCATCAGAGCATAACGATCTCTAAGCTCTTTTCCTCCGTATTGTGTTAGCAGCAGCTGGTTTTGGTTTGAGAAACCAACTCTTTTTCATCCTTCCCCCAAGATGCTTTACCTGAAGGATACTAGAAGCCACCTCTTCAACAAGACCAGGCTTTCCATGCCTGAACTTTACTATTCAGGTCAAATGTTCGAAAAAAGCTAAAGGTATCATTTAATATGTCAATATCTGAAACAATACTACAGTAATTCATGTGTTCCTTCAACCAGTCATTTACTCAACTACTATTTTTGGCTGATTTCTATGTGCTAGGCCATGAACACACAACAGCAAGCAAAAACAGTCACTGTTGTTTTTGTTTTTGTTTTTTGTGGGTAGCAAAGTTTATTGAGCAATAGTACAAAGCTCCCAAAGAGGGAGGGTACCCAAGAGGGTTGCCCAACAGTCACTGTTTTATAGAGTTTAGTGGAGAATATACAGTTTAAATGACCATACAAATAAAAATAAAATCACAACTATAAAAACTCACTGGAAGAAAAGCAAAAGATGCTATTAGAAGATGCAGTAAGAAGTGAATCAGTTTTTGTGGTTGATGAAAGACTTCTCTACAGAAGTCACATTGGAGCTGAGATATAGAGAAGTTAGCATTAAATAGGTGGAAGAGAATAAAAACATTTCAGGGAAAAGGAAAAGCAAATGCAAAAGTTCTGTGGGAGAAAGGAGCACGGCACAGCAAAGAAATATAAAAAGGCTAATGTGCATGCAGAGTGGAATCACAGGATAGTGGGGTATCACAAGAGGTTGCAGAGGTGGGTAAACCACATCTCTGGAGGTCTTATAGGATGCTGAACATTTTTGTTTATATTTAAGGACAAAGGAGAATTCATGGAGGGTTTTTAAGCCATAAATGTGAAATGATAACATATAGTTTTGAAAATAGATTTGGGTTAGTTAAATCTCTGGCTGCAATTCAGAAAACACTGAAAATGGAAGTCAACATACACATGGGAAAGAAACCAAGAGGCCATTACAGCACTGAGGAAAAAGATGATTATTTGGACTAAAGCAAAGGTGGTGTAACGGATAGCAAACTGTAGGAGTTAAAAATTAATGAAACTTAGCAATGGATTGGGTGTGGTAGGAGAGGAAGAGGGAGGTGCTCAGGTTCAGATCGCCTTCTGTATCTCTGGCTCCTACAATGCATGGAGGTCCCATTAGCCCAAAAAGGGAATAACAGAAGGGGATCAATTTGGAAGGGAATATCCTAAGTCCACTTCTGGTCATGTTGAGTTTGAGGTGTCTTGATGACCTCCAGGTGTAAAACTCAGGAAAGCATTCACATATGGTTGGCACTTGGGGTATACGGGTCTGTAGTCCCAGGAGAGGTAAAAATCAGAGATTCTAATTTGGGAACACATAGGGAGTACATGTCACTGTTTTATAGAGTTTAGTGGAGATTTTATTTCACTTAACCTGTTAAGAGTTCTGTGATAGAACACCAAAGATGTTCAGTATTTAATGGCCAGATTTAAGGAGGTGAACTGGCAAAGGAGACAGAGAAACAGCAACAGAAAAGGAAGAAGAAGATTGGGGGAATATGGGGAGGAAATCAGGGGTGTGGCTCAACTTGGAGGAAATGGGGCAGTGGTATTTTATGTGTTGTCAAGTAGGTCACTGAGGTTGTACTGCCAACATATAACTATTGAGGAAAGGTGCTTTGTCTCCAACTTCATTGCCTACCTCTTTCTCCACCATTAACACCTAGCACGGTGCCTTACTTGGAGAAAAAAATTTTAAATGCATTTATAGAGAAAATGAATGAATACCTCTTGGTGAACTGGATAAAAGGAAAGACCCACATAGACTATAATATAATGTAGCCAAGGGTAGCTTAATATATTTAGAGAGAGAAAAATGTATATAAATCTAAAACAGGATTACACTGAGTAAAAGTAAATAGAAACAAAAGCAGAGTAGAAAGAAATAACCTACAGCTCAGAATGAACTGGCCACGAATCAAAACATCATGTTGTCATCATAAAAGAAAATGAGCAGTGTAAAATGAATGGGCTGTTTACTCACACTGAATATGCTACTTGGTTTCAGTGTGCAGTTATGACCTACTTAGCTAAGGAAGACCGGAAAAATATTAGGAAATATTAAAAGAACCACAAGAAGATGAAAGTTTGGAAAATAATAAAAAAACATTATAATGCCACGGTATAATTGACTAAGATAGTGTTCTTCCTTGAACATTTATATGAAAGCACAGTATGGTGTCATAGTATTAACCTTGAGATTAATATATTCTCCACATGCCTTAGTTTAATCTAGTATGAAACTGATTACCTCTTCTAAATCAACGCACATTGTTAGCCTATACCAGTGCTAGGGATAATGAATACAGTACATTTTACTTACTGCTTTGAAAATACATTTTTCCCCCTAAAGCAAACTCTTCTAAATTCTGTTCCAGGGGTTCTAGGAGAACATGAAGAATTCTATTTTTACCAATTTGTATCCTTCATAGGCTTTTGTTAGTAATCCTCAGACAAATTTATGGGTCATACAACTGTGTATACATTTGTAACTCTTAATTTAAGTCTTAATTTCATGCCCTCTTCCTAGCTCTGTTCCTTCCTTCTCACTTACTTTTAATTAATTATCTTAATATACATAGTACTTGTTAAAGGCCAAATTAAATCATTTCTAAATCAATGCATAGGTGCAAATAAGTAAGCAAGTAGGTGAATAAATTACTAAGATCCTTCATAATATTAATATTTCAGCCACGTCTCCTCTCAGCCTCGCCTTTTCCCAAAAAGAAAAGCTTTCTATACTTTTAGTTTGTCGTTATCCAACTCATGTATTTCTATGAGCAGTTCATTTAGGTGCTAAAGTGAGGAATGGAGTTTTGAAGGATAATTTGGGGGGTGATAAACACACAGAAACAGCAGAGGTATGTGAGGGAAATGGATGAAAAGGTGGAGAGTTTTTAAGTCACATGATGATGGTCCAGGTATTCACATTGCAATGTTTCACAAATGCAAATCAATACCTTGAGTTATTTTGAAATTACTTTTATTGCTATCCTGGGTTCCTTTGACTATACCACTGTTCTGAAAGTGTTAGGTCTTAAGTCAGATGGATCATGTCTTTCTAATCTAGGATCTGTTAGAGAGGAATTATCAGAAAGTATTGCCCTCAGTATAGGGGAGCTCATCTTATGCCTTCCATGGAGAATTCAGAAAAGCAAAGAAGAGAACTAAAGGTTTTCTAGAAGAGAAAACTACATAAATAAAGGTCTGAAGCTGAGAATAAACAATAATAAAAGTGAAAGGTACGGAGTGAATGTCTCTTAAGAGATGAGAAGGGAGACTAACAACAGAGAAAGCAATTGGGTAATCCAGGCAATAAGCCAGCCAGTGTGGACCAAAAAGAAGCTACAACAGATTCTTGAGCAGAAGAGCAATATAATGAAAACAGTATTTGAAACATGTTAAATAATAGCTAAATGGACTAAGGCTATTGTAATGGATTGGATAGAAAGGATAGTTCTTTTTTTTTTTTAAGATTTTATTTATTTATTCGAGAAACAGATAGAGAGGCAGAGACACAGGGAGAGGGAGAAGCAGGCTCCATGCAGGGAGCCTGACGTGGGACTCGATCCTGGGTCTCCAGGATCATGCCCTGGGCTGAAGGCAGCGCTAAACCACTGAGCCACTGGGGCTGCCCAAAAAGGATAGTTCTAAGAGTACTGTTGAGTAAGAATCAACTGAACACGATAATACACTAGAAATAGGCAAAGCAGAGCACAATATGAAAACTATAATCAAGATTCTACCCTGGAAGTGTTTAAGAATGATGACATTCTTGATGTATTAGGAATACAAAAGACACTATGCATGGAGACAAGGGCAGAGTGGAAGGAAAGGTCAGTTGAGGACATCATAGTGGATTTCCAGTAATGACAGTGAGTCATTTGAAAATATGGGCAGCTGGACATACAATGTTGTGGTAAAGGTAAGTGCTCAGAGTTGGAGATGCAAAGCTAGAAACCATCTGTCTAGAGGTTATAGGGTAAGTCATGTGGACAAAAGAGCAATAAAAAATGGGGTTTCTTTTTGCTTTTGAAAAACTTTTATCTTAATACAGATGGTCCTGACTTACGATGGTTCTACTGAGATTTTTCAGTTTTATGATGCTGTGAAAGTGATATGCAGGGACGCCTGGGTGGCTCAGCTGTTAAGCACCTGTCTTCAGCCCAGGGCATGATCCTGGAGTCCCGGTATCGAGTCCCACATCAGGCTCCTTGCCTCTCTATGAAGTCTGCCTCTCTTTCTCTGCCTATGTCTCTACCTCTCTCTTTGTCTCTCATGAATAAATGAATTAAAATCTTAAAAGAGAGAGAGAGAGAGAGAGAGATGCATTCAGTAGAAACCGCACCTCAAATTTTGAGATTTTTTACCTTTTTCCAGGCTAGTGATATACTGCATGATACTCTCATGATGCTGGGTGGTGGCAGCAAGGCGCAGCTCCAGGAGCCATGTGATTGTGAGGGTAAACACTCATACTATTACAATTACTCTGTACCCATACAGCCATTCTGTTACTCACTTTCAGTACAGGAGTCAAGATATTACCTGATATATGCAGCACTTTATTATAAAATAGGTTTTGTATTAGATGATTTTGTCCAATTATAGGCTAATGCGAGTAGCTGGAGTACATTTAAGGTAGGTGAGGCTAAGCTGCTTTGGTGGGGTAGGTGCATTAAATGCATTTTTTACTGAAAAATATTTTCAACTTGTGATGAGTTTATCAGGCTATAATCCCATCTCAAGTCAAAATGATCTGTAAAATTACATAGTTTTCATTATGAAATTCAGAAAACATAGCAAATGATACATGAAAAATAGGGATCCCTGGGTGGCGCAGCGGTTTGGCGCCTGCCTTTGGCCCAGGGCGCGATCCTGGAGACCCGGGATCGAATCCCACATCGGGCTCACGGTGCATGGAGCCTGCTTCTCCCTCTGCCTATGTCTCTGCCTCTTTCTCTCTCTCTGTGACTATCATAAATAAATAAAGATTAAAAAAAAATGTTAAAAAAAAAAAAGAAAAATATTAAAGTTGTTTGTAATCCTACCATACAAAGATAAAAATAAGCTCCCCAGCATATACCCTTTCAATTTTGTTTTTCTATACATATTTTTAAATGCTATATGTAAACTAGTATGGCATAGTTCAACACTTTCATTTGTGTTCCACTTTCCAATAACTGTTCCTCCCCTAAGAAACATGGATCTCATATCCAGCAAGCTTGAGGAATCCACATACTAAATCCCTCTGTTGGAGATAAACACCAGAGATTAGTCCATATGTACCAATACATTAGTACGTAAGAAGAGACTTTACATAACAAATAACTGATAATTCTAGATTTTTAATGCACATTTATTAATATCATTCTGAACATCTGTTCTCCCACTGACAGGTGAAGTTGTAGTTGTCAGGGGCTAGAGCTTTGGAAGCAGACAAGCCTAGGTTCTGAGTCTGCCTCCCAGCATGGTTCTCTTCAGAAACTTGCCACCTACACGTCACTTTACTCTCCATGAAAGAAGCCCAGAAATAGGTGGCCTACAGATTGGTGTGATATTTAAAAGAGATAATATACATGAAGCATCTAGAATGTCTGGTATGCAGTTTTTATGAGAAAAACTGGGCTGGTTTTGAGGATGTGATAATGACTAACTGTAGCTTCCCTTTAACTATAAATCATTAATTATTTGTCATTTAATATTTTTCAAAATCAACCCTTTTAATGACTCTACAATGTGTCATATGACCATCCCATAATTGACTTGCCTAATTCTATACTGTGAGACATTTATTTCCATTTTTTTTCTTTCACAAATAATGTTTCAATGGATAGCCTCACATATAAAGTTTCACCAGCTGCTCTGATAAATTCCTTTATGATTGATTCCTAGAAATGAAGTTTCTGGATAAAGAGGAATAAATATCTGCAAGGTTTTTGACACAGGTTCCTAAACTGTCCTCCAGAAAGCTTGTACCAAACTTCATTTCTATTGAAGTTGAGTAGTGACTGCCATGTTCTAATATTTGTGTTAGGATAATAGTGGAGATTGATTACTACACAGAAGCAGAAAGAAAGAAAAGTCTTATTACTTTTAGGCTTGCTATAGGCATGGAAGAGAGAAAGGAGTTAAACACAAGAAGCAGCTATGTGAAAGATAAACCCATTCCCATGCTGACTTTCCAAGCTTTTAGGTAAGGCTGAACAAACGTGAAGGTGGAAGTCTTACAAAAGCAATGCCTAAATGGGGATAATCTCAATGGTTTTAGATTAAGATGAAAGTACTAACACTAATAGATTAAAAACACTCTGATAACATGGAGAAAAAATAGGTTGAGAAGCTTGGGAACTCATCAAAATGACACAGATTTTTTATTTGTTTAATTCACACTATAAAAGATTCAATTGTTTAATTTATTTTTTCAATAATGAGTATTAGAAAGTCAGCTATTTAATTCTCGGGGACATGAGTCTATTTACATGCAAGCTGCTGGGTACTGAGATGACAGGGTACTGAAGGTATTCCGTTTCTAGAAATCAATCATAAGGAATTCATCAGAGATGGTGAAGATGTGTTATTTGTAGATAAAGTAACAATATACTAAGGTTCTCAAAGGTAGGGTCTATGTGTCACTGATCTCAGATTCCCCATTTCCTATATAGAGACAGCGACTTAATAGGTAAGCAGGATTTATTTGCTGTGTTTATGGAGATTTTGTAGATGAGGTTTACACACTGTATTTATGGGTAGGACTCATTCCTCAAGAGTGAGAGACAGTCAATTTAGAGAGGGAAATCACTGCTAGTGTATTTCCAAGATGAATCAAGAATATATGGAGATTAACAGTATCTCCTTCAGCTATACATGATATATTTATTCACAGATACCAAGGAAAGGTACTTTCCAATGATATATTCAGCAAAGAATCAAACTGACATTCTATATAATGCCACAAAATGTCATCAGATTATTCTGCAAGTATATTTCATGCTTTAAATGATTTTTCTTATGTTTAAATGCTGTTAATTAAATAATAAAAGTGAAAGACCCTATTCATAATTTTTAAAGTTTCTTCTCTCTCAACTTTTACCTAAGGCCCTAGTTAGTTACATGAATTATCCAGTTTTGCTGTCGTTTTTTGATAATTAGTTGGAGGACTGTCAAATCCCCAGTCATAGATCAAGAAAGATGAATTTTAAAATGGCTATGCAATTAGCTAAAATAGAACTAAATTCCAAAAATTCACATTTTTCCATTACATCAGGAAAGCTATAAGTTAGCGGAATGATTATAAAGCTTGTATATTGGATTCTTGTGCTAATAAAAAGAGAAGTAATACTTTTGACTTACCTGTGTATTACAAAAATTTGTAAGTTCTTTTTGTGAGATGCATTTATCTCCATGGATAAAAGGTTCTAGTAAACTTTAGAGGGATCATAGAATTATACATAGTGTAGTATTTAGAGGTCTCACCTGAGTAAAGAAGGATAGAAATGTGATATGCAAGAAAACCAATGTAATGGTTGCTTGAAAAACGGTTTTATGGAATCCGAAGCAGAATCATCCAACCCATGCTGGAAAGTCCTGGGGGAAATAAAATAACTATTTCAGAATACACAGGAAACATTAGCCATGAAAACCATCAAAACCTTTTATTTTTACTGAGTATTCCAAGTAAATGGCTTTTTGTTGTTGTTTGTTTGTTTGTTTGTTTGTTTGTTTTAAACAGAGAGAGCATGTGTGATTGGGGAGGAGCAGAGAGAGAATCTTAAGTAGACTCCATGTTCAGCAGGGAGCCCCAAGCTTAATCTCATGACTCTAAGATTATGACCTGACTTGAAATTAAGAGTTGACTGCTTAATTGACTTACCTACCCAGGCACTCCTTGAAGTTAATGATTTTACACAAAATGGTATTGTGCTAGAATGGATAATGCAACCATTCACTTGGGATCTATGTTAATAGGTAATTCAGGGCCCCTATACAGCAATCCTTACACTCAGAAAAGTAAGACAATATCACTATTATGTAAAATCTCCTGTTATAAAATATGTAAAAAATAAATGAATAAAGAATAGGACAGTGAATATCATTTATATTACCCTCTTCAACCTGGATCCAATAAATATCAATATTTTGTCACATTTGCTTCATTGATGTAAAAATGTTTAGCACAAAGTTACCTCTCTTTATTCTTTAAAGTGACTTGTAAATACTAAACAACTAATGAGAATTTATAATTAATTTTGTATGCTCCTAGGAGCCTACAGAGGGCTTATAAAGAAGAATTTAATTATAAAATATATGACTATGATTTCAAAATTTAAACAATTTGGCCAGAATATCTGGTCTACAATTATCTTTGGAGAAGTGACTATAACATTTTTCTAGGTTGGCCCAAATTCAACAATAAATCTTGAGGTAATAAGAAAGAATTTGCTACATAAAATCTTTAGTAGGTAGCTTGGCTAATACAATTTTTATCACAACAGGAGACTATATTTGCCTACATGGAGTTAAGAGTAACAACTGGGAACATTTTAGAAATGGAATTGTTTGTGGTACTATCTCTTTTTATATATAATACAGGAGCAACAGCATATTTTAAATAATATGAAGAACAGAATTCCACTTTGAAAACACATTCTGACCCTTTCATTCCATATCTTGTTTCTTGTATTCTCACATTTCCCAAATATGACCTGTCTCTCCCCAGTTTGTCTTGCAACATAGAACACCTACTAATTAAATACACTTTGATATTTTTTAGACTTTTAATGTATCTCTTCCTTCAAAGTCATTTTTTTCTTCCTGAATTTCAGAAAGAACAAAATTTCCTAAATAGGCTTCAAAATGAGGCTGTCATGTTTTCAATCCCTACATTACACTGTGTGAACTAAGCAGAAGCTTAGGTCAGGATACCACAATAAGCTTTTATAAGGAATCTGAACTTTGTGTCAGCAATGAGGAATCACTGGAGAGTTTATAGCATGGGAGTTATATCAGCTATTTTATATTTTAGAGAAATCACTTGTGTAATAGTGTGGAGGAATTTGGAGGGATCAAGGTTGGAGGAAGGGGGATAATAAGATGATACTTCAGTAGAACAAACAGAGGAAGACAACAGCCTAAACCAAGAAGCAGAGGAGAGAGTAAGTATGAGGCAAGTATAAAGAATATAAACATAAAATTAACAGAATTAACAATATTCATTCTCTAAAACATGGGGTTGGAGATGGCACAAAGGAGAAGGTAGAAAGGAGAAGAGTTAAGGGTAAGAGAAACCTGGGAGGACTTGCAGCATAGTTTCAGATATGTTGAAGGAGGTGCAGGCATTGAAGTACATCCAAAGAGAGACATCCAAAAGAAATTTGGATTTGCCAATGTAGCATATACAGGAGATATTTGAGTGGAAGATACTGCTGTGGAAGTCATTACCATATTGGCAAACCTATGGGAATGGATGAATTCACCCAAAGAAAGGGTGTAAGAGGAAAAGATGGTTAAGAACAGAGCTCTGGAACACACCAACATTTAATGGGTGAGGTGAGAAAGAGAAGCACTCAAATGAAACCAAGAAGATGTAGGCAAAGATCCAGGACAAGGTGATATTAGGGAAACCAAAGGAAGAGAAATGGGACCAATAGTGATTAAAGTTGCAGAGAAGGTAATTGAATGGAGGGACAAAAATTGGAGTTAGTGACTGGATAGGCATGGATGACCTGGCCTGTGTTGGTTTGGCATGATGAGGGCAGTTGCAGTGCATTGAATGAAGGACGGGTGTCAAAGTGGAGACAGTGAGTGCAAACTATGTTTTAGAAGGGACATACAATAATAGAGAAAGAATGTCCTTTTAATATAAAGGAGACTTTGGGGAAAGAACCAGAAGAGAGAAAGAATATTTAGAAGAGTATGGCCAGTTGAGTAGGAGGTAGATGTGATCAAGAGCTCAGAAGAAAAGATCTGCTTTGGCTGGAAAGAGAGACACATTGACTGTCAAAGAATTTACAGGTGAGTAAGGATTGAGATAATAATTAAAAATGGAAATGAGAAGTTAACATTCATGGTGGTCTAGATTTTCTCAGAAAAGTACAGGGCAAGGACATCTGCTAACCAACAGTGGGATGGGGCAAAGTGGAAATTTTGGCTAAAGTGGAGGAGGATGAAAGAGAAAGCCACCCAGAGGCAGGACAAAGAACAGAGTTGTCACATTGTACAAAAGGCCAACTAAGTGACTTTTGCCAGCAGTGTTCCAAATTCCAGACAGACAGGCCAAGTGAGTGAGGGTAGAGACAAGGGACATGCACTAGCTAGGGAGGTAGGAAGGGAGATCTCAAAGGAAATCAGGCTGCAGGAACAGAATGAGATAAGAGATGAAGGGCTTGATGGGAGGCCAGTAGGGAGGGAACAATTTGGAGGATACCACTGGAGGCTGTGGTATCCTAGCCTCTGCCTAATTTGCCACATACTTTGTTGAGCCCTTTGCATGAAGTACCATTTCTCTAGTTAACTGAGGGGCAGGGGCACTTCATTTCTCCAAGAATGAATACCTTAGCTAGGATGTACCCTCTGTCATGTTCACCTGGTTCTCTAGACTGCTCTACCTCAAAACGTCGTAATAAGTCTTTCCTGACCACCCTAAGATATTTCTTGTCTGACCACCTCATCCATCTCTGTGTCCTTATTTTGCTTTGTTTCTTCTTAGGACTTAACTCTGCCTCTGATCCTTTTACATTTACTTTTTGCTGCCTGCTTCATACACAAGGGTAGGGTCCCTGAAGATTCTTCAGAGGCAGTGCATAGGCACATGCAAGAGCTCTGGAGCCAGACAGAATGAGTTTGTATCTTGGGTGGCCTTTTATGGGATGTGTAATGTTACTTGACAATTTATTCAGCTTCAGTTTTCTCATTTGTAAAATGGGAATAATAATAATAATCACCTCACATGGTCAGTGTGATGCTGATTGAGATAATACACATAAAGGACCAGCAAAGTGCATGTACATAATAAGGGGCCAACATATGTAAGATATTATCAGTATGATAACAACAGTTGGCAAATATTTCTTTTTTTTTTTTTTTTGGCAAATATTTCTTAAGTCTACAACTATCTCACAGTCTAAATGGTCACCTAGTCACAGTTTCATCCTTGAGATTAGAAAAAATAATAGAGAATCTAATAATAATGGAATGGCTATTTGGAACGGTGCCAAAATTTCTTAGACTACAGACTACTGGCGATACAGTATTTCACAGAACCTTTCTGCCAGTACCTAAACTCTTTTATTCCACTCATGGTTTCTCAATCATCCCAGTAATAGTGGGGTTATTTGGCTATAAGAAATGTTATGGCAGATGTTTATGGTCTCAGAGGGGGTGGGATCTGTATAAGCATTTAATTCCACAGCAAGATCCCAAATTAGTGTCATTATTCTGGAGAGTATAACAGGGTGAAAATTGGCCCACAAGCCTCATTGGGGGAATGAAATGATGAGCTGGCTATTAGATAACCTCTAATGATGTTTTGGTATACACTTAAAAGAGAGGATGCTCTAAATAATTCATAGTGGAGAATAAAATACAATTGGAAGAGCCACAGAATTATATTTTCCACAAGACATAAAAGAATTTTGATGTAGCAAATTTAAATACTCTTTTAAAAATAAGTAATTGTCCACAGGTTGAAGCAGAACACATTTCTTCACATTTCCAAATTAGCAAACTGTAAAGATGGTTTCGCTTAAGGGAAAAAAATAAATTCCTTGCCTTTGCCCTTCCTCCAACATCAGCTGACCCTTGCCCCTTCCCGCTCACTAACATCCTACAGGCTCTGCGCTCATCACAGCATGCCACTTGGGCCCTCTGCCCCAGATTCAGTCTCTTGTGGTTCTCTGATATACAAGTATGCTGCCTGCCTTCCTTTCTTCATTAACAAAACTGATTGACTTTTTGGGCTTATGTAGCCAGCTGCTGCTAGAAAGAAATCCAACGCACGTCACAAGTGAGAATAACTGATAAGCTAAAAAGAGTTAGCTGGGTTTTATGCTTCTCTTGTGCCTCATCCTGCTGTTGGCTGCCCTCCCAGGAGAACTGTGTCTCATAATATGATGCTAATGGAATAAACCTTCAGGATGGAATTGAGACAGCTGAAGGTTGTGAGTTCCAGGGGACAGAGGGGCCAGGCCAGACGCCTCACTTCTGTGTCTACACGGAGCCTAAGCCACAGAGGGTGCTCAAGAAATTAAAATACCAAGAGAAGACCCCAACTTGAGAAAAAGTAGAAGTGGTTTGGAATTGAACTCCTGAGACAGTGCTGGAATACCTGAGACCATGGGGACATGCCAGTCTTTCTGATACCCCTAAAATCACAGCCACCAATATGTAGGAATAACCAAACTCAATCTACTTCACTATTTTACACAATTCTAAGTCATTGTTTTTCTTCCATAAACTGGCATTACCCCTGGGACTATAAACAGTTGCCCGAATGTCATTAAATGAGAGAAATTAAAGTAAGACACTCAGAAGAAAATATGGCTTTCCACATTTCTCCTGCTCCCCTGGCTTGAGAGCATGATGAAAATAACTCTGAGGTCAGAAAATGATGGCCACAATGCTTGGACTAACTGTAGGTACATAGCAGACACTGGTTTAAAAAAAAGAATGAATAGATGGTATTGTCAGACCTTGCTTAGTGGAAAGGAGGTTGAATTTCAGGGACCATCTGTGAAGAGCAGTCATGGGTGGGATACAGCCAAAGGGCAGACAGAGAGCAGGACATATGGTGGTGAGGTGGAACAAGACTTCATCACAGAGGATAGAGTGGGAAGCAGCGAGTCAAAGATTCAGGGGACAGGCCTTCTCCAAAGGTACCGACTAGCCTTTCACCTGTGCTTTACATTATTAGAATCATACATAAGGTTGTTTGATTTTAGATTTAAAAACAAATAGATATTTTCCTCAAAAGCAACGTGTAGAGGAAGTGGACAAAGGGAGGTCATTTACTCTAAACAAGATGGTTAACCAACCATAAACCAACTTCACTTTCTGAATTATTTGGCATTCGGCCACTTATTTCTACATGTTAATTATTTAAATTTGTATTTTTAGTCAGTATGTTCATTTCTTAACAGCTTTATTAAGATACCTAATTCATATGCCACAAAATTTACTCATTTTAAATTTACAACTAAGTGGTTTCTACTATATTCAGAATTGCGTAACCTTCACCACTATCTCATTTTATAACATTTTCAGTACTCTCAAAAGAGATCTTGTACTCATTAGCAAGTACTATCCATTCTCCCCTCCTCTCGGCCTCTGGCCACCACTAATCTACTTTCTGTCTCTTATTGCTTATTTTGGAAATTTCTAGTAAAGTGAACCGTACAATATATATTCTCTTTTGCCTGGCATTTTTTTTTTTTTACTTCACATAATGCTTTTGAGGTTCAGTCCTGAGGTAGGGGCATCTGTCAGCACACCATAGTTTTTTTATGGCTAAATAATATTCCAGTCTATGGATATGTTACATTTTGTTTATCCACTCACCAGTTGATGAGCATTTGGGCTCTTTTCACTCTGTGCTATTATTAAACATGCTGCTTGTATATAAATCTTTGTACTGACATACATTTTTACTTCTTTTAGGTACATACCTAAGAGTGAAACCACTGGGTCATATGACCATATGATCAATATTTTACAGAAGCATACTCTGTGCTCAATGTTTTGAGGAACTGCCTATTTTCAAAGAATGCCAGACATTCTTGAGGTACGAAAAATAAAATTTCAGTCCATACTCTGCTTTGTGAGGGACAGAAATAGTATAAAATAAATAAGTAAATAAATTGGCTAAGACCATAACCTCAAAATACCCAGTGTTGGTTTGAAACCAAACTATAGACACAACATATTTTGAAACACTTTGGAATTTAGTTATTCGAAGCCATGTTAGTGATACCAAGTGGATCCCAAGATAGATCTGCTGTTCCCTGGCCTAATGGTCAATATTCTGGCCCATATCTGATGACTTTGGCCTTTGCCTGGTGTGTGGACACTTGTACTGAAATTCATTCTTCTACGTTATTAAATGCTGTGACACTGAGGATAGTGGCTATGTGTATGTAAATAAATTTAAGCTTAACATTAGAAATTGTGCCAGACTTTACTCAATGGCAGATATTTATCTTGCTTGCTGCTGTAACCCTTGTGCTTAATCCTTATGATCAATCACAGAGGCTGGAGACACAATGACATAGGCTAAATTGAAACTAAATTGCATTTACCTAAAAATCTAAGAATTATATTTTAATTTGCTCTATAGAAACTAAAATTAACATTCTACACAAGCAAAATGCACCATATGAAACCATGTTTGGGTATGTATATGAACGTGCACCAAGCACACTTCTCAATATGCAGTTTAACTGCCTTTATGGAAGATCTACAAGCAATAGGCATTTTGGAAAATACATGGTGAATATTTCATGTTTCAGCAGGTCTCTTTCCCTGGAGGACAAACTTAAAGTACTCCTTTTAAAACATTCTAACAGAAATCTACAAAGGAGAGTTGAAAGAGAACACACATTTTTGCAAACAGGTTTTATTCTTCCTGAAAAGATTTTAAAATCAGGTATTCCTGCCCTGGGATTTAGTGGTCCTACGCTAAACTCAGAAAGGAAAATACATTCAGTTTATCTGTCAGAACTACTTGGGAGAAAGGCAGTCTACCTTCTAAAAAGGCATATCGCATGTAGTGACAAATGTCAGGTACAGTTTATAAAAAATTCAATACTAGCAACATCTGATTGTTACTTTTTCATCAATTCCTCAAAGCATAGAGTTTAATTTTTTAAATGTGAAATATAGATACATTTTTCCCCCTAAATACTAATAATGTGACAATTTCATACCCTGGCTGTGAAAAGAAGCTAAATAAGTTAACAAGTTCCTTGAAACACATATACAATTTTTTCCTACTAGGTGAAGAACATGCTGCCCTGTAGATTTCCTTTGTCAATAAAAAGCAAAATATATTTTAAAGATTGTACTGATATTCTAGAAAAGCAATCATAAAATTTAAGTCAACATGAATGGATACAATTTGTGAAAATTTATATACATTGAAAAATATTAAGAAGGAAGTATCTAGACTTTTTGTTCATGTTTCAAAGCAATGTAGCTATCTATGTTTTATATTAAGAAAAACCAGAGACAGTGCTTGGTGTAAAATGTTCTGTAATCCTGGTTGAAATTAGCAATTTAAATTTGTTGAATGAGGTTACAGTGCAATATCTAATGCACAAATCACAGAGATTTGAGTACTTACATAGTTGTTAAAAAATGTATCAAAAGGCCATGGGTTAACAATAATGAATGTATGTTACATTATTATTATTAAAATATGCAATCTTTGATAATAATTTATTTGTTTTACAAATGCATTGGGGGGTTAAAATTTTTCTATTCATCTGTGACAAACCATGAAATTCAATATTGCTCACCATGACCAATCCATGAAATTTGTCAACTTTGTTCCTGATTTTCACAGGGCCTTCCTCTCAGATGAAATGACCCGTTGAACTAAGAGCATAGCAATTTTTTTCATCTATGGTAAATCAGTTGAGTTTACTAGGATTTATTATGTGCTTCAGACCTTGAGCTTTTTATGATTATGAACTATTATGCATATAATCCCAAACTTATGGCAGTTTATCTCACTATTTCTTCCCCTTCCTGAAAGAATTCTCCATTTCTAAAATTAGTTCTAAACGGTAGGGTTGCCAGAAAAAACAATCTATAAACAATGGGTTTGTTGAAAGTCAAAGAGTGGGTGAAAATTATAGGGAAATTGAAATCAAACTTGTTAATTACTCGTAGAATTTCTAACACAAAAGTCTCAAAATTTACTGAAAATCAAGACTTTTCTCTTACCAGATTCTTCCAGAAAGGAATACTTTCCTAATTTATCCCAAAAAATAGAAATACGCATAATTTTTCCTATCCAAGAAACTAAGAATATGTAATTATCTAGTCTTTCAAGATAAAGTCACTATTTTGGAGGAGACCTTAAACAAAATTGTATTATTGTTTTATGATAAGATCTACTTTAATCTCTTCTATAAGATTACAATTCAAATGAAATAAACCAGAAAAGTAGTTTAAAAATTTTAATCTCCCTAAATCTTATTTAGTGTGTATAATCTTCCAACGTTTTAAAAATGTAGTTGCTGAGTCTTCTCTTTTGCTGTCCCACCCACTGCTCCCTTGCAGTGTTTTAATAAACTTCTATCGTTTTGTTCTATGTTGGGACGAATTCCTTCACCCCCTCCACCAACACCCTACCCCACCATATCACCAGCCTTCACCTGATGGGGTCACCATGTTTGGTAGCCCTCATCCAGAACCTCTGCTGGCCTGGGACTTTCCCTGGATTCTCTGGGAATTTCTCAGGACTCTTCCCTCTGTGGACCAACTTCAGTGCTCCTTGAGGAACTGACGACCTCCAGCAGAGGTTATTCCTCTGTGAGGATCTGAAGCTCCAGGAGGAACTAGTTCTTCTTGCCCTTTGAGAGGACTCTTTCATCCTTCTCCTTTCTATTTTGGCCCTTCTGCTGTGTAACCCTTGTAGTCCTCACACCACAGATCTCTGGCCAGGGTGGCTCCTTAGTGTGGTCTAAAAGTCCAAGGTGTACAGGTTGGGTTTCCATGCCTGTGACTGTCCCCCCAGCCCCCGCAATTCCTCTCCTACTTCCTCCCCAACCTGTAGCACAATTGGCAGGGACAGCTCAAGCAGGGAGGATCCACACATGTTATAACTCAGTTGGGACCTTCTCCTGACACTGACTGACTCTCAGCCACCTTGTTTGTTTTGGGCTCCCCTTTTTCCCTTTGTTTCTCTGGATCAAGATGCCATCTTGATCTACAGGCAAAAAATGTCCCCATGTGTTAGAGTGAGTCCAACAATTCTGTACAGATGATGGTTTGACGAGGATCCCCTCCCCCTAAATCCCATGGACCTAGCTACCAGGGATTTTCACTCAAATCACCTGTTGCCAAGTGAATATAATACCATGCTGTGGTCTATACCTACAAAGAACCTTTGACAGACCAACAACTTTAGGTAGGAACAGTGTGCCCTCATCCAGCATGAAGCAGCTACTCCGGATGAGACTTCCACCCCAATACCAAAGATCTGCCATTGGGGAATGTGGAGGACAATGTTAGGCAACAGGCTTGAGCGAAGGAAACTGTGGTAAGGTAAAAGAGCCCACAGTGACGCTGGGCTGAATGCAAACACGCTCAATAAATGACCCCCCCCAAAAAAAACAAAGTCTATAGGCCCTAGCTGACCAATGGGCTACTTACAATCCAGCACAGGTGCTAAAAAAGGAAAATTTCATATATTCCATTATCTCCTCACTCCTCTTCATAACTATAGCCCTCATCTTCCCCGCACTGCCTCCTGGCAGACAGTCTGTCCTTTCCTCTTATGCCTGCTGCTCTCTTACATTGTAGTCAATAAAATTCAATCTACTTTTTACAAAAAATGCAATCACTGGGGCACTGGGCTGACTCAGTCAGTAGAGCACATGACTCTTGATCATGAGGTCATGAGTTCAAACCTCATGTTAGGCATAGAGCTTCCTTAAAAAATAAATAAGTAAATAGAAAACAAAAGTGCAATTACTTATTCTTCCTGCCAGTTGTCATTACTAGCTCAGCCTAATACTAAAAATGGAAATGCATGGCAGATTAACTGACGGTGTGGAAACATTAGGTTTCTTCTAGATTTGGGGATATTTTAGTATCAACTTTTAAATTTTTTTCTATTACAAAAAATTACTTCATATAACTTTAAAACTAAAGAAATATTTTTAAAAGAGCAAAAAGCCATTAGATATGATTTTCTTCTTCATAAAGTATCAAACTATGATTAAAATAACCAACCCATTAATATAACATTTAAACAACTCAAATAGTGAAGTTCAAGATAATCCTGATCCTTCTGGGGTCTTAGCATCTGAATAAGATTGACCAATAGAGATTTAACACAGTATTAGTTTGTTTTGTAAAACGGCCCAATTCACAATATAAAAAATGCACTTCAAAATATTTCTACTTGCTACTTCACACAATTCATTAAGTAGTATGAAAATAACTTTAAGTCACATTATTTACATATCATAATAACTAAAAAGAAAATATGTTTGATACTTACTGATATAATTCAGTTAAAGGTGAAGTCAAAATGACTAATGTTGTGAACAGATTATTACAATGGGTATGAATCTTAAAAATTTTATCATCTATATACTCATGAGGATTCAAAAGCTTCTGTACAGATGTGCAAACTGACCATAACATAGTCTCAGTGCATATTAAAATTGTCGTGACATCAAGTCTATTGGAAAGAAAAAGAGAAGTATGTTAAGCAAAACTGTTTTTCTGCTTGGTATATATACTATCATTCATGTCTCTTATATTAAACATATGTAAGAATAGAAAAGTATTTGGTTAGATACCAGAGCTTTAGAGATCAAAGGCAGATAGAAAGCATCAAAGCTTAGTGTTTGAGTTTCCAGGTGTTAGGTGGCTCATATACCATTATCTTTAGGAATAATGAGGTCTCTCTATAATACTAAAGTATTTTAGGAGTGCTTTTCTTACTTTTTTTTAAAGGTTTATATCACATTATCAGGATACTGTTCAAGAAGCTCAAGAGAATTTCCTTGAAATTATGTCCAGCAAAAGAGGAGCCAGATTAAAAGAAAATTTGCCATTACCCACATGTATATGATAGGTAAAATTTTGATAGGAGAACAATTCTCCTTATCCAAGCACCGGCTGTCAAAAGAAAGTTACAAGTTTGGGTAACATGTTTCCCCAGCAAACGGGAGAGGAAGAAAAAAAATGAGACCAAAAGCACAAATGGAGAAGCTTATAGTTTCCAAAATTTTCAGCATTGAATAAATTTGTGGAAACTTTGTTGTATTTTGTGATCTTCTTATTAATAAACTCATTTGATTTCTATCTCTCCTGTGTTTTATCAGAGACCCAAAGATCTGTTTAAAGATTATTTTGGTATATGACTGAATTGTACAAACCTCAGTGAATTTCCTCTTTTTTTTTTTCTTTTTAATTCAGTGTTGAAGAGATAGATGATGGAAGTCATGAAGTGATAAGAAAACAAAGTTTGAAGATCTTTTAAAATGACACTTTGGCTTCAAATTTATTATATCTATATAAAATAAGTTTAGACATATACTAGTGACATGTAACACATATTACATATATTACATAATATATATGGTTTTGGTCTTCAGGCAGTTGGAGGGCACTAGAATACCAAAAACATCAATAATTACCTTTAAGAAGGTTTAACTGCAGTATTTGCATCCATTTGCTCTAATAGTTCAACAATTACAAATCCAAGATATATGTACACACACACACATACATGTACAGTGTGACTTTCACAGTAACAGTGGTTTAGTATTAAGCATTCAAATAAAATTATTTACTTTACTTTTTATTTTTAAATTTTATTTATTATATTTTTATTTTACTTTTTAAAAAGCTAGAATAACTCTAGCTTTTCATGGCATTTTTATGTAACCACCCAGAAAACAAAACCAAAAGTGTCCATAGTACAGTTAATTAAATATACTACCCAGCAAATCTGATTTCACAAACATCTCATAATGACTTGCCACCTCATAGTCAAAAATGATTTAAGCTACATAGGAAAAGAATGAAGGTACCCTTTGCTCTCAGAAAAAAAACTTTCCATCTATTCTTCTGAGTTCAATGATTGAAAAAAAATGCTTGGTCAGTAATTCAAAACAGTCTTTGCAAAAGACCGTATTTATGAAACACTGTAGCAGGACCTAAATACCCTTCAAATGCAGCATGCTTTATAAGAACATGATCAGGAAATGATTCCTACTGCCAGAAAAAAAAGAAAAAAGCCTCTGGTGTCTTTAGGTTCCTCCTATTATATATCTGAAAAAAACTTTTCAAACCTAAAAGACAGATCTTAATCACATCAGTGAGAATATTAATAAAACAAAAAACCTTTCTTTGTATGGACCGTCATTGTCTCATAAGCACATTTTTGTAACGGTCATCACCTACATGCCTCATAGACCTGGGCTATAGTTTAGTCCTTAATACCCAGTGACTGCTGCTCCTCATTTTCTGTGATTTATATATATATATTTTTAGTGTGATTTCATATTTTATTGAACTGATTTTTAGTAATATATAATGGAAAGAAAAGAAAAAATAAAGGAGAAAAAGAATTAGAATATATCGGGATCCCTGGGTGGCGCAGCGGTTTGGCGCCTGCCTTTGGTCCAGGGCGCGATCCTGGAGACCCCGGATCGAGTCCCACGTCAGGCTCCCGGTGCATGGAGCCTGCTTCTCCCTCTGCCTGTGTCTCTGCCTCTCTCTCTCTGTGACTATCATAAATTAATTAATTAATTAATTAATTAAAGAATTAGAATATATCAAGGAGAAAAATTATTAGACAAAGGAGTTTTCTTATGAAGATGAACTATATTGTTTCAAGGCTTAATAATAAAAAGAAAAACTAAAATCCCCTGGTTGCCTAGAATTTCAAATTCAGATTAACTGCCCCATCACAGCACTGCTGCTTTTTTCTCCATTTCATCCAATTCATTCTCAATCTCCCTGTTTTATCTTATTTAATAACCTTTGTATATAAATGACTTAGATTGTGATACATCTTGAATCATTTTTTGAGAAACAAGTGGGTTCTATATACAATTTTAAGAAGAAAAAAGAGCAAAGTTATCTTGATTCAAGTTCCACATTGCCACTTAAGTATCTCAGGAGAGTTGAATACGATTTCCTTTCAGATGTTAGAAACATGTTAAATACACAGAGTTATGTTATGTCTTGAGATTCAGAATTACATTCTGCTTTATACCAGTTGATGAAAAAGTTTTCTTGAAAAGCAATGGGTTTCACAACTTCAATTACCTGATCTGTGGAGTTCTCTTATAACTGGGATGGGCTCGAGCATATCTGGAGGCCAGAAGACCCAAAGATTTCTCCAGCACTTCTGTGAAAATCTCCTGGGCTAAGTTAGGGGGCAGAATGGTCCAGAGATCGTGATGAAGAGCACAGAAGAAATAATGCCACATCTGGAGGGAGAAGGAGCATCTTTCCCCCTGGCAAAACCACCACACATTAAACAATAGAATCACATCTTCCAAAATGTCAGTTTGCTTCCTATGAACATAATTAGTTCAGGCTGAAAGGAAATAGCTGGAAAGTCTGACACACTAGATGACCAAGAAAGATTTTTGACAAGATGTAAAACATCCTTATTGACAAAGGAACATATGTTTTATTTCAATTACTAGACCAGATATTCTAGTGCAAACCCAGACCACAAGCTTTTAACCTAGCATATCTTGATTTACCTACTCCTAGCCTTGAGTTTAAAATTTATTTTACGCAATCAGCTTTACAGTTGCCAAACGAGTCATGCTAGTTTAAGATAGTGGGCTGGTTCCTCTAAAATTAAATTTTAATAATGTAAATTGTTTAAGTAGGTATATTTTTCTGAGACTGTTACCATCCTTGAGGTCATTCTTATAAATGTCTGAGATTTCACGTTATAATGAAATGACAGGAGTAAACATTAATTTACATACCACATACTTATCAACATGCATGAAACCAAGGGGATGGGGAACTATTAAAGACTATTAAATTACATTAGGCTATTTCATTCACGGAGTTTTAATAACCATGCTAGAAACAGATACTACAGTGGTCAGATTTTACAAGAGTCTGTAAAGCTTAGGCAGATGTTATCATTTCTTAGCATTTGTACGGTACTTCATACTTCCAAGGAGTCAGATCCTCCTTCCTTTCCACCCCTTATAGACCTCTTCTGTGGGTACCAAATTTTCCCTGACCAGAGAGGAAGACCCAGCATTGGCCTAGGCCAGTGGGACAGGCAGAAATGAGAAGGTAGCCTCAAGTGATTTACAAGCATTCATGAGTTACAGGCTCTCAGGGAGGTATGCTAGTAGCTTGACCTCATTTTCCTCTAACCAGATTAAAAAAGAAAAAAAAAAAAACCTACTCTAAATAGGAAGAGTAGAATGTGTTTTTCAAACATTACCCTGATTGTTACTATATCAAAAATTAAATGAGTAAAACTTCACATTTTATCTCTAAGCAAGCCTGCTAGACTTAAAATTCCTGCTTTGCCTGCTACTTATATTTCTCAAATATCACCCCCCCCCAAAAAAAACTGCTGTTCCTTTATACCAAAGGTTGATAGTGTCTCATGCAGATATGCCTATCAGTATTTTCCTTACATTCTATTCTTCTTATAATGTCTCTGATTATCTAAATTATTTGTAGTAATCATGAGAATATGTTTATTTGTAGCAATATATGTAGAAGTAGCAAAATTGGAGTTTCTTATACTTTCTTTGCTGTGTGCTGTATGATAAGGAATGCTTTTTGAAATTTCCTAAAGTAAGAAAGGAGTTTGAAAGCTTGATTTTGTCATACTTGTTGTGTTGTATGTTAATTTTTTTTTATTTTTTTATTTATTTTTTTGTGTGTTGTATGTTAATTAAAGCAAAATTGCCCCCGCTGATGTAATGATGAGTACAAATGATTTACACTAACTCTCTCCATGGCAATGGATGGGTGCTTTTAATGACACAGCCAACATTATTTCTCATTTTTCAAAATGAAAACCAATTTCCTTAATAGTTACCAATAAATGAGAAAATAAAAGTAACTTGGCATGCAGATTTCTTTCCCTGGAAGTGAAAAATAGTTATTTCGATACTTTTTAAAATATAAACTTTCTGTTTACTTAGAAACACTCCAAATTGGTCATCGTTCTCACAATTCTCTTCAAAGTGTGTAGAACTGTAATGTATGTGAGGGTTTTCATTAAACTAAATGTGATTCATTTATTTTTCTGACCTGTTTCCCTATTTGTTGTCATTTCAAAAGTATTCTGCTAGTAAACATCTGTTATTTTTGTAGACCCATTCTAATGTAAACAGATGTGAGCTTTTATTTAGATTATGTATCAGGAAACAAGCAGCTGGGCTTTATTGTATAAGCCATTCAATATTATCTTTGAACAGACAATTCTTTATTCTTTGACTATTGGAAAACACAAGTTGCTAAAATTGAGCAGATGTCAACTATACTAAAAGCTTAATTTTAAACATGTAATCTGAACACCCACTGTGCCATCTGACCAGCACCTCATCAGAGAGATACTGAACTCTTTGACTCTCTCAAACTGACAGCTTAGAAAATGGAAATAATGTATCTAGGGCTCAAATGATATCACAAAACACGGGCAAATATTCCTTCCTATCTTGTAAATTCTTTCACTATTTCCTTACTACGCTCTGCACATGGCAATAGGTTCCCCTGAGATCTCTATCCCACCCTTCGCCTCTGGGCAGGCAGATTTCATCTCCTTTCCACTCAAAACGGCCCTGCCAAAAACATACTAGTCCTGTCTCACAATCAGTTGAAATAAATGGAGAGAGGAGAAGAAAAGGGTGCAGTAAACGGGATAAAACCATTGTCAAGCACTCCAGTTGTCAAAACAGTTTCAAATCTGTGCTATTTTTAGAAGTTTCTTATTTTTGGTAAATAGAATAGCAGTATCACTTTATTTTTCTGAGCATAAATAACAACCACTCACTCTGCAATTAAATTGTAACTACTGACCATGTAAGTATATGGAAGCTACAGTACCATGTAATCATAGGGTAACTATCTCGTTATTTCTGTCTTTGAAGCTAAAGCCTTGTCATAAGATCTAAGAGCTGCATGTTACATGGTAATTTGTTGTTGTTGTGTTTTTTTTTTTAATACTTGGAAACTTCAATAACATTCTCAATGCATCTACTTATTTGTACTGTACAGCTCTTCTGGCTCCCAATTTGCATAAGAGAAAATATAATACCCCTATGTTGGACATAGAGTGAAATGATACCTGTTCCTCAATGAAAACATCCTATAAAATTGCTCATTAGTACGCTGACATATTGAAATAGTTTGAAACAGGAGATGGATTCATTTTCAATCTCTCTGTTTACCTCAAGGCAAATAAGGAAGCTGTGATGCTGCCAAGAGAGGGGAAGACCAATACTTGCATTCTTATCTCAGGCTACCAGCTGCACCATGCCACTTTCTCGTTCTCATTCTGCTCACTGCTGTTTGAAGTATGTCAGGTTTGGAAAACCCTATATGAATGCTCTTGCAGAAAGAAAAACTATCTGGGAAGGGCCTCTAAAGGAGAGATGAAATGGCCTTAGGGAAAGTGAAAAGTCCTTTAAAAGAGCTTCTTAGCTACTTCTCTCCATTATGGCAACATTTATTATGATAATAACTCAGGCATAAATAGAGCCACAGGAACCTTCGGTGTCAGGGAGTTGACAAGAGTGACTCCACTGAATAAACACTCCACTCTGTTTTTCCTAGTACTCCATAGCAATTCAGACAGTAAGGAAAAATAAAAAATCATAAGCTTCCATCCAGAGGAAAGGATAAATTGGGAGAGCTAATGAAGTCGGGCTTGACTGATGAATTTTTTAAAGACTCTGATTATCTTTTATTAAGATATTATAAATGTTTCACCCTGCCCTGAAATCAACTTCAAGGAATTTCAAATATTGTGGCTTATGTATAATCAATGGGATTTAGGGGAAGGGAAACTAATGAAGCCTGATGATGAATAATTTTAATTGATCCTAGATTTGGTTGCATTGGGAATCATCAGGCTTTAATTCAGTAGAAATCTGGGATTTCAAAACATGGGCTAAATGAAAATAGGTAAGCTATAAATGATCAGATGGGTCTTAAAACACCCTCAGAAGAACATACAACGAGAAGGGAAAAAATACATACAAAGAATAAAGTGGCTTAATAAAAGGCATTTATCAAAAACAGAAATATATAAGAAAAAAGTGCAGGACTACCTATAACTGGTCCCTTTAGAAAAAAATATAAAGTTGTAATATTTTGGCATTATCTCTTTGACTTTTCATTGTATCCTGTTATATTCCAACTTATATAGCACATGCTGCAGCTCAAATTAAGTTATTTTTACTTGTAAGCAGAAGGAGAGTTCTGACGTGTAGTTATTTCAGGTTTTTAAAAAGTGTTTTTCCTGAGTACAAATTCAATATTTAAAAAATATTATCCTAACAGCCTTCGCGTGTTAGTAATGCCAAGCTCATGTTTCTAATTAGCCAGAAAGCAGGTAGGCAGTAAAACATATTTGTGTAAAAAGGAGGGATAGTAAACTTAACTTCACACCTCATAAAAAGCTTTGTAGCCATCCCAGTGGTGGCTCTCAGCATCCTGTAAAATACTTGTAGCACAAACTCTGACGCAGTAGTCCGTAACCTGAAACTGTAGAGTGTTGATGAATTCCTGATATCGTTGGACAGGAACCAGGAATACGGATCTGTTTAGAGGGAATGATCAAAGAGACAGAGATTTAAGGCCTGTGCAGTAGGCGGTAACAATCTCCAGTACTACAAATGGTTTTGATTATTAGATATCAATCATTCATTTCCTCCTAATGCTAAAGTCTGCATCCACATTCACTTTCTGAAAGGAAAAAAAAAAAAAAAAAAAAAAGCCGGTCTTTGTTTTGCAAGTCCTTTGAAAACGTACATCTGCTGTTCCACAAATATGCACTTCAACTTGAGACAAACTGCATTGTCAATACATCATTCAAAAATAAAAGTATTCTTTGTAAGCCTATTATTAGAGATCAGTGCATTATTTAGGCATTAGGGTATCGTTATTATAGAGAACAACATGCATTTGTCAGAACCAACTTTTATAAAGCTATCACACGTCCCATAAACACCCTCCTTTTGTTTTAAAAATTGTAATTTTGTAGATGTCAATTATCTCATAAACTGTTTTAAAATATTCTACAGAAATAAAGTGATTTCTGGCACATCTCGTTTATAAATTCAAGTATGATTCACCCTATCTGACTACTTACAGGAATTAAAGAAATATCATAGCTATAGTTTGCATCAAGCCAAATTTATTTTACTTTTATCTTTAGTTATTTACATTACACTTTCTTATGCTTTCTCTCATAACTGAAGAACTACAAATGCTGAGTAAGGAATACCAAAGAGGTTGTTGGACTCTTGCTGGACAGCCAACTCCATGTGTTCCTTTTGCAAGGGGCTGTGTTATCTCCTAGGGCATGAGGGAAGCCAGAAAGACCATGTGGTCATTTTTATTCTGTTTCTAGAAAATATACAGTCTTTTTAGACTACTAATACATGAGAATTAAGATTGCCAGATGCTCTCTGCTCAAATATTAAGGACAGCCTATTACTAAATGGATGTTTTGAAATACATTTATATTGGTCAAAAGAATAGAAAGAAAATGCATTTATTCTTTATATAAGTCCCAACATCTTGTTTTATTTCTTTTTTTAAGATTTTATTTATTTATTCATGAGAGACACACAGAAAGAGGCAGAGACATAGGCAGAGGGAGAAGCAGGCTCCATGCAGAGAGCCCGATGCAGAACTCGATCCCAGGACCCTGGAACCATACCCTGAGCCAAAGGCAGATGCTCAACCACTGAGCCAGCCAAGTGGACTTTAACATCTTGTTTAGATGGAAAATGCATTTATTCTCTATGTAAGTCCTAACATCCTGTTTGCTTAGAAACAAAAGAGAGAAGTGTGTATTTTACAACTGTGTATACAATGAACAAAAACAAGTCTAGTTTTTCTTTCTTGGGTAGTCAGTGCAGTGTGCCTTACAAAATGGTGAGGGTTTGTTTGGTCAGATCGTAACAGCATGCAGAAAATAGTTGCTCCAGATCAGAATATGGAAAATGTATGGGTCTCTGGAGTATAGGCCTTTAGAAAGAATACCCGGTCTTTCTTACTAATCTATGTATCTGGTTTAAGAGACCCCTTGCTCCACCTTTTTGACATTTTCAAGTCAAGACAAATGACAATAATTCACCATGTTCATTATTATTTTCTCCTTCTCGAATATTATCATCAAAATTTCACTCTTGTGATATCCAAAGATTACATGTTACTTTAAGCATGGCCATCAGTTTAATTTAAATGACACTCACTTCTTAGTATTTTCTTTCATCAAATTATCATACTGCGTAAAATGCTGGAAGACATATACCGCTGTGGAGAGCAATGTGTGTAAGTTTGTCAGGGATGCTTTGGAAGGAAACTCCTTGACTCTCTCTTGCAGTCTCACCAGGACAGCTGTTGCCACTTTACAACAGGCCTCCTCAAAGTTTGCTCTAATTTCCTGGAAAGAATCATCTCTGCATGCCAGAGCCAGTGGAAGCATTGTGTCAAGTTTTTCCATGATGTCAGAACAAAACTAGGGAGAAATAAATGTAGCACTGAGTTATTTGTACTCTGACAGCACCGTGTAATTTATGTACAGGGGAGCCAAATTCCTAAACAATGAATTTGGCATCAAACATAAATATAATGACACGACTTTAAAATAATCAATTTCTATGTTATAGAAAGCTAAACGTTTTATGTAAAATGAGGAAATGCGAAAAGGATGCTTCTCTCTACATAAACCTTCAAACCTTATGTTTACCAGACAGACATTATGAAAAACTCATGAAATAGCTTTATATGACAATACTTTATTTGTAGTTAATACAACTTGGAAAACGTGTATCCTTGATATTAATATGATTGCATTATTTTTTACTTATTCTAATATTTTTGCTGTATTTTCATAAAGTATCTTTTTATTAATCACCACACATACATAAGGTATGTCGATTTAATTTAAATAATTTAGAAACATAAGAAACAGTATCATATGGCATCTTCTTATTGGTAAGGAGTCAGAACTTTCAGAAGTGATGTGCCTAGCTTTCCAGTAGTTATCATGAATCTACTCTTTCTTAATGGCAAAGGAAGTATGGTGGATGGGGAGGCAAAACTTGCCTGCATTCCCAATTTGCCAACAGTGTTCCCAGGGGAATGTTCTGGAACCTCAGGTGTCAGTAGCCAAATAAGGAGGCCATCTTGATGAATGCTCTTTTAAAAAAATTCTAATCACAGGTTACTGAACTCATTGTGGGCTTAACACTGAATAACTGTATTTATTTATTTGCATAATTACTTCCTATTTCCTCAATATGCTCTGTGACTCTCAAGGCACACATAAAGATGCAAGACGGATGTTAACGAAATGGAATGTGCGTTAGTGTGTAAACAAAGATTTAAAAGTTGCCTAGACACATAAAAGACAGTAACTCCTTCAAACTCCTACTAAAATTTTCCCCAAATCATTCAAAGTACAGCCCAAATAAGCAGTTTCCTCAGCTCCCCATTAAGTCACAGAAGTTTCTGCATTAGGGGCCCCAAACTCATGGAGCAACAAGTTGGCAATAGGTTTCAGCCTTTTTTGTTGGCAGTGTCCCAGGGACACCAGAGAATAAACCTGGTATTGGGTTAAATACCAAGTATTTGCCAAGAGACTACCATTTTTCTATAGGTTACCTTTGCAATGTCTTATACTGGTTTTTAAAAAAGATTTATTTTATTTATTTGAGACAGAGAGAGAATGTGTGTGAATGCAAATGGGGGCAGAGGGAGAAGGAGAGAATTTTCAAGCAGACTCCCTGCTGAGCACAGAGCCTGATGCAGCAGGAGTCAATCCCACCACCTGTGGGATCATGCCCTGAGCCCAAACCAAGGGTCAGATGCTCAACCAACTGAGCCACTCAGGTGCCCCGCAATGTTTTATACTGAAAAAAAAAATCTCATTATGCCAGTCTGCAGTTTGAAAGGATTTCATTTGATACTTGCCTTTGCAATTTTCTTTGGTTGATCCTCCTCAGGAACATGACTGTCTTGCCAAACTTGCTGGACATTCACAAGGTTCATAGCATAGGTTACAGCCAAAGACCTTTCATTCTGTTCCTGTTGGAGAATTTTTGTGGAAAAATCTTCAATTGCTGTTGTTATACAATGTGCCATGGGAAGAGACACTTCTTTAAATACACTTCGCCAAGCAAAATCTAGTAAAGTAGCCTGAAATATAAATTTATATGAAGTTATATTAATTTTAACCCAGCAATAAGTATTCCTATTGTTATAGATATAAAATTATTACTTTGTTTCAGCATCTGAATATAGGTATTCTTTGATAAATGGCAAAAGCCATTCTTGCAACCTGAAAAATATTACCCAGTGAATAAAGCAATATACAAAAACATGTGTATTCTTTACACAGAGTAATATACTGGCATTTCATTTTAATTCATCAGTGGATTTAATCAAAAACTTTTTTCAAAAATTTAATCTCTTAAATATAGTTCAATAAAACTATCTTTATGAGAGTTAAAAGTTACAGTTACTATTTATCACATAAAGCAACCTTTAAATTCAATATATTTAATAAAGCCTAAATTAGATTTTTATAGTCTTTCTTATAGTTTATTGTTAACAAGTATTGCAACGCAAGACAGAGTTTAATATTCAACCTTTTATTTCTTTTTCACTCTCAGAAATCCAGACAAGCCAAAAAATAGCAACAAGAAATTTCTCAGGGAAATTATATCACAGTACCTTTCTAGAATTTTACTTCTTTAGAATTTTATTCAGTTTCTTCACCCATAAAGTGGTAAGCAACACAACTCTCATTCCAAAAAAGGAATTTAAATTATCTGCATTGCTCTGTGTTGGGGGAATGGGAGAGGTTGCAGTGAATGGAGGCTGGTGGTGTTTTTTGTCTTTTTTCTTGGGGTCTGGGCTCAATATAATTATGAATGTATACTATCCCTAAGTCCTCTAATATTCTCTTAAGTACTAAAAAATTGCAGGCAGTAGGTGAACCCAAGCTTAGCATTAAATTTTCCCTGCTTCAATGTAATCTTATTTACTGTAATAATTCACCTACTCCAGCTTCAGAAGACTCTAGGCTCAATATGCCTGGCTGAATTATGTATTTTTCTGGATCCCAGTTTTTTGGTTAGAAAAATAAAAGAGCTGATTTGGATTATTTCTATGATTTCCTTGGTCTAAAATTACTGATATTATGACCATTAGCTTAATTTTCTTACTTATACATCCCATTCAGCATAGTGCTTTCTGTATATACTATACAAAGTAACAAAGATGATACATCTTCCAGGGCTAAAACTCTATATAATTCCACAACGATAATCAATAATCAAATCTATAATCAAAATCTATAATCAAAAAAGTGGCTCTCATTTCATTACATATATAATTATGTTGTAATTCAACTTTTATTTCTAAAGTATGTTAGGACCTTTAACATCATAGGGCCTGAAAACACATTTCTCATCTTATTTTTACATAAAATTAGTCGATAATTGAATCTACTCAGCTCGTAGAGTCTCCTTTACTATAAGTCAAACTTCAGAAGGGTCATGGGTATAGTTCCCTGCTCTAATAGTATTTCCTTGGGACCCACTTATGATAGAAATATAAAAAAGGGGAAAAAAGAAATATAAAAAGGAACTTACCTCCAAAATTAAAAACAACAATAAAACTCTGCTTCTTGTTCTCCCCACCAGAGCATATCTGTGAATACCTGTTGATTACCCTTCTCCCATTACCGAAAGCTAATTTCTTAATACCTACTTTGATTTTTGGTTAAAGCATAATATATAACTTTCCACTTTCCTTATAATTTCCCCTCCCTTCTAAATTGAAGCTCTGGGATCCCCCCCCCCCTTTTAAATATTTACCTGTTATCTCAGTCAAGATCCATTCAGAAAACAGAAACCACACTAGGCATTTCAAAAAGAGGAATTTTAATGTAGGGTGTTTGTTACTAAAGTGATGGAGTTTTGAGGAGCCAAATGTGAGATAGACAGAATAGACAGAAGAATAGACAAATAGACAGAAGATAGAAGATAGACAAATAGAAGAATAGACAAATGTGAGATAGACAGAAGCAAGACAGGTATTAACACAGCAGGGAGCTACTTCTAAGGGCTGGAGGAACAAAGAAAAGGGACTGTATATGGGAGTATAGTTCCTGGGGCCATCAGTCTAAGTTAAAGGGAAGGCAGACCCAACAGGTGAAACTGGAACCAGGAAAGGAAGGGACCATGCGCTGAGAGCAAGGTCTGTACAGTAGATGAGTCACAGCAACTACTAGAGATGGTTCCTAAAGAGACCAGAGAGAGGGGAAGAAATACTCTGGTTTCTCTCTATCCACCCTCCAGTCCTCCATTAATACCTTCTACTGGCCAAACCTTGCCAGAATCCAGAAAACAAGGAAGCCTGGAAGGCGTAGTTCTCTAGAATACAAAACAGAGCAAGGGAGGAGTAGCAATGGATCTAGAACAAAAAGGCCCAGACTGGGCACACTAAAGTGAGACCAGTCAAACTATTCTTTCCTCTTTCCTTTCTAATTTCCAGCTTCTCACTTTCGACAGTTTTCATAGCCCAAATTCTCAAAGTGTAGACCATGAACTGGTTTAAGATGAAGGTTTCTTCACTTCCAGCTCCCTACTTCTTCCATGGAACAGACAGTGCTAGAGAACAACTAACTTCAATTTTCGTCAAGACTTATAAGCTAATTCTCAACCAGGATTTTTTTTTCTTTTTTCTTTTTTTTTTTTTTTTTAGTGGCAAAGGACAAACCCCAAGACATTTTGACTCATAATGGATTCACAGACATATGATGCTATTATATACGAGTTAAAAAAAAAAAACACTCGTTTTTTTTTTCTTCATTCACCTCTTTTACTGGTAGCAATTGCTCTGAAAGGACTCTGGTTTCATTTGTTCTAGGTTTCTCTATAATAACTTCTTGATTGGATGGATCTGAAATTTCTAGGCAAGAGAAAAGAAAACACATAAACATACATTAAGAAAAACAAATCATACCAAATGGAATTAATAGTCATGTTGAAATTATGAAGAAAAGCTCTATTCCTAGTATACACACACACACACACACACACACACACACACACACACACACACACACAATCGAGATGCAGAGAATATTGTCAACAAGATGTAGGATGATGTCACCATCACTATTACAATACCTACAGGATCAACCTATATAGAGCCCCCTTCCATACATACAACTAAGTGAAATTTATAAACATATTTGATATACATGCATATACAATCTGTAAAATGTAGATCCCTCTGTCATTAATTCATTTTCATGTTGATAACATAGGGTAAAAGTACAAAGTAAATTAATTTCCTTGTTCATTTAAAAATTTAAATTCTGGGGCAGCCCGGGTGGCTCAGCGGTTTAGCGCTGCCTTCAGTCCAGGGCTTGATCCTGGAGACCCGGGATCGAGTCCCACGTCAGGCTCCCTGCATGGAGTAGGCTTCTCCCTCTGCCTGTGTCTCTACCTCTCTCTCTGTGTGTCTCTCATGAATAAATAAATAAAACCTTTAAAAAAATTTAAATTCTGAATTTAAGGATGGTTCATTTAAGAAATGGTGGTATTCATTAACACATAAATATTTCTTTTCTTAAAATGAAGAACAAAATTACATGGGTAAATATCAGCACATCAGGAAAAATTACACTATTAATAAGTATATCAATAATCCATTGGCAAAACACAAACACTGGGATAAGAAATAATCTTTAGCTCTTAAAATGGAAATATTTTCTCACCTTTCATCTTTTAGAATAAGGAAGTCTTTTCCAGGGGAAAAAAAACCCACAGCTACAAAAACCTAATAAAAAATACGCCAAAAAAAAAAAAAAAAAAACAAACGCCAAAAAGAAGTCTTTCCAGGGACGCCTGGGTGGCTCAGCAATGGGCGTCTGCCTTCAGTTCAAGGTGTGATCCCAGGATCCGGGATCGAGTCCCACATCGGGCTCCTCTCGTGGAGCCTGCTTCTCCCTCTGCCTATGTCTCTGCCTCTCTCTCTGTGTCTCTCATGAATAAATAAATAAAATCTTATTTAAAAAAGAAGAGATCTTTCCACTTTTCCAGTAAGGTTCTATTAATTATAGTTTAATTTGAAATGAATAAGTTAGCATTTCTTTTGTTTTTGCTTAGACTTGATATATGATGATGAATTATAAACTCTGATGTATTTTTAAATTTTTATTTATTTATTTTTAAAGATTTTATTTATTTATGCATGAGAAACACAGAGAGAGAGAGGCAGAGACATAGGCAGAGGGAGAAGCAGGCTCCACACAGGGAGCCTGATGTGGGACTTGATCCTGGGCCTCCGGGATCATGCCCTGAGCCAAAGACAGACATTCAACCGCTGAGCCACCCAGGTGTCCCTGATGCATTTTTAAAAAATTTAAAAGTATTAAGAATCGGCTTCTGTTTGTGTCCTGAGCAAATAAATTTCAAAATCTTACTGATTCTTATCAGTAGAACTTGTGACTGATATAATCATCTGGAAGATGTGTGGGTTTTTGTTTTTTGTTTTTTCTAAATATGGTTCTATGAGCATAATCATGAGTGATTCCTCAGTAGTACAATTTAAAAAAATATTCTCTAGACAGGTAAGTATGGAAATTTTAGTAGAGTTTATATATTGTGAGGAAAAGTTTTTCTCAACTCCAGTGTTACTTAATCATTTTGGATTTGTTAACACTCCTGAGAACTTGATTAAAGTGTTAGACTACTCCATCCCAAATGCACAAGATGATTGCATGATAGGTGTGCACACATACATACACCCTCACACGCTACTGGGGATTCCTAGGCCTTCTTGTACCAAGCATTCGTGAGCCCCAAGGGCCTATGGACTGTAGTTTAGGGATCCTGCTTCATTTCTCAACATTCACCACAACATAGAGCGGGCTTTAGATCAGTGTTATACCATTAACCTAAAATGGCTTCTCTATGGCTTGCACTTCACTATGTCTTTTTTAAAAAAATGATACTATAAATAATTCTTTTTTAAGATTTTATTTATTCATTCATGAGAGACAGAGAGAGAGAGAGAGAGAGAGAGAGAGAGAGAGAGAGAGGCAGAGACACAGGCAGAGGGAGAAGCAGGCTCCATGCAGGGAGCCTGATGTGGGACTCGATCCCAGAACTCCAGGATCACGCCCTGGGCTGAAGGCAGGCACCAAACTGCTGAGTCACCCAGGGATCCTTCTAAATAATTAATTCTAATACTGAAATAAAATCCAGATTAATGAAAGACTTTTAAATAGGGACACCTGGGTGGCTCAGCAGTTGAATGCCTTTGGCTCAGGGTGTGATCCTGAAGACCCGGAATCAAGTCCCACATTGGGGTTCCCTGCATGGAGCCTGCTTCTCCCTTTACCCGTGTCTCTGCCTCTCTCTCTGTGTCTCATGAATAAATAAAATCTTAAAAAAAAATAAAGGTTTTTAAATAAAGAAAAATGAAACTATAAGGCTATGAAAAGAAAATATGGAATATTTTAAAACATGTGTGTCGTGATTTTTCAGAAGGACATAAAATGCAGAAACCATAACATAATTTTGCATAAAAGAAATTCTGCATAACAAAAATACCATTAACAGTCAAAATAGATGTGACAAACTGGCTTGGCATTCTTTTTCAAAATGTTCATACTTTTTTTTTCTAATTAGTAGACTTTAGTTTTTAGAGCAATCTTAGGCTTACAGAAAAAAAGTAGCAGAAAAGTATAGAGTTTCCATATACTCCCTCTCTCTCTGCTGAATCAGTTCCCCTATTGTTAACATCTTACATTGGAATGGGGTATGCGTGTGTGTGTGTGCGTGTGTGTATTTAAAGTAGGTTCTATGTCCGGCATGAAGCCCACTGTGGGGCTTGAACTCACGACTCTGAGTGAGATCAAGACTAAGCTGATATCAAGAGTCAGACACTTAACGACAGAGCCACCCAGGTGCCCTAGGGTGACGTGTTTTTTACATATGAGAAACTAATATTGATTATATTTAACAAAAGCTCATAGTTTACATTAGGATTCATTCTTTTTTTTATTAAGTTTCTATTTTAATTCCAGTATAGTTAATATACAGTGTTATATTAGTTTCAGGTGTATAATATAGCAACCCAACAATTCCATACATCATTCAGCACTCATCAGAACAAATGCCCTCCTTTTTTTTTTTTAAGATTTTATTTATTTATTCATTAAGACACACACAGAGAGAGAGAGAGAGAGACACAGACACAGGCAGAGGAAGAAGCAGGGCCCATGAAGGGAGCCTGATGTGTGGGATTCGATCCTGAGTCTCCAGGATCACACCCTGGGCTGAAGGAGGTGCTAAACCACTGAGCCACCCGGGCTGCCCCAAATGCCCTCCTTGATCCCCATCACCTCTTTCACCCATTCTCCCTTGCACACCTCCCCTTGGTAACCATCAATTTGTTCTCTAATAGTTAAGAGTCTGTTTCTTGGTTTGTCTCTTTCTTTTTCTTTTGCTTGTTTAAATTCCACATCAATAAAATTATCAATAAAATCATATGGTATTTGTCTTTCTCTCACTGACTTACTTCAGTTGGCCTTATACTCTAGCTCCAACCATGTCATTGCAAGTGGAAAGACTTCATTCTTTTTATGGCTGAATAATATTCCATCATATATCTCACACCTTCATTATCCATTGATTAATCAGTGGACACTTGGGCTGTTTCCATAATTTGGCTATTGTAGATAAGGCTGCTATAAACATAGGGCTGCATATATCCCTTTGAATTAATGGGGGTTTTTTTTGTATTTTTTGGGTAAATCCTCAATAGTGTGATTACTGGATCATATGTTAATTCTATTTTTAACTTTTTGAGAAGCCTCCATACTATTTTCCACAGTGGCTGCACCAGTTTGCATTCCCAACAATGGTGCAAGAGGCTTCCTTTTTCTCCACATCCTCACCAATGCTTGCTGTTTCTTGTGTTGTTGATTTTAGCTGTTCTGACAGGTGTGAGATGATATCTCATTACAGCTTTGATTTGCATTTCTCTGATGATGAGTGATGTTGAGCATCTTTCCATGTGTTTGTTGGCCATCTGGATGTCTTCTGTGGAGAAATGTCTGTTAATGTCTTCTGTCCATTTTTTAATTGGATTATTTGGTTTTGGGGTGTTGAGTTTGAGTTCTTTATATTTTGGATACTAACTCTTTATTTGATATGCCATTTGCAAATATCTTCTCCTATTCTTTAGGTTGCCTTTTAGTTTTGTTGATTGTTTCCTTCACTGTGCAGAAGTTTTAATTTTGATGTAGTCCCAATAGTTTATTTTTGCTTTTATTTCCCTTGCCTGAGGAAGACAGATCTAGAAAGATATTGCTAGAGCTGACATCAGAGAAATTATTGCCTATCCTCGCTTCTAGAATTTTTATGGTTTCAGGTCTCACATTTAGGTCTTTAATTCATTTTGAAATTAAGGATTCATTCTTTGTGTTATTCATTCTATGGGTTTCACCTACTGCATAATGCCATGTATCTACCATTACTGTAATATATGGAATGATTTCACTGCTCTAGAAATCTCCTGTGCTCCATCTATTCACCTCTTTCCCCCTTTTCCCTTCCCTTGACAAATATTGGTCATTTTTATTGTCTGTATACTTTTGCTTTTTCCAGAATGTCATTTAATTGGAATTATACAATATAAATAGTCTTTTTAGATTGGCCTCTTTCATCTAGCAGTGTGAATGTAATATTCCTCCATGTAGTTTTGTGGCTTGATACCTGATTTATTTTTATCACTGAATAATATTTCATTGTCTGGATGCACCATAATTTAACTGTTCACCGCTGAAGGACATCTTGGTTGCTTCCAAGTTTTTTCAGCAATTATGAATAAAGCCCCTATAAACATTAATGTGTTGGTTTTTATATGAACATAAGTTTTCAACTCATTTGTGTAAATATCTGGGAGTGTGATTACTAGATCATATAGGACAGTGTTTAGCTTGTAGGATACAATGAAATCATTTTCTAAAGAGGCTATACTATTTTACATTCCTATCAGTAATCAGTGAGAGTTCCTGTTGCTTCACATCCTTGTAAGAATTTAGTGTTGTTAGTGTTTCAGATTTTAGCCATTATAACAACTGTGTAGTGATATCTCTTTGTTTTGCTTTGCATTCCTCTGATGACACATGACATTGAGCATCTTTTCATATGCTTATTTGCCATCTGTATATCTTCTTTGGTAAGGACTCTGTTTAGATCTTTTGTTCATTTTTAATTGAGTTTTTGTTGTTGTTTTCTTGTTGAATTTTAAGTGTTCTTTGTATATTTTGGATATAAGCCCTTTATCAGATATGTGTTTTGCAAATATTTTTCTGTCTATGGCTTGTCTTTTCATTCTCTTAACTACTATACGTTTTCACTTGGCAATTTCACTTTAGAAATTTACTGTCCAGATATGCATGTGCACATTTAAGACAAAGTTCAAGGAAATTTGCTATATCATAATTTGTGGTAGCAAATATAGAGAAAAACAGAACCCTAAATGCTCATCAATGAGTAACTGGTTAATTACAGTACACATATCATTGGAGAATTACCTATTTGAAAGAATGAAGTCTTTCTATATAACTTAATAAAAAAGAAGCTCTGCATAGTATGACAAGATTTCATGTTATTTTAACTTGGGGATATATACAAAATAGTTGTCTCTGGAAAGGAAAACTAGAAAACTAGAGTGGAAAAGGACTTAATTTTCACAATATATTCTTTTGTCTTATTAAAAGTCTTACTTTAATGTATCAACTACTATTCAAAACAAATTTTAAAGAAGAAAGTAATAAAGACCAAATAGCTAATGACATGACGGGACCACATTTAGATTCTTAATGTCACTTTACTTTTCTACAGAGAGCTCATAAAACCAGCAAATGTAAAAAGATATTTGGGGTACCTGGGTGGCTCAGTCAGTTAAGTGTCTGCCTTCAGCTCAGGTCATGATCTCAGGGTCCTGGGATCGAGCCCCACATCAAGCTCCCTGCTCAGTGAGGAGTCTGCCTCTCTCTCTCTGACCCTTCTCCCTGCTTGTGCTCTCTCTCTCTCTCTCTCTCTCTCTCTCTCTCTGGGTGTCTCAAATAAATAAATAAAATCTTTAAAAAAAAAGATATTTAGCTCTAGAAAAATAACACTAGTTCAAGGTACAAGCTCTGCAGATTTATTTCTGGAAATAACTATCTGCCATTATGCAGCTATAGTTTGAGACTTATAAAAAAAGTTAATTATCTTATATTTATCATTTCACTTCCAAATACATTATGCTTATTCACTCAAAGTAGCATGCTTTGATGTTATGCGAACCATTTGTCTATTTTCAAGATGGATAAGAAAAAAAGATAAGCTTCTCAAGACTTCTTTTGCCAGTAAGCAATTCCATAGTAATATTGAAAATGAATTATCAAGCAGTTATGATAACTTTTAGAATACAATCTTTCCCCAGAAAGTTAAAAAAAAATTGAAAACCTAATCCTATGTAAAGAGCAAAAGGGATCATTTTAAGGTAGTATTAGTAAGATTGATTCTAGACTAATAAATATCTTGTGGTTTTAATGAATAAAGGCATTTTTGTGTTTGTTTAGAACTCAAAATGGTCAATATCAAAATTTGGCATTGTCAAACTTTACGAGCTCTGTGAACGTGTGATAAATTATTTTATCTATTTAAATATATGTTGAAAACTCTATATACTTATTAGCATTCCCTAGAGAAGTAGCTCATTTTTGGCTCATCACTATAAAACATACTTATTTGTATGCAGTCAACACTGGTTTCCTTAAGAGTATGCCCAGATTAAGGACCTCAGTAGAGTGCAGAGGGTCACAGGAATGCCAGCTGCTAAATAGTCTCCCCCTAAAGAGTTCACTGTGGTTCATTTTACATTTCTGGTTAGTTTCCACACTGTCGCTTTCTTTCATAGAGAGTAGAGGTTGGCAGTACTTCCCTGTGACATCCACTTTCACACCCAAATTGGTCTTCATAGGCTCCCATTGTGTGCACTACAAAGCAACTTGCCTTGTTGGCAGCTCTAAGTGGGAACTACAAGTCTTTCTTTTCTTCACTGTTCTTTTCTGGCTCACAAGCAACCTCCCACCAAAAGCTGAATCTGTGGAAGAGACTACATCCAAGAGATAATACTATGAAAAAGTATGAAGAGAAGCCCAGGTGGCCACCTTGCAAATTTCCAATGTGGAAGCCTTCGACCTCTCTGCCCAAGAAACAGCTAAAGTCCTAGTGTAATGAGCTTTACAAACCCTAGGAGCCTCTTTACCTTAACTACATACGCCTCCCTAATACAATCCCTTAACCATCTAGCTAAGGAACTCTTAGAAGCCATTTGACCCCTCTTAAGACCCCCTAAGAGTACAAACAATCTTTCAGAAGATCTGAAATCTTTGATTCTTCTGAGACAAACCCTAAGTGTTCTTCTTACATCCAATTGAAGCAGCCATTGCTCTTTGTCATTGCTGGGGCTAAAGAAAAATGAGGGCCAAGAAACCTCCTGGTTTAGATAAATCTCAGATGCCACCTTTGGAAAATTTGAGGAATTGCCCAAAGAACAACTTTATTCCAAAGGAGCATTAGAAGTGCCCCATAAATCAAATCTGAGCCCACTCCAGAAGATATGATCACCTAAAAGAAATACCGTAAGGTACCATTATAGTCAAATAATGTCCTATCATTTGCTAAAATGACCAAAATAGAAAACCATCAAGTCATGACCAAAAAAAAAAAAAAAGGAAATATATATAATAATAAATATTTCTCTCTAAAAATACTTCTATGTCTCTACAAAATCTATTGCATCATATTCAAATTACTAAGAGCACTGCCAATTTAGCTAAATTGACAATATAGTGGTAAACATCAAAGTAAAAAGTAAAATATTTAATTATCTTTATATTTTCTCTATGTGATGTTAAGCCCCTGGATATTTTTAAAACATCTGGACAATAAGAAAAAAAAAAGCCCTCATTTTCATCACATTGTTTTGGTTACATGGACATAGTAGGCAACTCTTTCCAAGATCTTTATTAGCAAAATATGCTCCAATTAAAAGAAACACACAGGAAACCAAATGACTTGATCTTTTTTCCCCCCTTATTCCCTCCCACACAAGATTTCCAAGCAAAACATTAACTATCAGGTAACTTAAGATGCATTTGGTTTCTTTAATCATCTGTTTCAAGGAATCTTTTCCTTCCTGATTTAAGAAACCGATGCTTTTGATAAGAATTGATTTTTTCTTGATGATTTCCCTCATAATCATTCTTTTCAAGGAGCCATTTATATAAAGTTATGTCACATTAAGTCAATCTTAGCTTTGTTATAAAAAATATGAATTTCAACAATGAGGTAACATATATCATATGGGGATGGTCTAGTACTTAAGACATTCTTACACCTGTCTTTTAAAATTCCTTTCACATACTTTGTTCAAAAACCCACAACCATGCTTCTATAATACATTCTTATTAATGGATTTGAAGTTACTTTTATCTGCCATGCTGCTTATATAATAACAAATTTGGGTAAGGTGGAATGTTGTAGCATAATTATATATTTTCTCTGTTGATTTTATTCAATAATGGTAACCATTTCCCTCAAATATATAGCATTTGCAAATCACGAGATTGCTCAATTTTAATCTAAATAAGTCTTCTTTTTCCGAAATTGATAATATCAAACCTTTGCTTCAATTGTTGACCATTTGAGTTTTGTATCTTTATAATACTTCTCTAATACAATTATAATTTTGAATTAATGCTTCCCTTTAAAGGAATAAAGTTATTAAAATTTACCTAATTTCTCTAGATCCTGGTCTAGGACCAACACAGTATGAGTCCCAAGAGGTAAGAGTCTAGATGTGTTGGGAGTCTGCTCTGTTTCTTGATCTACACTTCAGAAAAGATCTGCTAGAGATGTGGATGTGAGATGCAAAATCCTAGCCAGGCATGATGGATGAGTAGCAACACCAAGTGTCAACTGCTTGAGGCACCAAGATGTCAATCAAAAATTAGGATGTCATATTGATCTACTAGATCTTTCTTCGACCCAGTCAGTTTAGTATATAGGACCCCCTAGGGTTCATATTATCTCCTAATTAAATCTATTTTTCCATTCTGTCCTCTAATTTTCATATTTTCTGTCTTATATTTATATTATTTTCCTATTGGACTTTTGTCAGCTTTAGAAATCTGAAATCCACCTCAATTTTTCTTCAAATTTTTCCAAAATTGAAAAAATGATCTACTTTATAATTTTACAGTGCTACTAAAACTTAATCTGACACCGAGAAGGGCGGTAAACCATGCCTAATATAAAAGAAACTTCAACCCTATAACTTTTCCAACATTATTTACCCAGGCAAAATAAACACAAAAGGAAACATATTAAAATAAATGTAAATCCTTACTATGAAACTGGGTTTTGAAATTTTCTGATTGTTTGTTAATCATTTGGTTCCCTCACTTTGTTTTGCAAATGCAGCCACCAACTATATTTATTGTCCTTAAAATGATACATGGTATCATGTAAAAGAGAACTTTCTGATGTAGATGAAAATATTTGTAAGTAGAGATATGAACATATTTTAACTATTATGCCTTTGAATTTCACCTCTAATGTTAGAAATATTATTTTAACATACATGGCATAGCTTTCTTCAAAAGGATTTTGCTAAGACTAAAAACAATAGGGATGCCTAGGTGGCTTAGAGGGTACAAAGAATTCTTTGGAATTCTGGGATCCAGTCTCACATCGGTCTCTCTGCAAGGAGCCTGCTTCTGCCTCTGCCTATGACTCTGTCTTCTCTCTGTGTCTCTCATGAATAAATAAATAAAATCTTTACTAAAAAAAAAAGACTAAAAACTGTATAAAATTAGAATTACTTTTATAACAGCTCACCTTTATTGTGACCTACTAGACATTCTTTTATTTTTTTATTTTATTTATTTATGATAGTCACACAGAAAGAGAGAGAGAGGCAGAGACACAGGCAGGGAGAAGCAGGCTCCATGCACCGGGAGCCCAACGTGGGACTCAATCCCAGGTCTCCAGGATCGCGCCCTGGGCCAAAGGCAGGCGCTAAACCAGGGATCCCCAGACATTCTTTTAAATACATACACTAAATTATTTAATTCTCACATACATAACATATTGAAATTTGAAGCATATAACAGTAAAAGAAAACAAAGAGAAAGTTAGTTTAGTCCTACACCATTATTTTGAAGATGAGAAAATGGAGTCTAAGAAAGCTTAAATATTTCGCCCAAGGTCACTTGGCTGCTACTAGCAGAAGAGGAGCTACTAGATCATCCAGTATGCTTATTTTTTCCATAAGCAGGCTGCGTTTCTCTGAATATAAAAAAAAAATTAATTTGATTTCATCTAAAGATCATTATCCAGAATTGTATTACAATGCTTTGTCAATTACAATTATAGAATTTGCCACATATATAGGATAGAAATGTAATTTTATGGTGTGTATTACATTTAACATTTATTTAAGTAATTCATTTAAAGAATTCTATCATGCATTTTTTTTTCAAGTAATGGTACAGATTCAGCAGCAAGAAGTGAAAACAGAGAGAATAGATTTACAAATTTAAACAAAAAAAGCAAAAAAAAAAAAAATAAAATAAAATAAACAAAAAAAGCATGTTACCTGAAATATTTCTGGGTGTCCTCAGTGATACAAATATTTCTTCCAATAATTCTTCAACATTTTTTTCCAGCTCCAAGAAAGACTTTATGAGTTGCGATAAGAATTTGAGTTTATCTAAGGAGAGGAAAAAGTTTCTTCTTTTCTGTGGGCATTCGGGAGTAACTGTGGAAAGAGATCAATACTATCATATTTGTACATTTTACTTGTTTTCTCAGTAAATATTGAAACAATCTATGTGATTCCATAAGCCATCAAAACTAATAAAATCAAAATCAACAATTAAACCAAAGTTGTTTTTTAAGAAATGCATATAAATCTCTTATGTGTCTTTTCTTTTGGGAAGCTGGAGAGAAACATTCTGTTTGATGCAAATATGCCAATTAAATAATTATATTGATTCTCAGAGTTATAAATAGGAATGTGATTTGTTTATAAAATCATATCTTATATAGTTCTGTTCTTTAAAAAGTCTGGCATGACTTGAATCTAGTCATGAAGAAACATCAGGTAAACCCAAATTGACAGAAATTCTACACAATAGCTGGTCTGTACTCTAAAAGTACACAAAACACAAAGACCAGGAAATGTTTTAGCCAAAAGGAGTCTAAAAGACATGATAACTAAAGTTAACATGATTGGTATTTTACTTTATTTGATTATAAAGAACAATATTGGGTTAATTTGGTGAAATTTGAGTAAGGTCTACAATCTAATCTAATCTAATCTCTTATTTCATGATGATTAATTTTCTTTCTTTTTAAAAAAAATTTCTTTTTTTTTTTTAAGATTTTATTTATTTATTCATGAGAGACACACAGAGAGAGAAGCAGAGACATGGGCAGAGGGAGAAGCAGGCTCCATGCAGGGAGTCGGATGTGAGACTCAATCCCAGATCCTGGGATCACATCCTGAGCCAAAGGCAGAAGCTCAACCACTGAGCCACTGAGCCACCCAGGTGTCCCTGATTATTAATTTTCTGATATGGATAACTATACTGTGGTTATGAAACAGAATGGTCTTGTTTTTAAGAAATACACACTGAAGTATATAAGGACAAATATATGTAATCTATTCTCAAGGGAAAACATGGTTTTCAGAGAAAGTGGATGCAAATGTGGAAGCATGCTAAAATATTAACATTTGAGGAATCTGAGTATTTTTTAAGTCTGAAATTAAAATAAAAATTTAAAAGAAAAAATGAAGAGACAAAGGATATCACTTTTTAAGACCTTAGAAGCATTCCTCTGATAGCACTAAAAAGAAGTAACTTAGTTGTTCAATCTAGACTACATAACTCATGAAATCATGGTTAAAAATAACTTCGGTCTAAATAATTGTCATATCAATTTCTTTCATGAGAACAAACCAAATTAAAATAAATAAAGGTTGATTTTTTCCCTTTTATAATTAATGCTGTTTTCTCTTATAATTAAATCACACTACCACTTGAATATAGAAAAATACCTCTAATATATCTAAAATATCTCTAAAAATACTCTAAGCATATAAAAATTAAACTGCCCTCCCCAAATGGCACTTGGGACCAAGTTTTCAAGGATTTAAAGAATTCTTCCTTTATTATTGTCACTTCTTAAAACATGTATTTAAAGAACTATCCTGAGGCTTAAAGACAAATGGGAAAATTTGTAAACTCTTCTAAAGAAAGTGTAAAGTGCATTTGGTAAGAAAATACTGAGAATGCCAATTAAAAATAACGTAAGGTCTGGTGATTCCAAGTGAAAAAACATTGCCTTCATCACATGGATTTAAAACGTAGGTTCCAAAAACAAACCAATTTAATGGGTGATTCACTTCACTCAGTCAAACTTTAAAAAGCTGGCATCAGACTTTTAACCATAGGATAGAGGTTTTTACTGAGGGCAAAAAATGTCATGGTACCTTTGCAGATGATTTGAGAGAGACCTGTCAGCCAATTTAAACTGGAATTTAGTCCTGTTCTTAAAGAGCAAAGCAAGGCACACACACACACACACACACACACACACACACACACCCATGAGTACCTACAAAAACTATTTCATCTCTAAATTGATGTTAGACCCACATACATTAAAGTCTATCTCTAAACAGCCCTGCTCACACCCATTATTCTTCCACAGGCATGCTAGAGAACACAAACATGTACAATCAGCATCTAACTAAGATTTTGCCATGAAAATCATGATCCAAAAATGAAAGAAAAGAGAATAAATATATTGTGAATCATTTAGCTGTTGCTCGATTATCAGTTTGCCTGTTGGATTTCTTTTAAGCTTTGTTCATGTGGTTGGAGGGACTGATTTAGCTTTCTAAATCTTAACCATGTCCCTTTGGAACTAAATTATTTATAAGCAACACTTTCAAGACTTTAAGAATTCTTCCTCATTCTTTAATAGTTAGCTAGAAATTAAGAAGGTTTCGTGCAGCTCTATTTTAATTAGAAGTACTGTATTTATAAAGTAAACAAAGAAGTACCGCTAGTCCCAAAAAAATCTTTAAGAGTCAAAACACTATAACCCGAGTGCTACTTGTTTAAAAATTATATAGGGTCTGAGGATTCTATATGAAGAGGTCTTACCTTCATGACCTGGATTTAGAAAAATCTTGTATTCCAGAAGTTAAACTTTAGTGAATGGTAAATCTATTTGCATCCAATACATCTTTATAACTTAATAATGAAAGAGGACAGAATAATATGTATGACCTAAATCTAATCATTTTTGTTCCAAAGAAGCAATGATTATGGTAGTGGTCCATTAATTAGCAGTCCTTATTTCCTATTACTATTAGCTCAGTGTTCTCCCAAGGGCTACTGTGAAGGTTCTTAATTTATGGAAAAATAATTCTGTGATAAATTCATTTTGTGAAGGCCCAATTAAAGCAAAATTAAACATAAAGGATGAAATAGCATAGCTCAAACTTGTCTTATTTTCCCCACAGTATCTCATAGGACTAGAGTTCTAATCATCACATCTTAGGTCATAATTTCTATTTGCCTATACATACCTATTTTTCTGTTCCTTAGACTCTTCACTGTCAACCAAATTAGGAAAGGATTTCCCCTGTACATTTATTTTCACTCAATTAATCTTTCTTTCCTTCTTCTTTCACCATTCTGTTTGTTCCTCCCCTCCAACTCACCTTCCTAGAAGACCTTATCTGGATACAGTCTATTCACTTTCCCCTTAAACTAATCTGGCCTTTCTCTGTTCTTTCTTAAACACTATGCAAGTGTTTTGGACATACAGGCTTATACACAGGCAACTATGTTTAGCTGGCCATCAATCATTGGCATAAAATATGTGAAATAATGATTTTCACTCTATTACGGGATGAGCTCTATGGTTCTTAGAAAAACGAAATTCTCCTAAATCCTAATAATATTATAAATAAAAGTTAAATTGGCATTTTAGGGTAAGATTTTAATTTACCATCAACTAACAAAGAATAAGTCCATGTTGAGGGTATTTTTTTACTCCCCTATGTTATTTTAATAAAATTTTTTCTAAAACATAATATAAAATTCCTTGCTTTCTTAGTGTTTAGAACATAACTTAAAGTTTTCTTCATGACAGAGCTATGATAAAAGTTACTTTTTATGTGCTGCACTGAAAAATGAATGTCTGTCCCTCATCAAAAGGCATATCCCAAACTTCATTTGAAAAGGATTCTATGATCAAATAGGTTTAGGAATCACTACATACTAAATGCTAAAGTGGCTCACAATGCAAATTAGAATGTTAAACACTTTAATTTTATAACAATGTAAATTAAAAAAAATGTTTCTCAAACTTTTTTGACCAATGAACACCAGTTTACCAACAAATCTATTAACTTTTTGGGATTTTTCTCAAACAGCAATGCCGTTGAGGGCACACTGCTCTAGACCACAGCACTCCTTGAGAACTGTCTACCCTGTAGTCTTTCCTCCCATTTTAGATCTCTAGTGGAGAGTTCTTGTTGCTATTTGACTGATTTTACCAGTGTATGCTTTCACTTGTAAACTATGCTCCTGACAGCATCATAGTATTCTGCAGACCTCTTTGAGAAACTAATCAAAGCCTCCTAAATCCCTATAATTAACCCTCTTATTGAAAAACAACAAAAAGCACCTACAAAAACACAGTTTCAGGGATAAACAGAACTATCCGAAGTCCATTGTGGCTCTCATAGGGCTCTGTGGTCCAGGAACTCCTGATTTGTTAAAAATGCTTAACCCTTGGCCATCACCAAGTGCCTTTTAAGCAAGTGACAGAGCTTAGAAAATACGAAATTCTCCTAAATCCTAATAATATTATAAATAAAAGTTAAATTGGCATTTTAGGGTAAGATTTTAATTTACCATCAACTAACAAAGAATAAGTCCATGTTGAGGGTATTTTTTTACTCCCCTATGTTATTTTAATAAAATTTTTTCTAAAACATAATATAAAATTCCTTGCTTTTTTTCCTTGCCCCAACTCAGTTTTCTGCCCATTGGAGTTTGAGACCACTGCTTGAGGGGGCCATGAATTCTAGCTAAAAATTTTTATGGCAGAAAATTACTCTCTAGTCATCAGAAAATCTGGGGATTTTGGTCTTAGCAAGTCAACCAAAGAGGTGCTATTATGTAAAACATCAGTAACTTAAAAAACAAATGTTCCCTTTTTTTCTGATTCCTGATTTTTAAAAAATTCTGGAGGGAATATGGAACAATTGTAGGAAATTTCTAAGAGCATATCCTACACATTTGCTCAGGCAAAAGAACTGCTCCTAGGAAAACACTCAAAGAAAAGTTGTAGTTTTATAGGTTCTTTCATCACAAATGTGAAAAGATTTCCATGAGGCCAGAGATTATTTCCAGTGTATTCATCATAGTTTGTCAGGAATACAGTATAATTTCTTACACGGAGTGGACACTATATAAAAAAAAAACTGGTTAAAGAAATAAATGTATAAAATACCACAGGTCCTAGGAATATCTAGGTTTGACTTAGAACAATGAAAGATTTTATACCTATTCCTGAAATGCATTTTCAAAACAATAAATATAGATCTAAGCCTGGGAATAAAGAAACAAATATATATTTAAATAAATACAGTATTATATAACACTCTTTTCAGTATTTAGTTAGACAAAAGAAATTTGGAGATTATTTCTAAAATAGAAAATGTGTGCAAAAAATATAAAATCAATTTTAAGCTAGGAACTTGATAGAGCATATTGATACAAATGACTCTAAAATAGATTTTTTGTGTGTGTTTTAAAAAAATTTACAGCATACTTCAGGTAACATTATGTGTCAACTACATTCAAGTTTTTTAAAAAAGAGTATACTTTAGAAAAATATTATATGATGAAATAATAGTCACAGATATTCATAGAACTATTGTTCTAAAATTAAATGAAACCCTTTCTCTTCTCTCTCCAAATATATATGTATATATAGATATATCTCATAATATACATCCATATGGATGTATCACTCATAAAGAATATAGACTATAGGCTCTACACTGAAAGGTGTTTTGCATCTCATGACTAATAGTCATAATATTAATTCCATTCTCTTGTAGCAAAATTAGGGACATTGAAAATAAATCTTGAGGGACATTAGGGCTCCTCACATTTGATCCACAACAAAGCAGTATTTGGAGTAATTATCAAAGTCCAGCTAAATCAGACAAACCATAAAAGTACAGGTAGTTGCTGAAAGCACACGTATTAGTTTTCAGAACCATTAGCAACAGAATTCTTGTTAATAATAGCATTAAGATACAGGAGAAAATGAGAAGCTCGAAAATCAGATAATCTGAAGCTGGTGGATCAGTATAATAGGATAAAAGAAACACATTTCAGTTTTCCCAAGAAAAATGAACACTAGCCACTCTATTATTGTCTGTAAATGGATCCATTTTCAGTGAGGAAGTTTTCTTGGTGCCACCAGAAAAATGATGTAAAAAAGAGGTAATGCACAAAAGCTACTGGAAGTCTCATTATTCCAGATGAAGTTCATGACACAATCCAAATGGAATATATTTCTTCCAGTAAAGAAAACTTGTTAACAATATTACAATAAGAAGTCAGCAGGGACCACAGAGGAACAAATAATAAGCAGTACTTTTTCCAGTACCCAAGTTACTTCCCCAAAGCTGATGGGACTTTGGAGCAAACTGTTATTCCAGAGGCCAGAATGAGTGAGGTGCCTCCTTGAGTGCCAGCTTCCACGAAGCCACATTGAAGAGGAAGGAACAGAATGCAAACACTATGTCCCCAAGTGTATAAAAAATCTTGTCACATTAGCCTAATAAGTACATGGAAAATCGGAGGCAACATTACAGGCACTTCTTTTTGTCATATTAAAGAAGAAATTAAAGCTGTTTTCCCCTTTCTCTTCAGAGTTTCATAAAACTATGAAAACAGGATTCCTACCTTAGTTTTCAAAACTGAATTTATTATTTCTTATCTCTTGTCAGGAAGCTTCCATATGTGGGACCCAAAACAGACAGGGTTAAAACTATAAACTGAGAAATAATGAAACTGAAAATAATGAGTGACGGAATAAATTACTGGAAGGATGAAGCGTTTAACTTTGGAGTGAAATGCAGCCCAACACAAGCTGAGTGTGTGAAATTTAGACACCCCGCAGATAAGTGTCAGGACCCTCTTCTATATGGTGAGACAATAGAGAAGGAACTTGAGGGAAAGCTGAACCTCATAAAGGTTCATGAATCTGGGGTACCTGGCTGCTTCGGTTGGTAGAGCATGCGATTCTTGATCTTGGGGGTGTAAGTTCGAGCCTCATGTTGGGTTTAGAAATTAAATATATTTTTTTAAAGATTTATTTATTTATTTGAGAGAGCACACCCCTCACACAAGCAGAGGGGCAGAGGGAGAGGGAGAAATAGGCTCCCTGTTGAGCAGGGAGCCCAATGTGGGGCTCAATCCCAGGACCTTGGGATCATGACCTGAGTGAGCCAAAGGCAGATGGTTAATGGGTTGAGCCACCGAGATACCGCAAAATTACTTAGAATCTTTAAAAAATTCTTGTAGGGGTTAATGAATCTGAATTTGAAATCAGAAAACATTTAACTCTTAGAAACTAGAAGTTGGACTACTCTGTGTCTCTTTGTCTTTCCCTACTTCCATATCCCCCCAGCCTCATGTTATATTTTATGGAATACTGTTTCTGGTACCACAGAAGCACAAGAAGTGAAAGCATGGAGTAGCTAACATGTGGAATTATACGCCATGTGACCTGGCTTCAAATCTTGACACTACTTCCTACCAGCCATGTGACTTTGGACAGTTACTTAGTCTATGACTCAATAGTGCATGAGGTTTTACTGAGTTAACATAGTAGAGCAGTAACTGAGAGGGAATAAGTGCTGTAAAAATGTTGGATATTATTACCATCTCCTCTGAGAAGCCTGCCCTTGGATCCTAGGCCAACTTAGCTTCCTCTTCGACATGCTCCTTCCTATTTCACCTCACATATAGCTTCATTTTAGCACTTACTGTGTAATTATAAGTTTAAACTGGGAGATGTGTCTGTGAATCTCCTAAAGGTTGAGAGTCTTTCTCCCCATTACTGCATTCCCACTACTCATCAGAGTGTCTATATGAATAAATGATTTCAAAATGATACATAATGTTGAATGTCAGAGACAAAACCAACTGCTTTTAACTCATTTTATTTGGCTTTATCTCCCTTTCCTAAACATGTTTCTTTAGTAAATTACTAATGTTAAAAGAGTTTAACATTAATTACTATATGCCAATGTGAACAGGAAATATTTTGGGGAGAAAGAACAATAAGCATATCAAGAGATCTTGTTTAACTATAAACCACTTTAAATATTTTTAAATATTTTATTTTAAATATTACTATATTAAATATTATTTAATAGACTCAACCATCTCTAAGCTTAAACACTCACAAAGTTGTGTGATAGACCACTCCAAGACCTGCCACTGCTCCTTTGCTCCATGTTCACAGAAACAATGTTTTGAATATAGCTCTGGGAGATTTCCAGATCCTTTGAGGCCTTAGGGTTCTACTGATCAGATTGAGGCCCTCTGCCTTGGTCTGTTTGACTTCATGAGAAGTAGGTCCATAGGTCTCCTTTCCACTATAGAGACCCACAACCCCTAGTAATTCTACTTCCCTTTGCAAGCAGGACAAGTCTAGTCCAGCTTCTACCTTATAATCTCCTCTTCAAACTGGCTATATGATAAAATAAAAGGTCTCCACATTAACACAGATGACTAACTCTCTCGCCTGCTACAACACAGGCTCTGGGTAAGTTGGGGAGATAAGCTGAAGAATAACTACTACCCCATCCTCTCAGGAACTTAAAAAAACACACAGATCAGTACTAACGGAGCACTGTGTTGACAGTCATATATGACAACCAAAACATTCTGTTATAAAAGACTGAGTCTCATATACTTCATCAGCATTTTTTAAAAGATTTTTATTTATTTACTTTTTTGAGACAGAGAGACACAGAGAGAGACAGAGAGAGAGAGCACAAGCAGGGGACTCAAGGGGCAGAGGGAGAGGGAGAAGCAGACTCCTGGCTGAGCAGGGAGCCCAACCCAGGGCTCAATCCCAGGACTCTGGGATTATGACCTCCACTTAATCGAACAAGCCACAGAGGTGCCCCCTTCTGCATTTTAAAAATCTTTCTTTGATTGCTTTAGGCCAAGATAGTTGTCATACTTAATTTTGCCTCCATTGACAGGATCAGTATTCCTGATCTAAAGGTAAGTACACAGGGGCGCCCGGGCGGTATAGTGGGTTAAGCATCTGACTCTTGGTTTCAGCTCAGGTTCATGATCTTAGGGTCATGAGATTGAGTGCTGTATTGGGCTCTGAGTTCAGTGTGGAGTCTGCTTGAGAGAATCTCCCTCTCCATCTGCTCCTTCTGCTCTCTCATGCTCTCTCTTAAATAAATAAATAAATAAATAAATAAATAAATAAATAAATAAATAAATAAATAAATAAATAATAAAGGCAGATAGACATATGGACAGAGAGATTTGCTGCATCTGAAATAAATCTTATGACCCAGCAAGAGCCTCCACATGACAGGGAGGCTTGCTGTTCCCTTTGGAGGGGCCCACACAACAAATATCTCCTTGCTTCATGTAGCAAGAAAAACCTAACCGACACAAGAGGATGGAGTCACATTAAACCTATTCTTCTGGGTCAATGAGAAAAACTGAAAAGAAACTGCTTCTATGATTACCCTTTACAATTCCCAGGCCAACACTGGCTCCACTGGATGTTACCTAAACGTACTGCTAAATGATAACAAATTCTCCCACACTCCATTCCATCTTCTCTGGCTAAAGCTGGCAGTATTACATTAACAAGGGATCGGACTTCTTGCTCATTTGCCAAGGGTATAATGCTTGTAGCCCTCTCCGATTTTCTACCTTTCTTATTTTGTTTTTTTGACTGAGAACATGAGAGAGAATATCCGACTCTTGATGTGGCCACTATTAGTTAAAGATGCTAATCAAAGAATGGCTTACATTTGAATCCAGCCAAAATTGAGAACTGTACCCAGTGCAAATTTCTGAATATTTTCTCAGCTGACTTCTGTTTTATGCTGGTTTAACTCCCAGTTATACTTAGATAATGCTGACTCTTTCAGGGAACATCTTAATAAAAAGACATTTCTAGTGTAATGAAATGAGGTTTAAATTCTAAGGACTGTATGCTCAACGGCACATTATTAATGAAGTATCTTCCTAATATCCCTTTCTTAGCCTGAAATTTTGCTGAAGTTCAGTTAATTATATCTCTTATCATATGTGTTACTTTCTATTATCATGGCCAAAAATTAACCAATAGAAAAAACTTAAACTAAATTAATAATTCATTTTTACTATAGTCTAAGGTTGTATCTGAGAATTGATATTTCATTTTTAAAGGAATATACCATGACAGAGATGTTACATTATTGGCTCTTAATATAACATGTTAGAAATTAATTTTAAAAATTTAACACTGGAATAAAAATAATGCCATCATCAAAAAGATGGATTTAAGTTAAGACACCTGCTGAGCATGTGTGCTTCCTAATATATTTTCTAATTAAATCCTAACCTTTCAAAAGAGATTGAACGTTTTTCCTCTTTTATACTAAAAAATAAAGAGTAAGATTTTCTTCACACTTTCTGTCAGGTAGGCAAATTATAATGCCTATGAATGTATGTTAAAATTAATATGAAAAGAGATAGCCATGGTGATAAGAGCAATCTCTCATACCAACCCCAGGAAGTTGTAGTCATGAGCTCATTATTCTCACAGAGTAGGGCAGGCCTTAGACTTTGGGAAGCCATTTCCCAGGCATGACAGCACCTCATACAGCAAATTTTATGGTTAATTTTACCTTTTTAGCTGCCTTCCTCACTGAAGAAATAGTTATTCAGACATAAAGGCAAAGTCCTATTTCTTTCAAACTTCCAATTGGACTTTGGAGAATCTTGGTGGCAGATACCACTTTTTAGTCTTCCCTCAAGACCTATGAACTACAAAAGCCATGTTTAAGTGGGTTTCACTTGCTAATTTGATCAAATATTTGCCTTGTGCCTACAATGCTCAAGGCACTATGTAGGGCAGCCCGGGTGGTGCAGTGATTTAATGCTACCTTTGGCCCAGGCGTCCTGGAGACCCAGGATGGAGTCCACATCGGGCCCTTTGCATGGAGCCTGCTTCTCCCTCTGCCTGTCTCTGCCTCTCCCTCTCTCTCTCTCTTTCTCTCTCTCTCTCTCTCTCTCCTGTATATTCTCATGAATAAATAAATAAATAATCTTAAAAAAAAAAAAGGCACTATGTAACTCACGACTTGTGGTGACTAATACCACAGGAACAGAGGGAGATCCAAAAGCAAGATGGGGGTGACTAACATGGGTCATGCCTCACACTGTCACCATCAGCTCCTGTGCCCCCCACCCCTGTCTCTCCAGAGTGAACTCATTTCCCTTTATTTAAATTCAGGCATGAAGAAAAGCATTAGGTTTAATATATAAGAAAAAGAGCTAAGAAAAATCCATGGATAAAAAACTCATTGAAGAAATGATTAGGAGTTGATGATCATCCTGTTTTGATCTAGATGGTTAATACTGGGCTCAGTTGTTCTGTTAGGATTTGTTTCATGGGAATATTTTTTAATTGAAAAAAAACATGAAAATTACACAACTAGATTGTTTTCTTGAATATACAAACAGATCTTAAATGTATTTGATTTTGACATTTAAAACATAAAATTGTTCAATAAACACAATATTGTAGAATTAAATTTTGGGTCCAGGTTTACTGGCGGCTGGCTGAGTTGTGATGAAGGAAGGCAGACAAGAGTATTTGGAAAGAAAGAAAGGCAGTAAGATACTGGCAGGTGCAGTGCCCTCCAACAGTGGCTGGTGCATTACAGTCTGTAAACTAATTTGGCCCTTAGCCTATCTTGGTATGGTCTGTGAGCTTAGCTGGCTTTTTCTTTTAAAATGGATGAGGGAAAAGTCAAAAGGAGAGTATTTAATGATATGTGAAAATTATATGAAATTCAACTTTCAGTATACACAAAGTTTTGTTGGAACAAGGCCATGCTGATTCACTTATTGTCTATGTCTTCCTGTGCTATAACACAGAGCTGAGTAGTGAAGACACAGACTGTATGGCTTGCAAAGCCTAAAATATTAATTCTTTATCCCTCACAGAAAGGGATGACCTCAGCTCTAAAGAAGTAGAAAGAATGTGAAAGAGTTATGGTCACAGACAAGCTGGCACACAAAGGTAGAAACCATGGTTAGAAAGGAACAGGCAAGATGAAAATGGTCTTCTAGGTGGTTTCTTTATACCCTTCTCCCTATTCAGGTAATCTTAACCTAATACTCAACAAGGTCTATTTCTTCAGCGCTTTCCTCAAGTTACTTTTCTGCTCTAAAACCTTTTTTTAAAAAAAGATTTTATTTATTCATTCATGAGAGACAGAAGGGGGCGGGGGGAGAGGCAGAGACACAGAGAGAGAAGCAGGCTCCATGCCAGAAGCCCAATGCGGGACTTGATCCCAAGTCTCCAGGATCATGCCTTGGGCCGAAGGGGCGCTAACCACTGAGAAACCCAGGGATCCCTCTGCTCTAAAGCCTTTAACAAAAACCATATATAATTTAAATACCAATGACTGTTTTTCAAGACTCTGTAGCCTGTTATCATGCTACATATCTCATCATCCATTCATTCATTCAGTCCACCATTTATTTGGCATCTTAATTTTCATCTGCTCAGCATTCTTTCCCCCCTTTTTAACAAGCTGATGATTCCTTGGCCAATCAGAGGTTTTCCCTGAGACTTTTTGAACTGAAGCACCATGGAAACTTTTAGGATGTAAGCAAGAAGTTCCTAGGGTGCACTTTAATGACTGGAGACACTGGGCTGAAAACAAAGTCACCATGTGGGGGAGAAACCAAGACAATAGATGATGAAATATGCTAGAAACCTAAATTCCAGCTGCCCCAGTTTCCAGAAATCCTCCAATTCCTATCTTTCCAAAGTTTTACCTCTCTCTTCTCTTGTGTGAACTACCACATTCTTTTCAAATAAATTCTTCTTCTTCCTTTTTTTTTTTTTTTTTTTTTTTTTGCATAAGAAACAGAGATGAGGGGGTGCCTGGGCAGCACAGTTGGTTGTCTGACTCTTGGTTTTGGCTCGGGTCACCATCTCAGGATTGAGAGATGGATCCCCTCATTGGGCTCCCTGCTCAGTGGGGAGTCTACTTAAGACTCTCCTCCCTCTGCCCTACCATTCCCCATCTCTCAAATAAATAATTAAATCTTAAAAATAAAAAAGAAGCAGAGATGAGGACTGGAAGCACAAAGCTGTCACCTGCAAGTTCAGAGTCCTGGCTAATGCCTTCATCAATTATATATAGAATATCTCCTATGTGCCAGTTTCAGTTCTCTTCACTGTCTCCAACAGTAACCTGTACTCTACTGTCTTTTTCTCTTTGTCTGCCCTATACAAGGTCTACTCATTCTTCAAGGCAAATTCAATTCCATATTCTTCATGAAGTTTTTCTAGCTTGCTCTCCCTTACAGTAAAACGTCCCTTTCATGAATTCCTAATGTACTTAAAGACTTCGACAAATTAGTTGGTAATTAATTTAATTTGGTATTACATGCTTTTTTTCTCTCATATGGCTTTGTGGGTTAGTCTTTTTCAGCCCTAGATTTGAAAGTACTTGAAGACACCAAATAAAATTAGACTTTAAATTGATTTCAAACATCAGAAAAATTTGCCTCAAGGAAAGTAGTTATTCTCCAGAGAAATATTATTAGTTGCTTGAGAGTTGAGCTGGGGGTGTGAGTGGGTGGTAGAGAATAAGGCATCTTATCGGAACTCTTGGGATTGAGTGATAAGATGGGAGAAGCCATAAGACCCGAGAAACCAGGTCCAGATTTTCCTACTGTTGTGCATTCCAAAAAGCCCCTCTACTCTATATATAAACCCTAATGTGCATTATAGGAAAGCACCAGAAAGTGAACTCTGTTAACTCTTCCTGCTTCTCCAGATCCTGTCAACCTTGCAACCAACACAGTTCCATTTCATCTTCATCACCCTGGACAGCAGAAGGGACCCCTTCCTGCTGGAATCGCTTTCTCAGAACTCGGCAACTGTTTGTCTGCATACTTCCAGCAGCTTCTCACATATTCATATTTTATTTCTCAATCTAGATAGGAAGTACGGGTCTTATGCTTTTTGGAATCCCCATTAATCCTAGCACAATATTTAAAAAATATTGTAGGGGCTCAATTAATAAGTTGATAAGTTGGCTACTACATTATACCTCCAAATGCTGATTTATTTCAAGAAAACGATGCAGTAAAAAAAATATTCATTGTACTCCTATTGTGTATTAGGCAATAGACTGGGTGTTAGGGAAAATAAATAATACTTGCCCTTGAGGTGCTCAGAGTCCATATGGGGAGACAGACCCCTAATTAGATATTTTAATAGAATATGCTAAGAGCTTTGAGAAAAGCATACGGAGATGCTGTGGGAGCATGGATTAGGGGATCTAGCTCACAGAAAGCATCCCAGAAGAAATGACACATGAGCTGTCATAAAGGATCGATGGGAATTAGGCAAAGAAGGGAGGAAGAGAGTAAGGAGGTGAGAGCCATCACAGCACGAGCAAGGGCTTCAGTCAGTTCCACATTACTAGAGAGTGAAAAATATGTGTGCAGAGGCATGAGACGAGGCTCTTCTTAGGCAGGTCCTAGGTCAGGGAAGGCTTTTCTAATACTGAGTGTAGCTGGGGCTTTATGCAGTAATGAGGAGCCTCTGAAGAGCCTTAAACAGGAGAGTGGCATGTGCTTGTTAGGTGTTCTAGAAGAATACATAAGTAAGGGTAAGGAATTCAATAATAATAATAATAAATAATAAACTATTATACAAATCCAAATGAAAGATGATAAAGACCTATATTAGGCCTTGATGGCAAGAAGGGAGAGGAAATACACTTGAAAACATTTAGGTGGTGTGGCAAAATAAACAATCTTGGTGATTCTTTGGATGAAAGGGAGGTAAGCAGAAGGGGAAAATGAGTAACAGTTTCTGATTGAGCAATTATTAGTGACATTAACTTGGGTTGAGGGGAGAGGTTCAGGGATCAGGGCAATGAAGAGGAGTTCTGTTTTATCCATGCTGTGTTTGGAGTGTCTGTGGAATGTCCCAGGGACCAGATGAGCAGGCATTTAGCTCCAGAAATGCACAAGCTCCAGGGTGGGATCAGTGTAGACCCACATCAGGTAGTCATTCAAACAGTGACAGCTGGAGTCAAAAGGATAAACAGTGCAGTGAAACGCCGGGACACCTGCACCCCGATGTTTATAGCAGCAATGTCCACTATAGCCAAACTGTGGGAGGAGCCTCGGTGTCCATCGAAAGATGAATGGATAAAGAAGATGTGGTCTATGTATCCAATGGAATATTCCTCAGCCATTAGAAACGACAAATACCCACCATTTGCTTCAATGTGGATGGAACTGGAGGGTATTATACTGAGTGAAATAAGTCAATTGAAAAAGGACAAACATTATATGGTCTTATTCATTTGGGGAATATAAAAATTAGTGAAAGGGAATAAAGGGAAAAGAGAGAAAATGAGTGAAAATATCAGTGAGGGTAACAAAACATGAGAGACACCTAACTCTGAGAAATGAACAAGGGGTAGTGGAAAGGGAGGTGGGCGGGGGGTTGCGGTGACTGGGTGATGTGCACTGAGGGGGGCACTTGGCGGGATGAGCACTGGGTATTACACTAAATGTTGGCAAATTGAACTCCAATAAAAAATTTTAAAAAAATAATAAACAAGAGAGAAGCAACATGCACCTATTATTTTAACTTGTCTTATTTCATTATTGTTTATTATGAAATTGAAAAAAGTTAATATAGCACTTCCAGAGAATATCATATGAAAGATTCTAGAGATAAAATATTCAATGAGAAATTGACAAAAACAACAAATAAGCAGCTCTTTGTCATACACAGGTATTTAGAAACACCATATTAATGTAGGACAAGTCTTCTCTTCAGTTTAATGCAACGTATGCACATATGTATATGTTTTAAATAATGGTAACAAAGTGCTTAGTTTTGCCAAACACTATGCATGATATCTATATTAATACTTAGATACTATAAGTTTTTTAAATAAGATTTTATTTATTTGAGAGACAGCACAAGCAGGGGGAAGGATAGAGGGAGAGGGAGGAGCAGGCTCCCCACTGAGCAAGGAGCCTGTGGGGGTGGGGGTGGGGCTCCATCCCATGACCCTGGGATCATGACCTGAGCTGAAGATAAATGCTCAACTGACTGAACCACCAAGGCACCCGAGAGAGGTCTTATTATCATCTTCATCTTAAAGATTAAATGACCAACACTCATAGAAGATAAGCCACATAGCTGCCAGGTGGCAAAGCTGGAATGCAAAGCCAAGTCTATCCAGATGCAAAGCTCCTACAAGACCTCAAGCATTGTGATACCTGGGTAGCTCAGTCAGTTAAGCTTCAAGTCATGATCCCAGGGTCCTGGGATGGAGCCCCACATTGGGCTCCTTGCTCAGTGGGAGTCTGCTTCTCTTTCTCCCTCCACCCCTCCCCTGCTTGTGCCTGCATGGGTTCTCTCCCCCAAATAGATAAGTAAAATCTTAAAAAGAAAAAAAAAGGACCTTGAGCAGTAAGTGTCCCTCCCTAACCCTCATCCCTTTGTGGAGGATCTTTTTTGGCAGCAGAGGGATAAAACAGCAATAGCCTTGATAATCCAGAAGGAGGCAGGCAAGCACAGGAATTTTAACACTTGAAAAAAAAATTGATAATGAATTGATGTTTAAATGAATTCATGCATCAAACTAGATATTCATGCTTCTGAACAGATTCAGTTAAAACCCAGTAAGTATATTGATTTTGGAGGGCTTTTTGAGTTCACATATCAAAATTTTATTAGCTTATTCTTTGGCCCAGGGATCTATCTCTTCTAGGAATAGAAATTTTTAAAAGGTACTACATGAGCATACAAAGAAACAGAACTTGGAAAATCCTAGTATCTATCAACAGGAGCTAGTTAATTAAATAATTAAATAATGACCTAATCCTACCACATAGTAGGTTGCAGCCCATGTGTAAATATGTAACACATATTTATATAGAAGTAGGCATGTTGCTTCTGGGAAGAAAAAAATTAAGATTTTCTAAACCCAGTGAGTCAACAACCTGATAAGATCAATTTAAATTTAGCCACATGCAAATGAATTATACTACATCTCTATTATGGAGTATCATAGAGCTGCTGAAAAGAATGTCAGACCAGATTGCACTGACGTGGGAGGTCATGAAATATTAATTGAAAAAAGCACATTGCAGAACAATATGTCTAGTTTGATTTCATTTTGAAAAATACAAATTTGTATATTAATTTTTACTAGTGCATAAGAAAAATTCTACAGTATTCAACAATGTGGGAATAAGAGTGGTAATCTGGAGATTAGGGCTGGAGGGAAGAAAATGCAAGGATATTGACTTTCTTAATTTTATGTTTTAATTTTTATAATGAAAATTCATTACTCTGATAATTTTTTTAAGTACTAAGAATATTCCTAACAAAATGCAGCTTTAGCATGGATCAGTGGATCGCTTTATTTACACTTTATTTCAGATCTTAAATATTTGATATCACAACATGCACAACTGTACCCTAGAAAAAATTTTGGATCTATGTTTATGAAATATGTAATTTAGTGTAGCTTTTCATGTTTAAGAGTGCACTAAAGACTGAACAAAATCTAAGAATACTTTAATGTATTTTCAAAATCTCAGTTTCTCTTTTCATGCCCATTCTCAATATAAATCTAGGCCAGTAATGTTCCTGGTGTACATTCTGGATGTTGAGCTACCTTCCCTCTGGTCCCATCCTCTTTCTGAAAACATAGAACCAACTGGGAAGACCCCTACTGAGACCCCACTGCCCATAAGTCAGGATGCATGTCCTTTTCTCACCTCTGTTCTACCTTTTCCCATAGCAATCACACTACTCCATTATCTGACAGTCTCATTCCTGATTCCAAGCTCTTGCTTATGCCTCAAGCATTCTTCTTCTTGGTTGCCTTTAGAGAAGACCAATTCAAGAAACTAATAAAGAGGCAGCTTCTGCTAATTTCTCTTAAAGGTTCAGAAAGAAAGTCCTGCCACCTGAGAAGCAAATATGTGTATCTTCCTAATGAGGAATCATCTACTCTGCTTTTTCCAACCTTTGATATCTTCCAGGGAGGCAGATATCTCGGAGCCAGACTTCATCACTTTTAGAACAAAGTGGCAGGGTACTGCAAGGGCATGATGTGGAAGCCGCCTAGGATTCCTGTGTACTAGGGATTATGATATGAGCATGTATACCTGAAATTCAAAGGGACTAAGGAATAAAGACCTTTAATCAGATCAGTTTATGAACCTGCTTTTAACAAATAACAAAGAGAATATTATCAGAGTCCTTTAGATATCTTACACAAGGCATCTGTTGATAAGATTGCATTTCTCCAATGTTTTTGGTTACAAGTAACAGAAAAGTAAGTTTGAACAAGAAATGAGAATTCCTTGTAAGCTCAGGGCTGTCCTGTGGTCTTTGTCTCAGATGGGTAGAGAGATAATGGACAATCAGCTGGAGGGAAAGTTGTAAAGTCCCTCTCTTAATCTTCAGCTGAGTTTGCTTTCACTCATGCCAAGCAAGAGGATCGGATGGCAGCCATTTACAGTTGTGGGGAGAGCCAAGATTTCCAGTTTGCCAAAGTGAGACTTATATGCTTGGAATTCACTTGGAGGCTAGAAGACTCCAAAAGGCTTGTGATATATTGGGGAAGCAGCTGTGCCCCTTTGTTTTTATCACAAAGTGGCATGAGTGATTCCAAAGTGATATTAGATGAACAATCTTATTTTTGCGAGTGATTCAACATGGAGATCAGATTTTATCTTAGTGTGTGTAAACTCTAACTATTGAAAAAAATACAAATCTGTTCTTTCTGAGAAATCAAAATCTATATTAGCAGAAGCTGCTTCTTTATAATTCACTTATATTTATTACAAATCAAATTAGCATTTAGAATTATGTCTACCTGATATTTAAAACTTAATCGCAGTATTCAGATCATTATTTTGTGTAGACATCAACTTAAAATATCTTAAATGCTAATTTTCAAGATCAAATCTAACTTACAGCATAATAACTAAGAGCATAAAATATGTCAGTTCCATTACATCGCCAATAGATTAGATGCTTCAAATTGTGAAAACATAAATAACTTAGCAATTCTCATTTGATGACTATGAAAGCTAATATCCTTCAAATTGTATGAAAACTAATATAAAGAGGATGACATGTATCTTTTTTCAAAGACTTTCTTTAAATAAATAAGAGGAAATAAAACTATAACTGAATAGAGACTTCAAGATCTTGCAGGAAGAGGCCTAATTAATGATAAACATACTACATGTAGATAAATAATCATGCAGAGGAAAAACCCTAAAGTAACAATAATTTAGTAGAAAATTCAAATTTTGTTACAAGATTTCAATACAGAAACTTTGTTATGGAGTTAAGTAACCTCCTGACATTTAATATTACTTTGTGGGATTTGAGAAATACAATTAGTTATCAGCAATCAATTTGTTGACTTGATTGTCCCCAGATAGCATTTGTTACCAGTGGGAAAATACTGCTTATGCTCTAAGTACTATTGCACACTTCATAACCTACTAATTAGCACTTCATTTTCCCTTTGCTTAGGGAATAATGATTATTGCTTTCACCTAATACAACAAGGGTTACCTTTAACAATCCATTTTTTAAAATTAGCTAATGATCCATAGACAATACCCAACCCCCAATGAGTGCCTTATACATTACATCAGGAGAGAACCACTATAATTTTTCAAGCTCTGCAAAGAGATAGCTAACTTTAATGCTAATATAGATGCAGAATAGTTGCTTTGATTACTTTAGGAGCAATAAACCTTTGAACATCTTGACTTTTGGTATGAAAATTTCAATCATAAGTTTTAAACTTGCATACTAAATGAGTAGGGTGTGATTTAAAATATTTAACATGAGATGGCAAGAGACATTAATGCCTGTCAAATAGAGGTTAAAAAGGCAAAGCACAAATGAAGTGGAAGTCTTTCACTCTTACGTTATATAAATTTGTAGGGATATTTGGGAATGTGACTTTGATAAAGGAAGTAATTATGAAAGGTGAAAACTGACTTCTAAAAGATGTCTATGGTTCTTAATGGCAGATTCTAATATAGAGACAAAATTTTCTACTGAAAGACATTTTTTCTTTATAGATCAAACCATGTAATAGTGTTCAATGTTATTTTATTTTTACTGAATCATATAAATGATTCAGTATAAATGTCATGATTTATATGATTTACTGAATCATATAAATGATTCATATAAATGTCATAATGAAACAGATGAATAAAGTTAAGAAGTTCTCTACCTCTGGACAGAATATATACTTAAAAAAGCCATATACACTTCAAAAACGCCTCTCTAGTTTCGAAGCCCCGAAACATGCTGTACTATCAATCAAATAAGTGACTTCGAAGTGCAAATTTATGAAATCCAAATTGTAATTGTGATGTATGAAACTATCAAAATCTAGATATTCCAAGTGATAACAATGAATTTACAATGTACACATAACTTGTGGTTTTATCGGTATTACTATATATTTAATTAATATCACACACAGGGACAGAAAGCAAAATAAATGAATATGCAATCAAGAGAATGAGTTCAAGACACTTTTTGTATCAATAGAACTATGAAAGATATTATAATCCAAATTTCCAAATTCTTAATTCTAACTGTATCTATTTAATAAAAAATATGACATTTAAAAAATTGTTGGCCAAAGTAATTTAGGCAAGTGAAATAGCAACACGATTGCCAAAAAAAATGGAAAAATTCACATCAAAGTCTTAAAACATATGAAATAAAAAAAAGACAAGACAATGTAAATCTTGATTAAGTGACCTGATCAAATATTTCCCAGATTTTATTTGTGGTATACAATAAACCAGTGAAAGAGTCAAAGAAGTCACACATTTGACAAAAATTAATGGAGAAGCCCAAGATTTAATACTTAGTATATAAATAAAAATAGAAGAAAACAAAATTAGGTTTGGGTTAAGTCAGATATGAAGTAATTTTTTTTTTAAAAGAAACTTTATTTTTTTTTAATTTTTTTTAAATTTATTATTTATTATAGTCACAGAGAGAGAGAGAGAGAGAGAGAGGCAGAGACACAGGCAGAGGGAGAAGCAGGCTCCATGCACCGGGAGCCCGACGTGGGATTCGATCCGGGGTCTCCGGGATCGCGCCCTGGGCCAAAGGCAGGCGCCAAACCGCTGCGCCACCCAGGGATCCCGATATGAAGTAATTTAATAAAGTAAAAACAAGGCAACTTAGCAATTGTGTAGGCGGCAATTTTAAGGAGTAAATTTTTGAAGTAGTGCATGGGGAGATCCATGCATAAATCCCATTAGTAATAATGTGTTCCTCTGATCTTGGTGATATTCACTTTTAAGTGATGCCATAACTATTGTAACAATCCTGCATTTATGACAACATTCATCTACTCAGTCCCTGAAGGCAGTGAACTTAAAGATACTTATTCTTTCTTTTGCATTTACTAACAATATATTTAATTTTATAGGCACTAGTCACAGATCGGCCCTTCTTTATGTCTCACTGTGGTATGTAATTTTTTAATAACTGTATGTTTAAAATAATTAGTACTGCTGGATATAATCACTAATTTCCTAAAACTGCAAAAGGCAACATAATATTTCTGCATAGCAGCTGTAATACACAATATTGCATAGAACTAAATTATTACAAACAGTGCCAGCAGTTTTCTATACACAGGACTTAAGATAATTATAAAAAATCATCTTCATTACTGCTTGCTAGCATTTTTTTAACAGTTTAATTTGGATAGGTTACAAAATACATTCAAATCACACAGATATAATTACTGTAAACCCAAGAAGCTATAAAATGTTCCCAACCAAATCCCTTTGACCCTGTTAATGTCTGTTCCTTGTTAATCTAAGGCAAACATTGTTTGTAGTGTGCATTTGTTATAGAATATAAAAAAAAAGAAGGGGGGGCGCCTAGGAAATCCCTTAACAGTTGTTATTGATTCCAGCATTTACCGACTGAGAGTTAAGTGCTGTTTACAAAACAGAACAGATGCAGATGCTGACAAAAAAGGTAAACAATTGTTGCATGGCTTCCTGCCAGATTGTGAACCGATATATTAAACTCCAAGTGAAGCACATTTCCCCTATGGGTTGCACTTATTGCCACTTCATTTCCTTTGTGCTCCATCTCTCTCTGGCCGTGCCTGGCACTAAGCTATTTCCAGTTCTTTGCTGACCCCTGAGGCCTGGTGCTACCACACACAGCCATTAGAGAAGGGAATTGCATGTGTCTGACACGGCCTGAAACCAATTATTTGATATTTTCTTCAGAATGATGCCTAACTCTGTTGGGAATGAGCAATCATGAAATAATTTACCTCCTGATTTAATTTTTTCCTGCACAAATTAGTTGTAGACTGAGCTGGCTATACACAGATGCCTGTGACATGGCTGTCTTATCAAGATGATACTTGAAATGAAGCAGGGGGGTCTGAACTGAATAGGTTGGGGAATCCTGCTTTAAAGAGGCATTGACAAGTTTATCAGATATACTGATCACATGTACTCTCTGTTGATTGAAAATGACAGAACCTTAAAGAACTATCAGGATAGCAGAGAAAACCACAAGGATGCAAACCTTATCAGGGTATTTAATGCTTTTAAACAGCTGATTTCTGGTTTCCTTTTTGTGTCCCAGAAACCTTGGCACATGATCAAAATTTCAAAAAACAAAACCAAAAACTCGCTTTGGTTTATGACTGAGTGATCTTAACCAAATCCAGTATTGATTCTTTTTTTAGATAGAGCCATAATGTCAAAAAAGTATGTATTTTTCTGTAACTCAAATCCCTACAAGTGCCTTTCATAAAAATATAAAGGATGTATGCTTTATATTTTGTTGTATGTCACAGAAACAAGGCCAAACATGAGATTACTTATCAATAAACATAGAAAGCTTGTATAAATTAACGAAGGTTTAATCTGAATAATGAGATATTAAGGCCAACTGCTCAATCTTAATAAAGACAACACAAGTCTCTTTATAGAGGGACTCATTGAACATAAAGCTTCAAATCAAATCTGTGCAGTAATAGCTTGTCTACAAAGTCGGGCAAGGATTTTTCTCATTTTTACATACTGGTTCCACATTAGATTTTGGTCATTAAATCTTAAAGGGATTGTCATTGCTGCATCTTTCTATTTCTCTTCAGGGTCTGGGCTCTACTAAGTAGATTTACATACCAATAACTGTGAAATTTATGGCTTTTGTAATCCTGACCAAGAAAAATTATAAGAAAAATGTCCATTAAAAGTATACCTTCTTCAGGAGCACCTGGGTGGCTCAGTCAGTTAAGCATCTGCCTTTGGCTTAGGTCATGATGCCAGAGTCCTGGGATCCAGCCCCTGCATCAGGCTCCCTGCTCAGTGGGGGAGTCTGCTTCTCTCTCTGCTCCTCCCTCCCCTCTCCATCCTTTCTTTCCCCTCAACTCATGCTTTCTTTCTCTCTCAAATAAATATAATATTTTGGAAAAAAGTATACCTTCTTCAAATAGCTGAAGGATCACTGTTTTATTTGCTACAAAAAGAATATTAACAAAGATGATTATAAGAGATTTCAGTACAGTTCAGAAAAAAGATATAGAAAGGCACTACAAAACAATTTTACAATATAACTTTCTCTGACAATGATCATTACAAAATATAGAAGCAATCTCTCTTTTCAGGATAGACTATTTCACAAACCTGGGTATCCAATCCAATAATTACTACAAGAATTAGTATTGTGCCCCTTTTGCCAATGGAAATGCTAATATTGAATTTTAAACTTACTTTCTACCTTGGAGGACAAACAATATAATGCCAGTTACTCTAAAATCAATTCAGTATGATCAATATAATGCCAGTTACTCTAAAATCAATTCAGTATGATCTTGTTATAGAGATCTAAAATATTTAAACTTCAAGATAGGGCAGCCCAGGTGGCTCAGTGGTTTAGTGCTGCCTTCAGCCCAGGGTATGATCCTGGAGACCCGGGATCGAGTCCCACCGTCGGGCTCCCTGCATGGAGCCTGCTTCTCCCTCTGCCTGCGTCTCTGCCTCTCTCTGTGTCTCTCATGAATAAATAAAATTGAAAAAAAAAACCCACTTCATAATATTTAGCCTTTTATATTTCACTGGCATCATAATTTTAAAGGCCAAGAGCATTGGGGCATCTGGCTGGCTCAGTCAGTAGGGCATGCAACACTTGATGGGTTGTTAAGTTCAAGCACCATATTGGGTATAGAGATTACTCCAAAAAATGAAATCTTTTTGGGGGGAAGATTTTGTTTATTTATTCATGAGAGACACACAGAGAAGCACAGACATAGGGAGAGGCAGGCTCCCTATAGGGAGCCTGATGCAGGATTCAATCCTGGGATCCGAGGATCATGACTTGAGCCTCTGGGCTGAAGGCAGATGCTCACCCACTGAGCCAACCAGGCACCCCAAAAATAAAATCTTTAAAACAAACAAACATCTTATTACCTTAAAAAAAAAACCCATATACAGAAAAGCCAAGAGAATCATCTCTCACTAGCACTTATCTGTTAACTTGGTACTTTCTACTGCTCTATTATGGACAAGATTAAACTAGCAATATGATAAAATAGGAAACAAATTTTCTAAATAGACAAGGGTTTTTACTCAAGGTTCAAAAGAAGTTACAAAAACAAACACTGAAAGATTTTGCTTTTGAGGCAAAATATTGTACTTCATTTTAAATAACTTTTCATTTCCTTACACGAACAATTTCAGATCTCCATTTAGATACCCAACCATCAAAGTTCTTATGAATGCTTTGGTAACAGTAGAAGCAATTTAAAAATATATGTATAAACAAAGGAATAGAAATTCAATTTTAAGAATGACGGAGGCAAATGAATTTCTGACTGGAAATTCATTAGGACCTTAAACATTTTACCAAAAGCTAAGGATTGTTTTTTCATTTCCACAATGGGGGATTAATTGGTCTAACTCTCAAAGCTACTAGCAGTTTCTTCTGTATAAATCCCTCAGCAGAGACCAGCCCATACTCAGAAAATGCTATTCAGACAAAGAATTTTAACAGTCCCAGGTGTAAAAGATTTCTCCTGAGTTTAAATTAAAAAAAAAAAAAAAAAAAAGGTGGAGATGTTAAATAACAACTGCCTGAGGCAGAAGATAGTTTATATCAAACACCTGACTTCACAGATGTGACACTGTTGGTCAAAGATTTTCATACATACATGTATAAATAATGACAATGAAAATGTTATATCATAATGCACATTTTCCAAGGTGATTTACATAATAAAGAATGTTATGCTAAAATAATCACCACTGAAATTTTCAGTTGTTAAAATGATTACATCTTAAAGGAATCCTATCAATGTTTGTTTGCTTATTAAACACTACTTCTTGAACATTTATGAAAAAAATGTGTTGGGTACTAATGACTATTAATAGTATAATAACCGGAAGTCACCTATTACATTTTAAGAGAACCTGAGAAGGAAAAATGTTAATTAAGCAATATTCAACATTATAATAGTCCACTGGAAAATGATTATCTGTTTAAAATTTAGAGATTTCAGTTTAGTCATAACACCTATAAAATGTAAAATCCCATAAATGCTTTTATATAAAACAACACAACTAAGCACTCACATTTACTATGTTCATAAAACAAAATAGAGAATAACAATTTTAGCAGGGGAAAGTAGAAGTTACAAAAGTTTTTGAAAGGTTGCGAAGTCATTTAGCAACTCACTTTCTATGGAATATGAATTCCTGCCTTGCCACAACTTCATGTATATTACTTTTATATTACTCCAATTTCTTTGCTCAATACAAAATAGTTGCAAAATAAGTTTGTTCATTTTTACAATAATTTTGTTCTAAACTTAGCAGTGATTTTTTTCAATTATTTTCAAATTCTTTTTTTTTTTTTAAGATTTTATTTATTTATTCATAGAGACACAGAGAGAGAGAGAGAGAGAGAGGCAGAGACAAAGACAGAGGGAGAAGCAGGCTCCATGCAGGGAGCCAGATGTAGGATTGGATCCTGGGTCTCCAGGATCACGCCCCGGGCTGCAGGTGGCGCTAAACCGCTGTGCCACCGGGGCTGCCCTCAATTCTTATATTTTTAATTAGGTAATTCCTTTTTCCAAGTTAAAAAAATGTGTTAAAAATCTCAGTATTTTAATCTTTGTTTCTTTTTCAGTTTTTAAAAATGTTATTGAATGGTTCATAAGGCATATAAATCTCAAACTAACCTATAACCCTTCATAAGAACTGAGTAAATCATTTCATCTTTCATCCTTAGTATTTGAATGTCATAATTAGAGGATGTAGCAAGAGAAATATTCTTTCCATCCTTTGAAAAAACACACCAGTGTTCTAAGGAGGTAGGGAGTCAATCATTGAGCACAACTTAGCAGTTGCTAATTATTGCTGTATGAAAGCAAAATTACCAAAACTAAATCACACCCATTTCTCTCTTATGGAATATACTTTCCATCTCTGTTACCCTACTCTCTTTAGAACAAACACTCAGAAGTCTTAAAACATTTAATAGTGAATAATGGGGAAAATAGAGTCTATGCAGCAGAAAACATGGTTTAAGGAAAATTAAGATAAGCATGCCCATGCATAATCCCACACATCTACCCAACCACATAACACATACCCTTCTCTCATACATCTACACATTCGGTCATTTTTCTCATAGCTTTTAATAAAAATCCTTTAGTAGGAAGAACTTGAAATAAAATACCATCAATTCCTCAGAGAAGATACATTCTAGTGTCAGGAGGGCCTGCCTTCCTTCCTCCCTTCTTTCCTTCCTCCCTCCCTTCCTTTCTCTCCTTTTTAAATACTTTATTTACTTATTCATGAGAGACACAGAGAGAGGCAGAGACATAGGCAGAGGGAGAAGCAGGCTCCCCATGAGGAGCCCAATGCAGGACTCAATCTCAGGACCCTGGGATCACACCTGAGCCAAAGGCAGACAGACGTTCAACCACTGAGCCACCCAGGTGCTCCTAGTGTCAGGCTTTTCATTTATCTTCTTAATGAGGCATTGAGATACAATGGGAAGATTCTTCTAATCTTACTTGTGTCTCAGAATTGATTTGCTAACCAGCCAAAATGATTTACATTTTCGCCCAAAACACAAGAACTGAAAATACTGCACTAATTTCAGAGTGGTGAGATATGGCAAAGATAACTCATAGAAAACAAAACAAAACTGTGGAAGTATCTTGCAAACATAATACTAACAGTATTATTATTAATTAATCAAAAAAGAATCTCAAACTTGGTAATGATTGTTTCGACTATTTCTATAACTTAGTTACTTTTAGCTTAACTTTGGCAAAAAGCTTAAATGTGAGCAGCTTAACTGGATCTCTACAAATGAGTCTCCTTTTATCTAGATACATTTTTAAAAATATGAAGTAAAAAAATCACTATTTTCCTTTTCATGTGTTATTATGTAAAGTCTTGGGTATTTTCTTTTTCTTTCCAAATCTTTCCCAAAGAGAAAATCCAGTTCTGTAGCTTTGTACTCTACTACTTTGTTCCTTCCAAAATTCAAGTTTGTCGGGATCCCTGGGTGGAGCAGCGGTTCGGCGCCTGCCTTTGGCCCAGGGTGCGATCCTGGAGACCCGGATCGAATCCCACATCGGGCTCCCGGGGCATGGAGCCTGCTTCTCCCTCTGCCTATGTCTCAGCCTCTCTCTCTCTGTCTCTCTGTGTGTGACTATCATAAATAAATAAAAATTTAAAAAAAATCAAGTTTGTCTAATTTTACACGTAGAGAAAAAAAAACATGTATTGCAATTTCAGAAAGTTTAGAACAGAAATCAGAATTGTTGTTAAAATGAGAAGGAATTACTCTTCAAATTACATGTAAAAGGGTTATTTATCTTACAAGAAAATTCATTTAGCAAAAGACAGAAATTAAAGTAGTTAAAAGAGAATTAGTTTAGTCATGATTCGGAAATGGACTTGAATACCAGATGAAATACTTCCTAGAGCAGGACTTTGGACAAGCTACTTGTCCAAACTCTGTTTCTCTATCTATAAAATAGAGATAATCAATTTTTCAGAGATGTTGTATAATGGTATACCAGTATATAATGGACTTAGCACAGTACATGATAAACTAAAAGTACTTATAACTGACTTTATGTATTTGCAAACAGGTAACAAGGAAAAATTAAAATGATCAATGGGGAAATACTAATGAAAATTAATGTTGAATTCATGTTCTGAGCAGCATCCTTTGTAAAGTATATACTTTACTGAAGTATTTCCCACAAAATAGATCCTAAGTGATATGTGCCTTATCAAAACTCAAGAATTAGAACAGCTGGGAATGACTTAAATACACAAAACACAATCTTAAATGGCTTGAAGCATTTGTCCTGTTCTGCCTCATACACAAAGGATGAAATAAAAATGAATAGTTCTAGTTTTCACCCTCACCCTCATGGATCACCTTGTATACTTCTACTAGGTAGAGATCAAAGTACAGAAAGAAATTCGATTCAATGGAGAGCAATGGTGCCCTGGCTCAGAAAAAGAGAAGACAAGCCCCTTTTTCTCTGCTGATGGCATGGCTGCTCTAGCATATTCTAGAAGCCTCAAGAAGGCACTGAATATGCCACATAACAGAATTGCCTACAGGAAAGGCTTTAGGATCAATGATGCCAAAACCCAAATAATCACTTCTGACATTCTTTACTTGTGAAAAAAAATACTAACATTACTTCAAAAGTTTAACATGGGTAATTGTTTCATTTTAATATGGTTCGTGAAATTTTTACCCACAGACTTTTAGGACAAGATCATTCTCCTAGGATTTCTCAGCTTAATTCTGAAGCTTTTGTTTTACTTATACAGGAATTTGCATGGAAACAGAGAGGTTTTTAAAGGAAAAGTATTGTCCATGCCTACTGTCTATAGCCTCGCAGAAATGAGGTGGTTCTTCCCAGGATAAAACACAAGTCATTATTAAATCCCTGCCTTGTCTGCTTTAAAAACATGCCAGAGAAAAGGCATATGGATTTCTTTTTAATCGACAGTACAGAATAAATAATTGCATTTCTAGTTCTTGCCTGTGATCTTAATTTTCAATTATCTGATTATAATTGCTCCTGCAATAAATAAATATAGAAACTAAAAATACAACAAAAACAAACACTTGGTTGTGGGATCAAAGGGGAAACCCAAAAAATAATAAATAAATAGCTTCAGATGTTAGCTGAAAGAAGAGACTCTACTTCGAGTTTTTGCTTATTCACCTACTCCCTTCTTCATCATTCCAGCCAGACCAAAAAAAAAAAAGCAACCACAGGTGGGCAGTTTTTCTATTATTTTCAAGTTTCACTTGGGGAAGAAAAATCATGCAGATAAAGATCTAAAAGAGGTTTCTGCATCTGATTCTGTGGAGAACAAAACCATATCCTTAGCCAGTTATCACATCTGTATTGTCAGCAGAGAATATAAATGTGGCAGATTCCAAATTGTAGGTATAAAATCTGGAATGATTTCCACGACAGTCAGAGAAAGTGTAGAGCTTAGATATCATCTAATATAACCCTCAAATTTTATCTATTACAACAATCTGAGGGGGTTAAATGACTTACCTAAGGTCACAAAACAAGGTGGTGGGAGATGCAGAACCAGCACCCTTGACTCCCAGTAACTGCGCTTTTCACCTTCTGAGAGCCAAGTTCATTGTTAATAAGGAATGCATCAGTATTTCATTAAAAAATGGCAATTATGATAAAGCAGAGGAGAAAAAAAACTGAGCAACACTATCATTTTTTAGAATTTAACAATGCTGCAGAACCTGAAGCTACATTATTAAAGGAATTTGTAATAACTGAATAAAGGCATTACTTTATTTTATGAATTCTTTTCCCCCATTACTATTTAGTATTATTTGAAATTTCAGCTTCTACTAGTGTGGGATTATAAAGCATAATTGTCATCAGAGATTTAACAAAGCTCTTCACTTCTGTCTCAGGAGCACATGACAGGGTGAAAAGATGTGGTGTCCTTTAAAGAGGCTTGGAATCTGTAACAATACTCATACAAATGCTTTTTGTACATATTTTGCATGTTAACCTCAAGATACTTAATCTTTCCTGAGTGATCTTCATCACTCAAATAGAGCTACTAGAGGAGCAGGAGAGAACCTGGGGTGACTTTAAGACTGGCCTACTTTCCAATTGTTATCTGAGCCTCCCTAGTCAAGAATTCTACCCTTATTTTTGTTTCAAGGTCTTTACTCTGAAGGATCTTTTCAGCCCTTGAAGGATTCTGTTTTCCCCACTCTCTATCTTCCTTAAACAAAATAGAAAGGGACTGTGAATGCGAAGGGGCTTTAGATGCCGGTTTAGTTTCAACTTCATACCCACTGTAGATCTTTAGAAACCATCCAAACATTCAAAGGCATGTATTATTCTCTGAAGACTTTCTTTTTCAAGCTAACCATAATCCCCCCCAAAATTCGGAGTAAGACGTACAGGAACCAGGAAGTTTATCCTATGAATAAAATCTCCTAATTGCATCATTTCCTAATAGAGGACTGATATACCTGAAATTTACTACATATAAACAAATCCTCTCTTTTTCAGACATTGAGAAAAATGGCAATAACTTTCCTTAAATCCAAAAAAATACAATTTTAAAAAACAAAACACATTTGATCAATTAACCACTCCAAATGTAGATATAAAAAATGTTTCAATATAAGGAGGGCACTATTTTGAAATGTGGATGACACCTGTCCATGTGTAAATATGGACCTGACTTCCCAGATAATGAGCTGTTAGGTTATAATCAAAATACTAAAGGTAAATTTCTAGCTTTATGAAAGTTGTTTATTTTGACTTCAAATAAAAAATTAAAGCCTTATAAATAAAATGAAAAAACACTGTATTGTAGCATAAACTGTTATAAAATAATTTATAATTTCTCCAAAAATTATGAGAGGAACTATGAGAACACAGAAGAACAAAACCAGAATTATTGAGGAAATCCTGGTTCCTAAATCACTCTTGAAACTTTGTAAAAGTATCTGCATAAATAATATGGTTCTTTTCTAGGACAGATCACCAATCACAAAGATTCTATACTATTCATATTAATATTATTTCATCATTTTCTACAAATTGCAAAACAAACTACAAACAAGCTATGTACTTCTAAATGTATTATAATACTAAAATAACACAAGGTTCAAAGAAATTAAAATTACAAAATCATATGAATATCAAAGAGAAAAAAAGGTTACCATACAATGCCAAGATGTGGAATTCAAATCAACAGATTAATTTACATAAAATAAATTTAGTATCTGCCTGTTACTTTCTCCTTGGGAAGTGGTTAGATTGTCACCACAGTTTAAATACATGCACTGGAGAGCTTGAATCAATCAATAAATACCCAGCTGCATGGTTGCAGGTGGAACTCACTATGGAGTGCTCAGGTGACCACCACACCACCAGAAAGACCAGCTGGCAAAATCAAATAAAATAGCATAAAAATTGCCTCTAGTCACTTTCTGAGTTAATAAGCACAAGCAAATCATGAGTCAGTTATGAATCACTATTAATTAAAAAAGAAAAGCAAAACTTTTGAGCATAGAACACAGGAATGTTAAAATCAAAAAGAAAATATGAAAGTGCCTGGTAAATTATTTTTATGCTAATTATCACAGTGCCTTGCAGTTTTTACCATGGAATTTAGCAGCATATCAAAATAATATACCAAATAACTGCAAACAATGAAATTCCCTTTCTGTGGATTATTAGAAAATAATTATGTGCGCCTTGGAAAATATGCACCTTTACAAGTCTCCGTTTCTCACATTTACAATATGAATAATAAGGGTTGTTCAAAGATTCACATATGTAAAACCTTATACATAATAAAAAGTTGTAATTATTTTTGACACTCAAGTAATGTTATCTCTCTATATTTTTCTATATTACAAATATAGATATAAATATACACAGGTTTATTTATAGATTAAAAAAAATACTCAATCTACCTAGAAAAATCAAAGGCAATTAAGGATTCAATAGGTCCAAACTGTCTTAGTTTATCAAGATGGGACATCAGTTGATTAATTAGTTTATTAAAAACTAAAGAGGAGGAGTACTCCCAAGCACAACTAACAAAGCTAGGCATTACACAGATAGGAAAGCCAGATAAGGACACTACATAAAAATAAAAGTACAGGCCAGTATTCCTGGTAAATATAAATGCAAAAATTCTAAACAAAATATTAGCAAACCGAATTTAACACCACATTAAAAGGATCCTAGAGAATGATCAAGTGGGATTTATCTGTAGGATGCAAGGGTGGTTTAACATATGCAATCAATGTGATACACCATATTAATAAAAGATTAAAATCATATGATCATCTTTATAGAAAAAGAATTTGGCAAAATATGACATCCTTTCATGATAAAAACTCTCAGTGAATTTGGTATAGAGGGGCCATGGTTCAACATAGAAAAGATCCTATGTGACAAGCCCACAGCTCTCATCGTACTTAAAGGAAAAAGGTTGAAAGATTTTCTTCTAAGATCAGCAATAAGACAAGGATGCCCATTCTCACCATCTTATCAATATAATACTAGAAGTCCTAGTCAGGACAATCAGGCAAAGGAAAAGAAATAAAAGGCATTCAAATCAGGAAAAAAAAGAGAGAGAATGAAATTGTCTTTGAAGATGATACAATCTTATACAGAAAATTATAAAGACTCCACTAAAAATTGTTAGACTTCATCAATGAACTCAGTAGCTTCAGGATATAAAATCAACATAGAAAGCACCTACATTTCTATACACTAACAATGAAATATAGGAAGGGGCACCTGGTGGCTCAGTGGTTAAGTGTCTGCCTTCGGCTCAGGTCGTGATCCTGGGTCCTGGGATCGAGTCCCATATTGGGGTCCCCACAGGGAACCTGCTTCTCCCTCTGCCTATGTCTGCCTCTCTCTCTCTCTCTGTCTCTCATGAATAAATAAAATTAAAAAAATATATATATAGGAAAAAAGAAAAACCCATTCACAGCAGCACCAAAAACAATAAAATATTGAGCAATATATAAACCAAGAGAGTTAAAGATCTGTATACTGAAAACTATAAGACTTTGAAGAAAGAAATTGAAGAAGATATAAATAAATGGAAAAATACTGGATGTTCATGGATTGAAAGAATTAAAACTTAAAAATCCAAACTACCCAAAGCCATCTGTAGATTCAATGTAATCTCTGTGAGAATTTCAATGCAGGGATATCTAGCTGCTCAACCAATGGAGTGTGCAAACCTTGATCTTGGGGTTATGAGTTTCAGCCCCATAATGGTTGTAGATATTACTTAAAAAAATAAATTTCAATGTGATTATTCATAGAAATAGAAAAAATAATCCTAAAATTTGTATGGAACTACAAAAACTTCAAATAGCCAAAGCAATGCTGAGAAAGAACAACAAAGCTGGACATATCATACTTCCTGATTTCAAGCTATACTGTGAGCCTATAAATCAAAACAGTGTGGTACTGGCACAAAAACAGACATTAGACCAAAGAACAGAATATAGAACTCAGAAATAAACCCTCATGTATATGGTCAACTACTATTTGACAAGGGAACCAAAAATACTCAATGGGGAAAGGATTAAATAAATGCTGCTGGGTAAACTAGATAGTCACATGCAGGAGAATGAAACTGGACCTATCTTACTACACTCATAAAAATTAATTCAGTGTGGATTAAAGACTTAAATTTAAGCTCTGAAACTGTAAACTTTCTCCTAGAAGAAAGCATTGACATTGGTCTTGGCAATGATTTTCTGGATGTGATAACAGAAGCACAAGCAACTAAAGCAAAAATTACATGGGACTACACTCAACTATAAAGCTTCTCCAGAGCACAAGAAATAATCAACAAAATGAAAGGCAATCTACAGCAGAGAGAAAATATTTGCAAACCATGTATCTAATAGTGAATTAGTATCCAAAATATATAAAGAACTCATACAACTCACTAACAACAACAAAATCTAAAACTGGCCAGCATGGGGCAAGTGGGTGGCATAATTGGTTAGGCATCGGACTCTTTGTTTTGGCTCAGGTTGTGATCTCAGGCTTGTGGAATTGAGCCCAAGCTCAGGGCAGAGTCCATTTGTGATTCTCACTCCCTCTGTCCCCGTCTCTCTTCCCACCCATGCATGCATGCTCTCCAATAAAAAAAAATTTTTTTTAAATGTCTAGCAGACTTAAATAGCCATTTTTCCAAAGAAGATATACAAATGGCCAATACCTAATTGAAAAGATGGCAAACATTGCTAATCAACAGAAAATTCAGATCAAAAGTGCAATGAGATACCACCTCCCAACTAAGGTCCTGGTTATCATAAAAAAAAAAAAAAGACATAACAATTATTGATGAGAAAAGGAAGAAAAGGGGACCCATGTGCACTGCTGATAGGAATGTAAATTGGTACCACCAAAGTGAAAAATAGTATGGAGGTTCTTAAAAAGCAATATAAAAATATAACTACCATCAGCAATCTCACTTCTGGGAATATATCCAAAGGAAATGAAAACAGGATATTGAATAGATATCTATGCTCCCATGTTTACTGCATAATCACAATAATCAAGATATGGAAACAACCCAAGTGTCCATCTATGGATAATAGATAAAGAGGATGTGATGGAATATTATTCAGCCACAAGAAAGAAGGAAATCCTGCAATTTGCAACAACATGGATGTACCTTGAAGGCATAATGCTAAGTGAAATAAGTCAGAGAGAGAAAAGACAAATACTATACAATGACACTTACGTGAGAAATCTAAAAAAAGAAAAAAGAAAAATTCAAAGAAACAAAGTATTATGGTTACCAGGGACAGGGAAAGGGGGAAATGAAAAGATATTGATCAAATGGTACTAATTTCTAGTTAAATTAATCATTTCCAAGGATCCAGTGTACGGTACTGTGAATATACTTAACAATAATGTATTATATACTTGAAAGTTGTTAAGAGTAAATCTTAAATGTTCATCACAGGAAAGTAATGATAATTATGTGACATGATGAAGATATTATTAGCTAATGCTGTGGTGGTAATTTTATAAAAATATATGTATATCCAATCAACACGTTGTATATTTTATTTTTCTATTTATTTTTAAAGATTTTATTTATTTACTCATGAGAGACACAGAGAGAGAGGCAGAGACATAGGCAGAGGGAGAAGCAGACTCCATGCAGGGAGGCCAACATGAGACTCAATCCCGGGACTCCAGGATTAGGCCCTGGGCTGAAGGCAGGCGCTAAACCGCTGAGCCACCCAGGGATCCCCCATGTTGTATTTTAAATTTACATTGTTATATGTCAGTTATAGCTCAATAAACCTGGAAGAAAAAAGACTAGTACACATACACTGCCAAAGATACATCAGCAGATTACAAAACAAGAATTATAAGCAGAACTCTCAAGTTGGTGTTATATGGTCATCAGATGGGAAGAGGATGGGGTAGTTTTGAAAAAAAGTAAAACAATGGGGGTGCTTCAATGGCTAAGTCGGTTATGGTTACGTGGCTGCCTTGGCTTAGGTCATGATCTCAGGGTCCTGGGATTAGGCCCCACGTTGACTCCCTGCTCAGCAGGGAATCTATTTCCTCTCTCTTCCTCTGCCCCTCCTCCTGCTTGTGCTCTTTCTCTCTCAAATAAATAATAAAACCTTAAAAAAAGAAAAGTAAAACAATGACTACACTAGAGTTAACAATATAGAGGATTCAGAGCAGTGTTTTTAATAGAACGAGCTATTTATATCCTATTCCGTCAGGCAGTAGAGCACAGCGATAGAGTAGAGGATCTGCAGTTAGACAAAATTAAGTTTGAATCCTGGCTTCACTCCGTAACCTTGACCAAATTACTATCTCTATGCCTTAGTTTCCTCACTGTAAAATAGAGATAACATATAATGGCACCTACCTTGTTGGATGGTTAGAAGGATTGAGATAATGCACATTAACGTTTAGTGCAATAAATGTGAGCTATTGTTACCTAATGAAAATCTTTTCTATAGTTTCAGGCAAAATATTGAAAACTTGGTGAGCATTAAAAAAATACACACACACACACACACACACACACACCATTCAAGTCAATGTAGATTTTATTCTAATAGGAATATAAATTAAAACTCTATTAATACTATTTTATTATTTCGCTAATCTCAAATTGCATTTCCTTAATAAATAAAATTTGGTCACTGAGTCAAATATTAGTGGAAAATACAGTTGATCCATTAAAAGTTAGTTTAGCAGTTCTTAAAAACATTAGCAGCAGCTACTCATTTAGTTTTCTTTCCCTTACTGTGTCTAGCTTCGAACCTTCAATGCAGAAGCTGTTACATGCCTTGCCTACGGTAGGTGCTCAATGGAGCCAAAGTGAATTGATTTTCTGGTAGCTCACCTGAAAAGTGCTGTTTGAAATTTCTTTTGCAAGTGACAAAAGGTCCAAAAGCATGATGGTTAAATTCATTGGTCTTGGAGACATAAAGCTTCTTTCTTTGTTTATGAAATTAGGGCAATAAGGAAAAGAATGTATATGGCACAGTGCCTGGCATATGGAAAGCATTCATTTAACAAGTGATTCATACCAACGTTTAGATAAATGAGCTTGAGAAAGATCAGTGCACCTAGACTTGTAGAAAATGTTTCAAATTCTGGTGTTAAAGCCTACACACATAGTTTTCTCTCACGAATGAGAAAACACCTCAATATCAGCCCTAAAGACTCCATAGCAACTTACACATATTTTCAACCATATGGATCTTTTCTTCTGTTATAAACTATATTTAGCATATATAAAACTTTCATGTTGAAACACTTTACAAGTAAGCAGGAATTCTTTTAGAGACTATAAATTTTTTTAGAAAATAAGTACACTCACAAAATTCATTTAAAAGTTATGTAACAATTAAAATGAAAATCCATTTGCTTTGAGTAAAACTGTAATGTTTCTAAATTATCTACCATTACTTAAACTTGGCTGATGTATGTCTGTTCCGTGATGTGATACAGCTTCCAGAGGAAAACAAAAAATATAAGAGAAAATATTATACTATTTGAAAATTCATATATCACAGTATTTTGGTATTCTGGCATTTTATTAAGGAAGGTATATAAAACTATGGTGAGCTATGGAAGTGTTTATAAAGTGATCATAAATTCAATGACAGGAGTTCACCAAATGACAACTTTCACACTTAAAAAATATAGTTTATGCGTCTATTTAGAAATATACCTCACAGTTTCTACATAAAAGCATGACTAATAATTTTCAAAAATAATATTTTTTATCGTGATTTTTTTCTCCACGAGTAGGAAATTAAAATGGTGACAGGGAAAAGTTTATTATATCACAATAGTTTCTTTCTTTTCTCCTTTATCTTTTAAATAAAATTAGGAATTTTCAAATCACCTTTTCTTTGTGTATATTCTTACAGAAATAATACTAGAGGAAAAGTTCCTCTAAAATCAGCTATAGTTAAAATGCTATGCCTCTGTGACCAATTTTAATATAGAATTTTCTAGTTCATAATAGCTCTTTATTAGAACTGGCTGACTAAAAGAATACAATTCTCAACCTCCAATTTTAGTTCATGAAAATTTCAAAACATTTTTAACAATTATTTTCTAATGTTTCAGCTTTGGAAGTTACAACTAATTAAAAATTATATTTTTCTGTTACGTATATGTTAATATTGTGTGTATGTATATTTTATATATGTATTTATATATACACACAATTTCATTCAGTAATTTATGCAATCAAAAAACCAAAACTCTTATTGGCAATGTTTTTGGCTTACATTTTTCAATATCTTTAATAATTCAAATAACAGGAAAAAAGGCACTTCTATTACTGTACTTACAGAAAAAGAAATGCATAAGAGAAATGTGCACTACAAAATTTCATAACGTTTATTTTCTGATTTAGTTTCAAATTTGCAATTAAGTTTAAACCAAATAAAAAAAGTTAGAGAATTAAAGATATCAAAAGGCTCATATTAAACCAAATGAATTTAAAAACTCACTAACCCAAAGCATGCACTGCTCCTCTATGCCTGCTGGAGCTCTTGCTTGTTTTAATCACACGGACAGCACTTTCTTGGAACTGCAGCTCACAAAAATTTTCAAGAAATTTTGCCGTTTCTTCTGTAACAGTATCCAGGTAAGTTTCTTTAATGAATTTCACTGTTGAGGATGGAGCTAAAATTTCACGTAGTATGTTAAAATCCTCTTTTATCATTGAGTATAACTTATGCATTGTACTTTCGTATCCACGAACCATTATGTCTAAATTTGAATCTCTGCTGTAAGAAGGAAAACAGTTCTGCAGAAGTTTAGCCAACAGTTTATTCTGTATGCTTTGGTATTTGACTATAACTTCTGATTCTGGATAAAGAAACAAGAGTTGTTGTATGCACTGATTTTTCAACCAAATCTTGTGCTGTGAATTGCTTATTTCATTATGGCTTTGTAATTTGCTCACTAAGAAGCGTCGAAGATGCAGTCTTATATTATCCCATATGGACTTTACATCCATAGAAGAATAATCTTCAACTGAATGAAGAGAAGTCCTAGAGAGGAAATGGAAAGATGCTCCACTTAGCATTGATGGGAACGAACTGCTGCTGTGGCTGGAGAGGTCCCAAAGTAAATCCAGTATCATTTCTTCTTGATTTAGTTCATTCTTCAACAAATCTTGCTAATAAAAGTAAATTATAACATTAGAAATGAGATTCACTGTAAGAGTAATAGGAAAAATGACTTCTACAGTCATACAACTTCAAAATAATTCATTTCAATTTAGAATCAATACTCCAATGCTCTTCAAGTTTTGTTTTGGTTTGTTTTTTTTTTTTGCATTTGGAATATAATCCATTCAGTTATTTTAGAAGGTTAGTTTTATGATCTGTTAAATTTTGTAAACCCAGGTGATGATCTATATTTTCAGTTAGCTTTCCAAACATAATACAGTTTTCAGGCCTCATTGTTATCCATCTCCAATATAACCTGAGCTGCAGCTTAAAAATTTCTAAATAAAAACGTGTACCAAACATCGATTGAAATGTATTCCTCAGACAAAATAAATTCAAGATCATGCCCTTAAGTAATTCCTGGCAGAAAATTTTCATGCCCGAATGAGTACATCTATTCTTATAAAATCCCAAATAAACATACAAAATAGAGACCTTTAAATATAGTATGTGCCTGGAGGTTACTAATAGCTGCCATCCTGAGAACTAAAATTTAATATATTAAAAGAGTTGAACTTTCATTTAAGTTCCTTTTTGAGAGTCATGTTAAGAAAGATTTTACTTTGGAAATTAATCTGAGAATATTTCAGCTCTCTCCAAAAAGATCACTAACTCAATATGGGAAAAAAATACTCTAAGAATCATTCCCCAAAAGATGATATAAAATTATTCCTTTATTCTTTCCGTGCTGACAGAAAACAATGGTAGGTATAATTACAAATAGTAAAGGTACAAAAAGTTACTTTCTTTTTGGAGTTTGTATTACATGCACACATTCTCCATATATGCTGACTTTCCTAATTATCTCTTTCAGCTAATACTGAAATTAGTTCATATTCTCTGAGTAGCAACAAGCTGATTGTAAGAAAACTGGAAGCAAAATTCAAGTGGCATAAAATCATGATGGCTTTGAAATTTCTTATTGACAAAGATAGCAGAGGTATTATCTGTGTTTCAGAATTATGAACTCCTAGGCAAATTTCAGAAATTTACTCTAAAGCAATTCTAAGCATTGTTGTGTCCAATTTAATGTTCTATCTATAATGAATATCCAATATCTCTATAGTATTTTATTATATAAAAAGCACTTTCCTATCAAGCCTCTGGCTTATTCATAATAAAAACTCTGTGACATAGATATTTAAAAACCCAATTTACAGATAAGGACACTAACGTGCAATACGTTTAAGTTACCTTCCAAATGTCACGTACAATAAAGCACAAAACAGAATGAATCCCTGGCTTCATTCTTCTCATCCACGTTCTTTCTACTAGACTCCAGAGAGCCACTAAGTGCACTGATCTTTCTGAAGTTTCTCTTTCCCTCTCTCATCCCACTTTACCCTCTATTTAGCTCTGTTGATACTTCTAGAAAAGAAATGTCCTTGGATAGAGTTCAGAACAACAGCATTATGGTAAATTCTAAGAAACAACCAAGTCATATTAGTGTCTCTATCTTAAGTTTCTTTTAATCAGTCTAAAACTATAAATATTTGATCAAGCAACATTTAGAGAATAATAGTTTATGCGAGGTTTAAGACACATGTTTTGTATGACTACTTAAATTTAAGAATAATTTTGGTATAACTGCAATAATGAGGACCTCTGTTTCTTATTTAAGTACTTAGATAATTAATAAATAAAAATTTTTCTATTAAAAAAAGAGCTATAAAAAATGGCTGTCAAGATTGACACTTTTAGCATGTAAAAACTTGATAATAAGGTTGTTTTAATCTGAATCTGTTTTAATAATGTGGTTCTTTCCTCAAAATAACACGATCAATTATGTAAGAAAACCTAGGTCTGGAACAACCCTATCAGTCTAATGAATTTGAGCAAAACTAAAACGGCCTTTGCCCTGCAGTGAATAGAGAATGACTTATGTGTGACAGATTAAAAGATAATTAAAAGCCTTTGCTTTTAATTAAGTGAGAAAGCATTATTACATCAATATTAATGAAATTCAATACACATGGCTCTTAATAGAAATTAAAGGAATAACTATATCCATATTTATTCTTCAGGGCTGCACCTTCAAGAGATAATGGGTGAGAGGATTTTCTTAAAAGAATAAGGCTTCAGGGCACACAGTCTTCCTTTCTCTTCCTTTTATTAACTCTGCAAACATTAAAGAGACATCTGCAATAATAACAATAGCCAAGAACTTTCCATCTGATTCTGTCATCCTCAGCCATCTACAACCTCAAGATATTTTCCACATCTGCCTTAGTCAATGTTTGATGTTTAGACAAAAATAGTGCCTTTTTCCCCCTAAATTAAATTAAAACCATAGCTACAGACCTACTGCTTTCTAACAATTGTGCCATTTTTCTGGGAAACTGTTGTTGCAAGCTAGCTACCCCTAGTACCTGCAGGTGTAATAAAGGAAGTGTTTTCACTGAAGGCTACAAATACATTCCTCACATAGAGGGTGGGCAGTATCAAAGAATGACCCATGTAATAATTCTCCATCAATTAAGAGTAGTCTTGTAGAAATTACTGCCTTGATTGAAAGAAAACTGGGTATGCCTGCAGGGAATGATAGACAAGGATACTTAAAAGATACAATCAATGGTGATCTTATTATGCCTAACAATAAGCGCAGAGAAAAAGAGTAGTTGTGAGGGACAGAAAATATAATAAATATGAACTTTTCTGGTAGACAGTGTGTGTGGTACACACCAATCAACACATTCTGGAATTATAAATTTTAATCTCCATTTCTATAAAGCTACATTTTATTGATACAACTCATTGTAAAAGGTAAAAACAATAGCTTACTGGATTCCACTGGGGACATAGAAACAAAGCAAAAGAACAACCCCTAGATATGGCAGGTTAACATGCTCACTAAAATATATATTTACATATAGAAACTGAATGAACTGTATTCCTGTTCACCACGCCACTTCAGTATAAAACAAAAAATTATTATTATTTTTTTTTTTACCAGTGTTTTGAGGAATTTTATCAAATCTCCATGGGGAATGGATGGTGACTTGGTTGGATTATAATTATCTAGCAGTTCAAAACAGTCAGTTGTTGTTCTCAGCTGCACATCTGGACACTGTTTGTTAACTTCAGACTGTATTTCTTTAATGCAATGTTCTATACTAAAAAAAGAAAAGAAAGAATTATTTTGGTAGGAAATAGGTAATGGTTCCATCTCATAATATTACATGCCCTGAGAAGTTTTTATATGTGCTAGGTGCACACAATTTATAATATTATAAAACATTCTTATGATATGAAAACAGTAACAGACTACATACTTTCATTCATAATTGGAAATGGAATGCTCAGATTTCCCAGCAGTTTCCTTTCAAATACAAAGGAGAAAATATAAGGTATCTAGCTACTCTGAGATCATTTTGTATTAAAACAAAAATCGAGCATGGATACAACGAAATAACGGTCTTTTTGATAGGCAGTAGAAGGAAGGCAGATAAAAAATACTCTTAAAAAATACTCTTGATGACTGATGATCATAAACACAGCCTACTAATAGGTAAATGGCTATATAAATTATGGAAAACTTCAATCAGTGGAGTATAAAATGTCACAGTTACAAAAACATCGTAATTTCAAAAATTGTAAAAGATAGATGCTGTATACACACTGTTATTATAGCCAAGTATCTTTTCTTGCTATAGAACTCCACTTTAAAAAACAAAAACATACTAAACACTGCATAAGAAAAAAAAAGAGACTGCAAAGAAAGAAACAAAAGGTTAATAGAAATTATCTTTGGGAAGTAAATGAAATATGATGTTTCAAATTTTACTTTTCTATAATTTTCCAGGTTTTTAGAGGGCATATAATAATCTTCATTTACAAATAAATAAATAAATAAATAAGTAGACAGGAAAAAACTGCCCAATTGAATCTTCTGATACATATTTGTTTCAAAAATTATACCCAAAGTATCCTTAGTTCTGATAATAAATGGATATAGTGTTATTTTTATTTTCATATAAAACTCTATGGATTCATGATTGTAAATCTTTGTGGGATAAACTGGTGACCTTAAGCAACCTGTCATCTGTGGAGCCACATGGATATGACATATTACTACCACCTGATGGCAGCATATCTAAACTGCAAGAAAGCTTATAAACAGGAAAATTCTTTTGAAGCTGAATGCCTTCACCCAAAATTGACAGCTATGTATTTGTCCCTTAATAGTATTAAGAAAGATCTGTTGCTAAAAAGGTTACTACTGTTTTTGAAAATATTAATGCTATTAATATTATATTCCATATGACAGAATTATTTAAGCTTTGGAAACTAAGCTCTGATTATTAAAACTGATGTCAAATGAATGAATGACTCTTCAAAATTTATCAGGTGTAAGTTGCCTATAAAACATACACTGCAAACTTTAAGGAAAGCTTGTCAGGAGATTTCTGAGCATGAGTGAATTTAAACTGAATTACCTTGAAACAAATACATTCTGAGAATCAAAGAGTCTTTTCATGAAAACAAAGAACTTATAAGAAAAATAATACCTCCTTAGGCCACAGGCCATGCAATTTCCTGATGAGACAGTCTTATTCAGGAATACCAGTTCTAAGTCTGACTTGAGGTCGGCATATATTTTTTTTAACTTTTTGTGAGAACATCTATGGACTGAGAAACACGATAGCTGAAGCATACACCTAGACTCTAGGGACCCCTTATCAAAGGTTTTTATTACAGCATCCTCATGTGGCTCATTCAATGAAACCTAATAGATTACAGCAATGTGAATTGGAAAGGCTCAGGGCTGAATCTACCTAAATCTGTTTCAATCAGGACTCAGCTTTTAGGGTAATCTCTAACATCTGAATCTGGGTGGAGGCCAATAACTACAACTTATAAATACGGTAAAGCCTTCAGAAGGCTAGATATTTTTAGTAATTTGTCCAAACACTGATAAAGAGACTGAGCAGTTGCATTTCAGACGACCTCCCTCATTGACACAAACAAGTTGAGCTGGCTTTTAAAATCACTGATTTTTGTCAAAAAATTTTAAACGTCAGAACTTCTGATTTTGCTTTTAGTTGGCTGAATATCATTCTGCCATTCAACACTGTCTATACATCTTGTTTTAAAAGATCAATATTTTGAAGTTTAAAGATTTATTGCCCTATTACTACACAAAGGTAGTATTTTCAAAATTTAAGATGAAAGTCAGTTTGCTATGTAATCTGACAATTTATCTTTCTTAATTGAGGTCAAAATTAGTTTTCAACTTCCAAAAGGTAACATTATTTTCATGTATGTGTAGTGGTAATATTGCTGATGGGCAATAGTAATCTTGGGTGGAAGAAGGTCTATGTAACTTTAGATGTAGATGTTACAAGATCCTAGGCAAGGTTTTCTGAAATAACATGGTACTTGTCCTTATTCTGGTTTAAGCGTCTTCTGATTAACTGTATGATGCTTCAAATTTTCTTTAGCAAGGTCAGTCATGGAAAATAACCAAGATAATTCAACAAATAGAAATCCAAGTAATACATTTATTGTTAGATCCCAAACATTAGACCAAAAATGTAAACAGCCTAAAAATAGATGTAGAATCTCTTCCTTCAATAGTCTGAATTCCCTAATCCACACCATTAGTTGGCTTTGCAAAAACTTTTCAAAGCATCTTGTTAGCTTTATCCACTGAATATATCTAACATGTCCATCAACATGAAAATTATTAAATAGTTAATTCATTTAGTGGAACAGAGCCATGAAAATGAAGAAGAAATTGAGTTATCAACATGGAAGAATCTAACAACATGCCTATTGAGGGGGAAAGGTACAAATGATACACACAGTATGATACTATCTCTGTAATAGTTTGAAAATATGCAATACAACAGTACATATTGGGATGCCTGAGTGGCTCAGCGGTTGAGCATCTGCCTTTGGCTCAGGGCGTGATCCTGGAATGCCTGGACAGAATCCCACATCAGGTTCCCTGCATGGAGCCTGCTTCTCCCTCTGCCTATGTCTCTGCCTCTCTCTCTTTCTGTGCCTCTCATGAATAAATACACAAAATCTTAAAAGAAAAAAAAAGGACAACAGTATATATTTGTTCAGGAGTACATACATAGGTAATAAAAGTGTAAGGAAATGCACTGGAATGATATCATCAGATCCAGGGTGGAGATGAAAGAGTTGAGATTGGGAATAGGCACATAGTGAGCCTTAGCAGTACTGGTATTCTTTTATTCCTTCAACTGAATGGTGGGTGCATGAATGTTTATCATAATACTCTTTATGCCTTTTCATATGTCTCAACATTTCTTAATAAATTTGAACCCAATGTGCTTAATTATAATGACTCTGAATTATCCAAGTTAATGATGTGTGCAAGTCGATGCATTACTGACAGGCTGTGTGTAAATCAATTTATAAAAACCATTTTTAAAATGCAATATGCAGTATGCTTTTTTAAAGGATATCTGTGGTAATTTTCTCATTCAACATTCACTCCTGGGTACCTCAGTGTAAAAACGACTTACTGAATGAAGACATGTTCAATAAGCATTAACTGAATGCTGAATATGTGGCAGGTACTGTGATATATACTAAGGATCCAAATGTGAAGAAGACATGGTCCTATCCCTAAAGGAATTCTAATGAGAGATAGACTTGTAAATAAACAACTATGTTACATTAAGACTTGGTAAGAGATGTGTACAGTGCTAAGGGAGTAAGTACATAGGAGGGATCTGCTAAATGTGCCTATGGAAGGTACAGAAAACTTGTAGAATAGGAGATTATAGGCAAGGATATTGATGCTAAGAAAATTAATGGGATCACGTCCTTAGAATTCCCTGACACCTGATCTGTGAGAATTTAGTGATTACCTAATCTTACTGCCACATCACTTTAAAATAGTATTTATTTGGATAATAAAGAATAGTTTATCTTTACAGTCATAAGTATATTTAAGCATGTATGTAGGTGTGTATGTACATATGCATTATCTTACTTTCAAAAGGACCGAGATGTCCTATAGCTAAACACATTAAATATGTTGGCATTAAAGACCAACAGCACAAGAGCCTATTAGAATCAGGCTGGTGTAGCTGAGCATAGAGAGAGGAACTTAGAAAAAAGAGAAGAAAATAAAATCTAAAGACAAGAGAAGACATAAAAATCTAAAAACTTTATTGTAAAAAGTAAAGTCCTTCAAGATTTAAAATATACAATCTTTATTATTCAACCACAAAATAGTTCAAAGGAAAAAAAGTATGTTCACCACGGGAAATCACAAGAACTTTTTGATGTGAAGACTGTAGAAAACACTTATGTATGTTCTCATGAAAAGTCAGAATTTCTATTTTTATTTTTAAAATCAGGATAGAGGTGTCAAGGTAGAGACTATTTTTATAGTATGGGAAATTGAAATATTAAGAAAAAATTTAATTTTCTATTTTTTGATGCTCCTGTTTATACTGTTTACCCACAACATAAATTCAGTGTAAGGAAAAGGCTTTTGCAATCTACTATCACATTTTTTTTTAAAAGATTTTATTTATTTATTCATGAGAGACACAGAAAGACAGAGAGAGAGGCAGAGACACAGGCAGAGGGAGAAGCAGGCTCCATGCAGAAAGCCTAGCGTGGGACTCGATCCCAAGTCTCCAGGATCAGGCCCTGGGCTGAAGGCAGTGCTAAACCGTTGAGCCACCAGGGCTGCCCTACTATCACATGTTTAAAAGCACAAAGAAATAGTTGTGAGATATATAGTTTTCCAGTTTTTACCTAAGTCCAGATTATCTAACCAGATTACTAAAATTCCTTGGAATTAACAGATAATAAACAGAGATGAGAGGGCTACTGTATAAAAATTAGTGTGTAATTAAAGTATAAGTCAGCCAAGAAAGAAAAACTTATTTTCCTGAGACAAACATATTTTTGGAAAGTGTTTTTTAAAAGATTGGGAAAAAGATTCATAAAACAAACTACTTTGATGGCTAAAAAGTATAGCAAGAAATTAAACATTTATGCCAAATTGCCTTTTATTTCAAGAGTTTTTAGTCCTTAAGTATACTTTCAAGGAAAAACATCCTCAACACCCAAACCTGTTAACACTATCTCTTTAAATCTTTCCATTCCTACTGTGGAAGACTGGGTTCAGGTTCTTCTTATCTTTCATATGAAATATATTAATAGCCCCCCAAGACTCCTATCTATTGTTAATCTACTTTTTGTTCAGTTTTTCTACGAGGATGATAGTAAGAAAGAAACTTTTGAGTTAGGATCCTCTTATTTGTTGCTTTATATTACCAATCCTGAGAACAACAGTTTTGACAGGATCTTGAATGGTCCAGACTGCTTCAAGAAAGTTCAGATCCAGTGTAGAGGGTATGCCAACCTACAAGTCTACAGTGCTTTAGAAAAATTTCAGTTGTGAAATACTCCCCCAACTTCCAAGCCAGACAATAGGTTTAACTAAACGTTACAAATTGAGGGTTTTAATAACATCAATGGTCATATTGTGAAGAGGCAGGCCAGATAGAATGCCTTCTCATATCCTGCCCACGGGACAGAAGACAGGTTTAGCATTGCTAGAGAACAATTTTGCAACAGCTAAGTGTATAGCTTCTAAGAAAGTATCTCATAGATAAATTCTCATAAGGAAAAAAAAATTCTCATAAGGAAGGAAAGATACACACATGCCTGTATGTGTCAAATAATGGCAGGAAGGCTGCAAATAATGTAATAATTGTTGCACCCCAAACAAGTGAAATCTAAAAGATGAGATTTAATTTTAGAGAGATTTTAAAGATATATTAAGTAAAAAAATCTAATTGCAGCACATCATTTAGCTGCAACATGCAGCACATGTTCTCATTTGTATAAAAAAGGTAATATATTTTTGGGTGCATGCATACATATCCAGAGACTATTTCTGGATAGTTACACAATACTTTATGAACATAGGTTACTTCTGAAAATAAAACTAGAAGGGTCAGAGGAGAACTTGTTCTTCATCTCTGCTCTTCTGTACTGAACTTTTCCTCATATATGCATTTCTCTACTGTCAGAAATTTTCCATTAGTATGCATTACTTTTATAATGTAAAAATACTCAATGGAAAAGAAATTTGGCATTTAATTACAGCCTCATCTATCACATTCTACTCATCTAACTTCTCACTAGCTAAAGATAAGGCAAACACAACAGAAGCCTAACAACCATGCCTAATGTACATTTATTGACTATCTTCTAACCTACTTTGTGCCAGGACTGTTTAGGCAGTGTTGGACAATTGAAGGCTTTAAAGTAGACATGAAGGAAGTAATAATCCCCACTTTAGAATCCCCTCTACCTGCCCCTCAGCTCCCACACCATCTCATAGAAAGATATTCTTAGTCATGACATTCTGGTACTAGGACTGTGATTAGCAAAGGTATCAACTATCTGACAGGAAAGATAAGCCAGCCACTGAATGCACATCTCATTGCTATCAGTCAGTTCTCCTTTAGTATCTCCTTCCCTTCTTGCCCTCAGAGTTGGGCCAGGTCTTCACCAAGTATCCTTGGTTTTTTACCTCAGAAGTGAGGGCTTACTTTCCAGGGGCCAAGTAACTACTATCCTCCTTGGGAAATAGTGGCCTAACTATTGTTGGATCAATCTTATTGGGTGTGGAATTCTAGTATACTATTATTTACATTTTTATTATCATAACAACTTATAAATAGGCAGAGACTTGCTTCCCTTTATTTCCCATGAACAGATAATTATAAATATAATTTATATTCTTTAAAAATATCCTCAAATAAAAATTTGTTTTTGCCTTATAGATAATTTGAGCAAGAATAGGTGAAGCTAACACATAAAAATAAAAATTGTACTTTGAAAAAATGTCAGACACTTACAATGCAAATATTGCTTGAAAGAATCATTTAATAATCATCTAATGGAGATACTGGTCCCACAATTTACACTACTGCTCCTCAGGCTCCTAAAGCGGATATCTAAGGGCAACATTGAGGACAGACAACATAGGAACACCACAGACATTCAAACAGTGGAGCTGATAGCAACAGAAAATGGTGACAAGAAAGTGACTCCATAGGCCACCATGAAACGGAGTGGCTTGTCACCTTCTCCCTTACACCTCCATTCCCACCTGCATGCATCAGTGGACTTCAGGTTGAAAGTTTCACTGGGAGGATTGCATAAGTTTAAAAAGTGGAAAATGTAAATGGGGTCAGGCAAAGTTTAGGCTGCTGAGCTATTGAGGCCCAGGAAGCTATCTGCCCAGAAGCATTATCAATTCTGAGGAAGACAAAAGGAGTGGGGTATGGAAGGAAATACTCAATACCAGGAGGGTTTGGAGAGGGGAAACTGGAAAGCACCTACTTAAATCTTAATCTGGGTTCAAGGACAGATGAGGAAACCTTTCAGGTTTCTTTCCAGGTAGCCTTGTCTTATTCAGTAATTTAGAACAGGTAGGAATTTGGTGAGAGGAAATACACAAGCATAAAGAAACACAAAAGTACAAACACTGAAGTTAAAAAAGAAGTTATTAACTTGCATCCTCTTGTTATTACTAAATAAATGCCAACACATTGCCAGAAATAATAACACTCAGTACAGTCTCTGAAATCACTAATTTTCATTTTATATAATTTGTTATGGCCGTATAATATATTAATGTGAAGGTGTGTGCCCAATATGTGGTTCTACCATGACAAGCCCTAAATTGATAGCTTATTTGAAGATTTCTTTTAGTTACTTCTTTCAATAGCTTTAGGCCATCATGTGGAATATTCCTCCCCCAAATTTCATACATAAACACACACAAAAAATAAGCATTATGTGAAAAGTAAATGTAATCTATGGAATATCCTCTGTAGATAAGCATGGTTGAATTTATAGAAACCATGTATCCAACATTCTATGACAATTTAAAATTAATGCCTCCCACCCTTGCTCCCATCTCCTGGATTGAGACACATGTAATCCATGGTAATACTTCTTGTTCTTTCTTTAGGTTAAAAAAAAAGTAGTAATCCTGTACCAGTACCGGCAAAACTTAGGTCCTGAGAGACACCCAAAGACTGTCTGTATTTAGAGAACAGAAAGATAAAATAAACTTTTAATTATACAGTTGTATCCATCCAACTGAACATTAAGAAAATCATTCTATGTCATATTTTGATCCCAATAAAACTTGTACACCTCAGTATCTAGTTCAACTATTAAGTTCCATTTAGCTCAAAAAATATTTCAATGCCCTATGCAGTTTTCAGTTACTGAACTAAGTTGAGTTTGTGGCTACAACATACACAGTATTCCTCTTTGGCAGGTTATTTACCTTCTGGTTACCAATTCTGGTATGTATTAAAAGTAGATGATTTGCCATCACTGAGTTCCACGGTCAGACCTAAGAGTCACCTAGCTCTGACTTGAATGGAAATGACGACGTAAAAGGGAAAATGGTCTGAGAGAAGGACAGCCTCTCTTGAAGGGCAGGAGAAGGCACTCTACTCCATTCTGGTGAATCACTGCTGCTTTGGGGAAGCAAAAGACCCTGTGGCTCATAAAACCTGATGATATTAAGAAGAGGGAAGGAATATACACTTAGAATCCAGGGTCACTGCTAGAAACACAACTTTAAAAATTCAAGGGAAAGGAAAAATACCATATTTAAAAATGAATCAGTAATGTTTTTTCCTTTAAAAAGTATCTGGTAAACCCATATCATACAGATGTTCATTACTTATTCAATGTACACCATTGAGAGATAAATAGAACTGTTAGAATACAAAAATGCCAAGGGTAATTCAGCTACTGCAGTGTAAGTGTGGCATAACTGATTCGTCATGACATACAATTTTCTAAAAGCTATTCTGTTAGAAGGCAATAAATGAGTACATAAATGATTTACATTCTTCTGAACCATGGTTATTATTCAGTATTTTATTCTTAAAAATATATACACCCTCTACTATTATGTTTATTCTCTAGAGTATAATAAAAACATAATTGAATTTGATGAAAAATAGACTTTATTCTAAATGTAGCGTACAGCACATACTGCTACTCCCTTATTTTATCCCTCGTGAAGATCAATGGTCACTTGAGGTGGTTCTGTTCTAGCTTTGTTTTAATATATGGGCAATAAAATATTTTTAATTTAAAAATTATATTCTTATATTCCATGTCATATTTTCTTTTTAATAACATCTGAGTTTTGACCTAAATAACAACTTATGAATGCAAAGTACAATATTTTAATCACTGTTTTACTTCTAAGCATGATTTCTTATTGACCAGGTAGGGTAGGATATTAACTACAGATGGTTTAGCAAATAAAAACGAAGTAGTCTATAACAAAAACATCAGGGTTCAATGATTTGTTTTGTTTTGAAAAAGCCTAAATGTGATTATGAAGACAGGTTACCTCTCAAAAATTATTTAAAATTTGTTTTAATATAACCATCTCTGGAATTTAGATAAATGACTTATAAATATATTTAAGCTGATATTATTTTCATTTATAAGTTTCTTTGGGTTAAAGATTGTGCCATAAAATATATTAATATATAATATATAAATTATGTAAATATGCAGTTATACTAAAGTTTAATATGGTTATTTTATATTATATATAAATTATAACTCATAGTCTTCAGTACGGTTAAATCATATATATATTATCTTTAAAAAATACATAAACATACATAACGTATATGTAGGTGCATGTGTGTGTATGTGCATACTATATATATATATATATATATATATATATATATATATATAATGAAAATTAAAAATAAGAGCCTTAATTCTCCCTGTTGAAAATAAGGGGACAAAAAAAAAAAGAAGGGAACAGATTTCCCTCTCTTCCTTTTTCTTAACATATCGTAGAAATTAATAATTTTAAGAATTTTTTCATTTCTATGAAATGTATCCCTTAAAAGACAAGATAGATCTTTTGTCAGCATTTTCACCCAGGACTATCTTTCTCAAGAACCTGAAAGCCATCTTTTCGAAATGCAAACAACCAAGGGAGATGGTTCCCTGGCTTGAAGTTCTGCCCAAGAGTAGGAGGCTAACTTCAGTGCATGCTTTGTTCCAATCTCCAAAATCACATCTTGTCATAAAGATATGAGAAATGTGTTTCTCCTCAAGATAACACAGGTATCCTTTAATACAGGTAAAGTTATGATGAACTATATGTGAAAAATGTGCTACTAAATCCTCTACTTGAGGACTAGCTATCACTTATCTTGAAAAAAGCTTGTAACAGGTTGTTTCTACTCCGTTATATAAAAGGATGAGATTCCTAGCTCCATCTTTACAATCTCTTAGCAGAATGCCTGTGATATGCATTGCATTCTGGTTTAATGTCTGTTGAATAATAGAATTGGTTTTGTTCTCTTCTGCCTTCGTGGAGAGAATGTCTGGGGTGAGAAATTTTGTTTTAATTTTAATTCCCCAACATCATGCTTTCATTTGAATTTAAGTTATTTATTTATTTAAAAAAATGACTGCATTCTTATATAAAACGTGAGGGGGAAAAAAAAACCCATAGGAACATTTCACTTGCTTGGTTTGGTTTCTTTAACAATTCAATATAACTATACCCTAAATTTTAAAAAGGAAATACTACATATACTACATTAGAAGTCTTTACTGTAGTTTGCATATTTAAAATCTACCTGAGGTAAAATATTGGAACCTTTGATTAAATGGATAAAAATAAGTGAAATGATGGACCCTAGGACTGGCAAACACATATAAAGACAAAGTCCTTTCTATCAAAAAACATGTATTAATAAATGGCAAGCTACTTAGCTGTTCTTGCCACTCTTCATGTTTGGTAGCATAGCTTTTGGAGTAGGTAATGAAGACCAACTTTGCATAGCAACTCTCTATGGAGTCTCTAGCCTTACAAGTAAGGAGACTTATAATGACAAACATTACATTAAAAAATATATTTTTCATGATCTCTTTTCGGCAACTCAAGCAATCCATGGCCTTATACTATACCACTTTATTTTAATACCTTAATTTCAAATTTTTAATTTCTATGCTTATCTGTCAAGAGGATATGTAATGCTAAACATATGAAAATCCAAGCCATCAATGTTGGCAACTCTAAGAAATTAATAGTAATTCAATAAGCTTTATTTTATCTATTTGAAGACAGAGCCTCTATTTTCAAGTGTCATTTAAAGTACTAATCAGATAAAGCAAAACATGTTAAATTCTAAGAGGGAGGATCTGATCAATTTTTTTCAGGAGAATTAATGATACTAAACCTAAAAAAAAAAAAAAAAAAGTAAAAAAAAAAAATGATACTAAGCCTAAAATGATCTAGGAGTAGGAAATACTAAAACTAGACCAGGTAAAGTATGTGTAAATGAAATATGAAACCAACTTGTTTTAAATAATTACCAATATTTACCTTGCAGCATTTTGTTCTATCTGTTCATCAATGTCACTGAAGATCTGCTTAAATTCCAATTCTCCAGGAAATGAATTTAACAGACAATGTAGGTCAAAAGAATTATGGGAATATTCATCTCCACAATCCATTCTGAGGAATAAGAATAAAAAACATGTCAGTTCCTCAAAAATAAAGAAAAAAAAACCCTCAAGTTGTGATACTAAACCAAAAATAGTAATTCTCACTTATAGGTAAAAAGAAATACAGCAGTAGGAAAACTAGGGTATTATTAAACTAGACAGAGTGTTTTGTGATTTAATTTTCATGAGGTGTGACCTAATTTTCACACTTCTCTATGGTTTGAAACCTGAACAAAACAGCACCCCTCAGAGAGTACTTAAACATCCTGCTGCTTCTCACTGTAACCAAGAGCTGAAAAGGAAATCACAAAGCCTCCTAGACCACTGTGAACAAGGGTGGTGGCAGCAACAATTCAACACCTTCCTTTCATTCCTGTCAACATACTCACCTGGAAATCCTAACCTCTGAATTTTAAATGTCATCCCCTAGCCCTATTTATATGTGAAAAAGGCAAAATTTTCCTTGAGTTCCTCTATCACCCGTCAACCTAAGTACCCATAACAGACTAAATATTAGATATGCTACTCTTCCTAGAAAGATACGCATTTTCCCACTATCACATCATTCATTCAGTCAGTCCGTATATATTCTTGAATGTCTGATACATAAGTGGCACTGCTGCAGAAGCTGGGGATGTAGTTGCAACAAGCCAAAGTCCCTGCCTTCATGGAGTTCTTATCTGTTTTAAGAACACATGAGCAGGTATACTTTATAAAAGATCACATGGTGAGAAGTGCCATGAGCAAAAAAAGTAAAGCAGGGCAACAGGATAGACTAAAAATGATGGAGATGGGCAGAATGTGAACTGTTTTACTTAAAGGTATGTTATTTTTGGACATAAAATAGTGCTTATAAAATATATAATGACTAACAGTATAAATGAATGAGAACTTTAAATATATTATAAAAAATATACATGGAATAAATATTAATAAGAAAAAGGCTTGTGGGGAATGTGGTTTTAGTCTGGATAAATACAAAGTATTTAAAAAACTGTCTAAAAAGTTTTGTAGAGTAGGAACGCCTAGGTGGCTGAGCGGTTGACCATCTGCCTTTGGCTCAGGGCATATCCTGGGTCTGGGGATTGAGTCCCACATCAAGCTCCCTGCATGGAGCCTGCTTTTCCCTCTGCCTGTGTCTCTGCCACTCTCTTTGTGTCTCCCATGAATAAATAAATAAAATCTTAAAAAAAAAAAAAAAGTTCTGTAGAGGCTGAACACTAATGGATTTCCTCATCTTCAATTATTTAATTATAAGAAATTCAGCTTATTATGCTATAATGAAAGAGCTGAACATTTCTTGTAGGCATTGTCTAGAACTTCAATGAAGTAGTCTTGGGAGAAAGCTTTTATTTTTCTCTCAGAGATTTTATTTTAAAAAGGAACACCCAACTAAACACTTTAACATAAAAGTCTATGGCATCACAAGGTTTGTCATTTATAAAGTAATTAGTTCCCAATACAGAATAATCACAAACATCATTTTAAAATATCACAATCTTCATACTCGTAGATCGTCCTTCAAAATATTTTGCAGTAAAAGGTATAATTTCTCATTTGTGAACAAATAGTGACTTATATCATAATAAATACTAATTTGAAAGTTATACATCCTTAGGGCACCAAAACTTTAAGATTTCCATATAACCAGTGAGTCTGAGATCCTCTTATCTCCCTAGGAGCTCAACTAGTTACAGCTATTATCAGAACAGTCATTTCTAAACCCAAAGGCCAATAATACTAATAATGAATTCAGCTTCTGTATTTCCATGTTTTTAAATAATTTTGCGTAGTTCAACTCTTCAGATCATAAGCCACTCAGAAATTGTTGCAAGAAGATAAAATTTCATTTTTGTAATGAAAAAACTGATTAGTTGAGGATTTTATAGAAAGCTCAAACTTTTTTTTAAAAAGACTTATTTATTTATTTATTTGAGAGAGAGACAGAGACAGCGACAGAGATAGTGTGAGAGAGCAGGAGTGGGGAGCAGAGGGAGAAGCAGGCTCTCCACTGAGCAGGGAAACTGTTGCAGGGCTCTATCCCAAGGCCCTGGGATCATGACCTGAGCTGAAGGTAGATGCTTAACCAACTGAGCCACCCAGGCACTCTTAGAAATCCTAACCTCTGAATTACATAAGGATTTATTGGTAAATACTCTGTAGTTAGCCTCTCTAATTACTCTCAAATTACTTGGTAAATCTTTGTAGTTAGCTTCTCTAATAAAAGCAGTTATATATCAATACTCTTGTTCAGACTTGTCTTAATTTGTCAATACTATAAAGCCTCAATGGTTCAGATACTACATATTCAAAACATAATAGGTACAGAACTCAGCTTAAACAGCATGATTTGTTATGTATCTACTATGTACAAACTACTTTAATATAATCTTCCTTAATCCTCATAACTCTATAAAATAGTTATTATCCTCATTTATAGGGAAAGGAATGTGGGCCCAGAGAGATTAACTAACATCTACATGTTACAGAGCAGTCATCTAGTGTTAGAAGTAGAATTTGAACTGGATCTATTTGGTTCTAAAATTTAAGGGTATCTGGTCTCTTGAGAAATGAATCACTGCATACAAAACATAGTTTTGTGGAAATATTAACCAAAATGTTAAAATGGGTATCCCTAGATATTTAGACTACAGTTAATATTTTCTTCCTAATACTTAGTGTTTTCCTATATTTTGGCAGTTAGTACTTATTTTATACATGTTAAAAAAGCAAAATTCAACCAAATGAATTTGAAGATCTAACTGGCTTTGCCAAACTATTTATGAATCAGCAGCACTTCATCTAGCAAATAGAGAAGCACTGTCAGGAGCTCTACAAAATGGAAGGATATTACTGAACAGCGTGGGGGCACAAGAGTTATTAGTAAGAGAAAAGGAATGTTCCAGAGGAGGTTGTTTCCTAGGAGAAATAGCTAGGGGTCTTATGAAAATTACCTCATCTTTCGTTAGGGGATGGAGAGGACCCAGGTGATAGGGCTTCTTGGCATTGAGGAAAAGAAAAATTTCCTGACCAGTTAAGGCCACATTTCTGGTGGAATTTGAAATTGCAATTAGATTGGGTGTTAAACCCAGTTTGGAAACTTGGTCTGAGTGACACCTTTTTGGGCCTGTGGTGCTTTGTTTTGTTTTAACTATGTATTTAGGAAAAATACTTTAAAAAAATTATGCCTGCTCTCAAGGGGTTTTTAATCTTTTATTTTACACTATCTGTCTTCATTTGAAACATTTTCCAATCCTAACACTTCTCTTGTCAATTCATGTTTATCACTCCTCTCAAAATCTAACTCAAAACTTATGTTAATTCCTAGAGATCTCTTGACTGTGAACACTTCACCAAAGTTTTTGTATTATTTTGTGGTATTTGTGCTTGCAAATGCTGTTAAAAGAAAATCTGTTGTTCTGTGTTATTTTGGTATAAGATGTGCGTCATATCTTTCACTGAAATGAGTTCTGGAATAAAATAATGGACTGAAACACGTTGAGCATTCAGATGGGGTTCGGTACATGATGTGAAGGGTACTCAATACGTATAGTTGCATGATTTTCTCTATCTAACCTCAGTAGAGAAGTTAATCAATAAATACAAAGAATACATTAAGGCAATGCCATTTGATAACAACAGGGTACGAAAATGGTGATCATTCAGAGCTTTCATGTGACCAGCATAGATCTGTGATGCTTCTGTAAGACATGGTTCCAAGGTGATGAAGGACAATAGAAGCAAAAGTCAGATGTAAGCGAAGGGGTAAACAGGCAGCAAGTTTAAGATGCTGTGTGATAGGATAAAAGAAAACTTCATGGGCACAATAGAATTAATAAAATGAGGAAATTATAAATTAATCTCTCTTCAGAGATTCATAGGACCAACATGAGAAATAAATTAAAAGGAGAGAGTAGACTGTGGTAAGTGATGCTCAAGTCTGAATATAAACTTTTCTCAATAGGATGGCAGTGATCCTGCAGGACTGTGGTGACAAAGCAGCACACACCAAATGGGTATGAGTACAGGCACTAATCCTCTAACTTCCTTCCATGCACTCCATGGGCCTACAGCTGACCCTGTACCTGGACACTGTGGGAGAGGGGGAGGAGACGAAGAAGGTGATTGGACAGTCTCTCCTCTAAAGGAGGAGACACTAAAGGAGACAGTAAAAAAATAAGACGATAAGCGAAGAGCACTGTAATTCTCTAAGTAAAAATAGCTATGACCTTAAGAACAAAAAAGTGAATTATTAAGATACTAATGTAACTTGCCAAACACCTCAGTGGCATTTCAGAAACCTAGAACAATCTTTAAAAAATTTAGGGGTAAAAAGGAAGTGGCAGTGAAGCTGTGGGTCACGACAGAGCTTCACATTCTGTTTATGTTTCTGTACTTCCAACTAGTAAACTGTTGTCACCAGGGAGGTAATCATCATTTGACATAATGAATGAAGTCTCTTATCCTATTCCATGATCAGCCAAAATTGAGAGTTGAAAATTTTTAAAGGACAGTAACTTTGTTTTTGAAATTGTCATTCCACAGGACTTTTTAAAAAATATTCATTCTCCTGTAATGTTTCTGATCATTTTTGGTATAAGATTAAAAAAAACAGTGCTTAATATTTCAAACAAGTATTAACAGCCAATCTAATATTAATTATTGCCTTTTAAAAATGAGTCATGTTTGAAGAGTTATATCTAAGCCAAACATCTGTAGATCAAGTTTCAGCCACAGGCAAATTTTAACAGTTGAGTTATAAATTCCTAAGAACAGTGACTATAATAAAATATGCACATATTATAAGCATGGCCAGAAAACATTAAAATGAAGCGATAAAAAAAAAAAAGTCTAAATCTCATGTGATCAAAAGAAAGCCCACAAAAGTAATTTTGGAATTTCACTTGTCTTTTAACATATTTTAAAATGATGCCTTTCTAACTTAAGGCCTCCTTTTCATTATTTAAACACATATAATAAAAATAAATAAATAAATAAAATAAAATAAACACATATAATGATTAGAAACCTCATTTAATCTTTTTTTCCATGTTTTTTCAATAATAAAAATCCAAAGTGCCATTTTTCTTTAAACCAACCAAAGACATGCTTTCTCATAATCAACTATACATTTTTAAAAAGTGAAAAAAAGACAGAAAGACCAACCAATGGGAAGAAATCTACACTGCAAATGAGTTAGTAAAGGGGAAACATTAGGACCATGTGACTTCTCCCCTGTGGAAAAGCCCAGTGAGGAAGGTCAAATGCCTTTTCAGACTTACAAACTGTGGACTTAATGCGTCCCCCAGCTCTAGTTTACCTGTAGTCCTATTGTCTAGCCTAAAATAAATACTTCTAATGAGCATGGTAATGAAATGTTCTGATTAATCAAAAAATTCACGTTCCACATTTAACTAAACAGGTTTCAAAATGTTATACTATACTAAATCGCATTTAACTCTAAATATCGTTGAATGAAGAATCAACAAATCTGAGTTCTGATCCTAGTTCTGTTAATGTGACTTTGAGTATGTCATTTGATCTTTCAAGAGGGACAGAGCTCATATTCCTCATTTATAAAATGAGATAGATGGATTTATTAGGCTCTGAGGTTTCTTCTAGCTATAAATTTGCTGTGTTCTATAAGGAATGGTTGGAGGAGGGCATATCTCGGAAACTCTCCCTCCAAATTAACTCTTTCAATGGACTATTTCACTCATTAATACCATCATTTTTCCTGTATCATGCACTCAGAGCCATTTTAAATTATTTCCTTTTCCCTCCCCCAGGACTGTTACATGAAAAGTTATATGTAATCCATAGCTTAGCAAGAAATAATACATGACAAGAGGAAATGTGAGGCTGCAAGACATTCTTTTATGGTAATAGGTAGATGCCTAGTACTGATTTTTCACCCCCAACCCCTCAGCTTCCTAAAATATTCTAAGAAGCAGCTGGTGTACATTCCTTGGCTCCTCAGGCTTGGCATACTCGGCACTCAACAAAAGATGTATGAGAACAACTGATTGGGGGCATTATGCCTCCACAAGGAACAGCAGGTGACATTGGAGAACCATACCTTCACAGACATCATGTATCCCTGACCTATTATTCTTTGTATCCTTTATATTCTTTGCATTATTTGTTATATTGCTGGTTTGGTGTGAGTAGCTGGATTGGGGCGGGGGGCGGGGGGGAGCAGAGTGAAAATTTTTTTCCAGCATTTCTTTCCAGTCTGGCACATTTCTACTTTTCTAATCATATCTAGTCACAAAGTAGTTCTCCTGGATCATTCACAAAGTCCTATCAATATCATAAATACCATAACTTTACTAAATATCAATATCATAACTTTCCTGAAATTTTGAAAATTTTACGTAGTTCACTGTATTCCTTTATTAAGACATAGATTCAAGGTATGGTGGCTAAACAGTAATTTTAATGATAATTACAACTAACTTTTATATAGCATTTTTATGGGCTATGGATTGTTCTAACGATTTTATATGTATGAACTCATTTAATTCTTACCATAATCCTATGGGATAGGTACTATTATAGTCTCCATATTAAAGATGTAGAAACTGAGACACAGAGAGGTTTCTTTGAGTTGACCAAGATCACTTATATAGAAGTGGGAAAGCTGGGATTCAGATTGCTTCAAAGGCTGTCCTTAATCCCAATGCTATAAACTGCCTCCCTGTATGGACTTGTACTTAAAAAAAAAAAAAATCATTATTTTACATCTTATATGTATCGACTTATTTACTGCCATAAGTATTTGATAGCTTTCCCTAGAACCATTATAAATTTCCTTCATTATGAAACCAATTTACAAAAATAACATTTTATTAAGGCTAGATCTTCCCCCTGTGATATTTCAAAGTCACCAAAAATTTATTTCTTTTCATCAAGTACTAGAAGTTAAAATTTTAATGTTTTGGCCTCTCCAAAGACTGAGAAACAACTCAAATGGATCTCAATTTCTTGATAATCATTTAAAATGCCTTTTGCACTAAAGTCCTATGTTAGGAAATAAAGAACCTGATATTCTATTCTTTATCTTCTCAACTCTCATCTAGGTATTAGGACTTCTACCAAAGAATGGTATGCTTTATATTAATAATTGTGAAAACTCTGATCATTAGAGTTATATGAGTGGGAATATTAATATACATCCCGTAAGAATGCACATTACCGTGTTATGGCTATTAAAATCCCCTTTGTAACTCCTCTATTAGGAATTTAAATATGTGCATGTGTGAGGCAGAAATTGACAGGATCAGTCAGACTGCACTATGGTAGCTTGACAAGCAAACAGAATTAATTGTCATATGTTTTACCCACCAAACTTGACACTGCTTTCTTTATTTTTCAATGCACTGCTCTTTCTAGAAAATATTTTTATTTTAATGACGCCCTAATCTTCAATATTCAATCCTCGCCATCTCTTGCTTTGATACAACAGTGAAACCAAGATAATGTGAACACAAATTTTAATTTCCACATTCTTTTATAACTTAGCATTCACACATCTCACATGATTTAAAAGTCATAAAATCATTATATATTTTTAGATTAGACCTAAAGATAGTCACAAATCATGGGGTTAAGGATTAACTAATGACTTTTCAAGCACAGTAAAAAAAAGCCTTATTAATCTGGAAAATAGTACATCTGCATTAGTAGAAAGTTTAAGTTACCAAGTACTTTCAAAAAGGCAATTGTATTGTGTATATCAACCAGGAATAATAACAAACACAGCTTATAAGATGTGTCGATTATATTTTTAAGGAATTTTCTTCTAATAACTAGGTAAGAATGATTTAAACTTAGTATGTACTTTGTATCTAAATCGGTGCTTCTAAAAAGTGTAGGTCCTAAAGTATGTTCCAAGGATTTAAGACTTTCTCCTAAAATGCTGTTAATAGCATATTATCACTAACTAGTCCTAGGTCATCAAGATCCCTTTTCAGCTGACTGTAAACATGTTCACTTCTTGCTTTTTAGAAACCAAAAAACTCTTCCTAGAACCTCCTTCTATTCACAGCCCAACATCTTCAAACAGTAGTCCTTATTTCCTCATCTTTTATCTCCTCTCTCATTCACATCTCAACTCAGAGCAGTCTGGTTTCTGCCTCTATCCTTGCATTGAAAGTGACAAAATATTTTTCAATTCCTACTATACTTAATCTCTGCACTATTTGATACTGACAGATACTCCTTCCTTGACGTTTCCTCTCTTGCCAAGCTTCCTAAGTATGATGACTTCCTAGTTCCTTTCTTGTCCCTTACACATCTATTTACAGGTTTGTGGTAGGAGTTCCCAATCTGGCTCAAATTTCTTTTTTAATCTGATAAACAACGTAGGGATATACAATGGTGGTCAAGTTCTATGGCAAAGGAACCAGCTTTCCTGTCATAACTAATTACCCAAGATACAGACATCTGACCCAAACCAAACTATCCTAAATTTGGAATAAAGGATAGAACAGGGAACCAGTTGATGGTATATCAAGTTAAATTCAGCCTCCCAAGAGAAGGTGCATGGATTTTTTGCTGAGGCCCTGTAATTGCCCAGTTCCTTTCCTTCTGACACTCAAAGTTCATATAGTTGTTTTGGGGGTTTGTTTTGGTCTGGTTCTATCAGAAATACACAATAAATCTTCTCTCTGTTCCACTGAGCAAGAGCCATTGTTTTAGTCTTTGCTTAATCGAACTAGTTTTTATTAAATTAATAAACATCCTCTCTCATCTCTGTCATTAAACACTGATATTCACACAGAGTTCTCACTAGACCTGCTTCTCATTTTTATTACTTTCCCTAAACATTCTTCATTCAAAGCTACAGCTTATTTTTATGTAATTTTACCAGAGTAGATTTTTTTCTAAAAGCATTTCAATTTTTAGAAATTCTGTTTTACTTTTTTTCATTTGGATTTCATCCTCCTCAGATCTCAAAAAATCTATTCCTATTAGTTCTCAGGTTGTATCTTCCTAAATATCCTTATTCCCCTTGCCTGACTTGGGAAAGGAAATACAGAAAATTTTCCTTTTTCTTGCAGTCTATTTCATGCTGGAATTCTTGGTCTTATTTTTTTTTCTTGGTCTTCTTCTTATTCTACAGGCTTTTCACTGAGTAACTTCATCCATGTATTATTTCTAAGCTGTAAAATTCAAAGTCTGTATCTTAAACCTAGTTCTTCCTCCAAAACCTTAACACATAATTCCAACATTTACTATGCATTTCAACATTGCTGGTTCAAAAGTCCCTTGAACTCAACATGTCCAAAATTTAACTCAATTTTTCCTTAAAGTAGATTCCTACATTACAGGGTCACCACCTGGGTACTCTCTCTCCTCTTCCCTATTCTACTAACTTAAATCAGTTGTCAGTCACCATAGCAAAGTCTACTTTTCCTATGGCCAGCAAACCAAGAATGGTCTTTACATTTCTAAAGAGTTGTAAAAATAAAAAGAAACAAAAAGAATATGCTATGGCCATATGTAGTCCATAAATCCTAAAAGATTTACTATTTGGCCCTTAATAGAAAAAGTTTGCTGACCTCTGTCTTAAATTATCACCAAATTCCCTTCCTTAATATAGTAAGTAGTAATCAAATGCTCTCAAATTTGATCTCTCCCTCTCTGTGCTTCCAGTGTCCTAAATCTGACATTATTTCTTGCTGAAAAAAAGGGAAAAACCTCCTATTTGGTCTCCAAGACTCAAACTTTTGGCTTAATAAGAAATACATATTTGGTTATTGCTCCTTGTCTCCCCCTATCTCCCTCCTTACTTTGTCCTTTGCGCCTCTTCCATTTGGCCATTCCTGAGAGGTATCCTTTCCAAAAATACTGTAACCAGAACTACAGCATTTGCCAAAGTTTCTTTGAGTCTTTCTAATAACTTATTCAACCCAGCCTGGGGCTATGGAAATCCTCAAATCTGTAGTCAGCTGGGCAGAAGTAGACATCCCCTGGAGATGCCACTTGAGGCTGTTATCTAATGTGGAGGAATGTCTTGTGGGACTGAGCCATGAATTTGTGGGGGTATGTGTTAACTACAGTACTGTCAGAATTGAACTAAATGGAAATGTAGGACACCAAGTTTGTACCAAACTTGTATACTGGTATTAAACTTCTTGTTTTATAAACCAAATCAGATCATTTGCTACCCTGCTTAAATACCACTGAAGATTTTCCACAATGCATAAAACAACTCCAGGCTTTTTACTTTGTTCTATATATAGTTCTTTATATTTAATTATATTTTTCTACTATAACCATCCTTGATGAATAATTTGAAATAGCATCCTAGCTGTAATTCCCTCTATTAAGGATGTTTTCAGTAGAAAATCATATTTATAGAAGGCATTTACTTCATCAGTGTACACAGTACTCTTTATAGGCCACATATAATTATAATCTGTTTATTATCTTGAAACAAAAAAGTTATCTACAATTGTGACTTAAATAATTTTTAATGCTTTTTAACAACTCAAACCATTTTTTTAAAAGACTGAAGAAAATCTACTTGTGAAAAATCAAAAATTAATATTTAAGCTATCAAATAAATTTAAATGTGATACCTTAAAACTCTTTCCAGTTTCCATTTGCAAAAAAAAAGGAAATTAGATAAAAATTATCTTTAAGGACCCGTCTAACTTTAAAATTCTATTATTTTAATCACGCGATCCATTTCTCTAATATTTAATCTTCTGTTTTACTGCTTTTGCAATATACCTTTTAATTCCACAGTTTAATAGAAGGATAATTTTTTGCTGGTTAAACCGAATTCATGTGAAATGACCTGAAAATCTACTTAAAAAGCAATCAGAAAAAATAAATCTAGGATTTCCTCATGTTAAATCTGAAAATCCATCACTATACTTGCTTTTTACTTTATTTGCTGCTTAACGTATCTCAACAGTGAATCTATCATATCAACATAGTCATCATGATCCAAGCTGCAAATAATAGAGAGTGTCAGTGTCAATTTTGCTTCCTCACACTTGCTTCCCTTCACTTCATCTGATTTTAATAATCCCTGTCAAACCACAAACAGTCCAAATTACCTTCATGACACAGAAGCTTTCAAAGAGAAGACAGAGTCTCAACTTTCATTTAGCAACTACAAAAGAAAGCTGTCCAGCTGGACAAATATTATTTCCACACTTGACAATCTCTACAGTTGAGCACGCATTTTAATTTTAACTAAACCTGCCAGGAGTTTGATATGAGCTTCTTGTTTTGTGTAGATTGACTCACAGGATTATCAGACCAATGACTGTAATTGTGATGAAAGAACCCAGCATTTTTCTACTAAAGGATAAATTATATACCAAAGCTGAGGGATCAAAACGAACACGTAAGACATAATGTGAAGGCATACATTATAGGAGGAAAATCACTTAAATTAGGTGGTTTAATTACTAAATAAAGTCTAAACATACAGAATGCATTCTTTTTTTTTTTTTTTTTTTTTTTTTTTTTTTTTAAGTAAGCTTCATACCCAGTGTGAGGAGGCTTGAACTCACAACTGTGAAATCAAGCATCATGTGCTCCACTGACTGAGCCAGTCAGGTGCTCCCAGAATAAGTTCTTGATATAATTTTGAAAAGGAAAAGCTAGAACATAAAAATAAAATGTAAGAAAATTAAAATTTTATCTGTGGATACCAATGAGAAACAGATTCTAAGAATGAAAAAAAAAGGAATTTTTAAATTGTTTTGGGCTGACTCAATGTATAGTCAAATTTCTAGAATAGGGTCTATGTAACAAATTATGTAATAAAACTGACATTCTTGACAAGACATTAAAAAGTGCCACTCTATATTAATCAACGTACCCTTGTATAAAGTAAAACTTCAAAAAAAAGCCATAGTAAAAAGAAATGATGATCTTAAGTCTGTAGAAAAAGTATTAGAATAAGAGCTACAGTATAAAACTAAAGACTATAATATCTTAGAAGTTTATTAAATTTAAATATAAAAGTTTCAATCTAAACTATTTCTGGGAACACATCCTATCTTAGCAAGGCCTAAATTTCTCTGATAGTTATTAGAACCTCATAATTGCCAAATGTTATATCTTCCTTCTTAATTGTTACATTTGACACTAATCCTGGGCTCTCCCTTCTCCAAAGGTCAGTCCATTGTCTATTAGAGCACTGTTTTTCCCCCAACTCTATCTTGGACACCACAGCTGTTTCCTTTACCAGCTCCTTCTCTTTCTCTTCCTCTAGGTCTTTGCACTGAACAGATTAACCCATATTCAGTATTCTGCTACAACCTGTGTATTGGAGCACCTGTTCTAACTATCCAACTCCATACTGAATAACTCCCAAGGATGTCCCATAGGCACCTCAAACTCAACATGTCCCCAGGTAATCTTATCAGCTTCTCTCCATAACTTCATTCTTCTCTTGAGGTCTCTATTATAGTTAATAATAGCACGGCTACCACCTCAGGTACTCATGTCACTCAATGGGAATCATCTTCCACATTTTAACACTCTTTACTAATCTCATAGCCAAATGATCAGTCCTTTTCTGGTATCTCTCATATCCATCCATTTCCTATTGCTCTTGTGGAAGGTTAAAATTCCATCATCTACTAAATTCCCTATCCTAACACCAGAATGATCTTTGTTAAAATGGAGACAGGAATCAGTGTTTATAGCAAGATATTACGTCTACATGACTGGGAGAAAAGTCATACTCTTAAGAGAAAGAAAAATCAGATGATTTGTAGATGGAAATTTGGCAGGGAGGGGATCACCCAAACCAGGGCATTTTTTAGAATAAAAAAGGTAGAGAGGGCAGCCTGGGTGGCTCAGTGGTTTAGGGCCGCCTTCAGCCCAGGGTGTGATCCTGAAAACCCAGGATCGAGTCCGACGTCGGGCTTCCTGGAGCCTGCTTCTCCCTCTTCCTATGTCTCTGCCTCTCTCTCTCTCCCTTTCTGTGTCTCTCATGATTAAATAAAATCTTTTTTAAACAATTAAAATTAAAAAGGTAGTGAAAGTAACTAAAATTATATCATTTTCAAATTTTATTAATCAATTAAATGGTTTTATCTGTGGACCTACATAGTAATTATATTCAAGAACAGTTTTCAAATATATAATATATGTATATATATATATATATACATATATATATACATATTTATACTTTCTGATAAGTATATCTCCTTTTAGATTGGTAGATTTTGTTAATTTTTGTGTATAACAGAATTATCAAGTCATCACAATATATTTCAAGTATAATTCTCTTCATAGGTTCTATTTAAAAATTTTATGATGTTATTATATTCCATCACAACATATTTTTACTATCACCAAGACAAAAAAAACTTCTATCATGTTGCAGTTTGAAATTCAATTTACAATAGTACTCACAATAATGGCAAGTATTTCACCTTTTACAGAATGAACTTCCAAATGCTTTACTTTGGTTCCATGAATTAAACATGAAACTTGAACCATTATTGAACTTAATTCATTTTTTTATTAGAAGTATACAATGATACTCATGTAAAACTAGCATTATGTAGCTGTTGATAAAGTTCTATTAAGGAGCCAATACATTAACAGCTATTGATTCACCTTCATATATGAAAACTCGTAACTGCCATGAGAGAAATTAATTTACAACAGCTGCCTGATCTAAGTGAAAAGAAAAGTTTCACAGGTACACAAATGTACCTTCTGCACTTAAGTATTAAGTGTAGCATTTTGGGACACCTGGGTGGCTCAGCAGTTAAGCGTCTGCCTTCAGCTTAGGGCGTGAACCCGGAGTCCCGAGATCGAGTCCCACGTTGGGCTCCTTGCAGGGAGCCTGCTTCTACCTCTGCCTGTGTCTCTGCTTCTATGTGTCTCTCATGAATAAATAAATAAAATCTATAAATAAATAAATAAATAAATAAATAAATAAATAAATAAATAAATAAATGTAGCATTTTCAGGTACAATTTTAAAATGACTGTGCAAGAGATGCTGATGATTCTTCAGCAGGTAGATGTCTTCTTATTTTCATGTGGTCAGTGAGGTCATTATAGTCCCCATTGTGTGAGTTACACATTGATTCACTTCAGCAAGTCTAAGGAGAGTCAGTGCCCTGTGTGTGTGTATGTGTGTGTTTCCCAACAATAAGCAAGTAGCTGTGGATTTACTATACATGATGACAATCTTGTAGTAATAGAGTTCAGACTGCATTCACTCTGTGGCAAGACTGAACAAAAGGCTAGGAAATATGCAGTCCACAGGCAGGGGCATCCGGGAAATGGGCACAGCACAAGTGGCTGACACATCAAGTGGTGAGCAGAGGTAGCAGCATCAAATACTTCTGCTACCACAATCACCCAAGATCTGAAAAAGTTAGCTGTACCTAACTGCTCATGCCAGAGCGCCTTTACTTTATCAGCAAGCACCCGCACATTGCCCTTGAAAAAGATGTTAGCTATTATTACTTCCGGAAAGGATCTGGAAAAGGGAAATGGGCTACTGCCAACTTAACCATATGCTACAGTGAGAATTCTGTTTACTACACTGGCATCTCACATATGACATTATGTCAGAATGTAGAAGTACAAAATGTAGGTCTTCCTAAACCTAAGCTGGTTTAATGACATGCAACTATTAAGTAATATGTTCATTCCAAAATGAAAAATCTGAGACAAATGCTAAGTCAGATGAAATAAATACTGGGACAAAAGACACAAAAGGAGATGATGATCTTGGGCAAACTGGATATATGACATAATATCAATATATGTAATACTTTATTTTTTTAAAAGATTTTATTTATTTATTCATAGAAATGCAGAGAGAGAGAGAGAGAGAGAGAGAGAGAGAGAGAGAGGCAGAGACACAGGCAGAGGGAGAGGCAGGCTCCAGGCAGAGAGCCCGACAGGGGATTCGATCCAGGGTCTCCAGGATCATGCCCTGGGCTGCAGGCAGCGCTAAACCGCTGCGCCACCGGGGCTGCCCAATATATGTGATATTTTAAATGAAAAATGTAATATCAATAAAATGGAAGTTAGGTATAAACAAAAATGATAATTTAGCTCTGTATGGCATGACATGAAAAGATTTCCAGAAAGCTGTATTATTTCATTAAAAAAAAATAAGTTTTAGAACTATATATACATCATGATACAGTAAAATACTTTCAAAACAAACCATCCCAAAATATCAGGAAGGAAATTCAACAAATTATTAGTGCTAATTTATGGGCAGTGGAACTAAAATGGGACAGGGAAAAAGGAAATGTTTACTCTTAATAAGCTCCTATATTTATTTGAACTTACTATCATAAGCATGTCTTAATTTTTACACAAAAAGCAAAAACAAATTTAAAAAATACAAAAAATGTTACAAGACATTAGGTAATTTAGTGTCAGCTGAGTGGTACAAGTAACAAATGAACTGGAATCCTGCAGTGGGAGGTTCCTTCAAGGCAGATGGAGATACAGAAGTCAAGTCACCCAGAAAAAGGAAGATAAAGGCATTCCTAAAGGTAGGAGCCCAGTGATCTTCCAAAATCCATAGCCTCACAGGCCCCACATGAAGTGAAGACACTTCATCTCTCACTATATGTAGGTTCAAGCCCTCTCCTATTCTGGGAATAATCCAACAATTTGTGAAGAAAAGACATGAGAAGCCTCAGCCAGACAGTAACTTGAGAAGAAATAATGAGTTCAGCTCCTGCTTATTTCGATCTTCTTCCACAACCTACCCGGGTTCTTACTAACTTGCTTATCACCAGAGTATAATAATTAGGTCCCCATCTTGAGATTTCTTTGTACATCCTGGGATCCCACTCCTAAATCCCAGCCACAGCTACATGCTTCAGGTTCATGAACCACCATGGTAATTAAAATGATGAGAACATCCGGAGAACATAAATGGGCCTGCTAAGGGAGCCAGAGCAGAAAACTCATTGATAAAATAGTGAAAGATAAAACTGATGAGGTATGAGGCAATTGGCTAGCTCAGTCAGTAGAGCATGCAACTCTTGGGCATGCAACAATCTCAAGGTTGTGAGTTTAAGCGCAATGTTGGGCCTGGGGCTTACTTCAAACAAACTGAAGAGGTATGTTATGGCCAAATAGGTATACTAAGGCCTCTCTTCCCCTAGAAACAAAATATTTGGATTTTATCTTCTACAAAACAGTGAGTCAGGGTTTTCTGTTTTTGTTTTACTAAGGCAATATCTAACTAATGTTGTATAATTGTTTTTCAAACAGAGTGTTAAGAAGGTTTGGTGTGGGATGAGATAACAGAGGTAGGAAGATCAATCAGGACAGTGAATTAATCCACATGAAGGTAATGAAGACTGGGAAGACAATGAGCCACAAGAAAAGGAAAGATGACTTTTCCAGAGTATGCACAGCTTGGGATTACTGAATGAAGCAAGCAATTATAGCTGAGAAAACCAGGCAGGTGTCACACACCCCAGGCATAAACAAGCTTAGATTTTAGACTCAAGTCATCAGAGAAAGCAAACAAGACAACAGGAAAATTATAGTCACCATAAGAGATAGGCAACTTGTGGATGTGTCATTAGAAGGTACAAAGAATAAAAGCCAAAATGTAGGCCTTCCTGGGCAATATAACTCAGTATAGGAAAAGACCAATTATCACAGTGGGTAAGAAAAGAGATGGGCATCATATAAAGCTATGTATGCTTGCTGTCAGAAGCTCCAAGAGTCTTGCTGAATGAAGGCTGTTACAGACATCATCTAGTGCATGTCCATGGTAGCCTTTGAGAAGCTAGCTGAGTGGAATACCTGGGTGCCTCAGTGGTTGAGTGCTTCCCTTCGGCCCAGGGAGCAATCCTGGAGTCCCGGGATTGAGTCCTACATCGGGCTTCCTACATGGAGCCTGCCTCTCTCTCTGCCTGTGTCACTGCCTCTCTCTGTGACTCTCATGAATAAATAAATAAAATCTTAAAAGAGAGAGAGAGAGAGAGAGAGAGAGAGAGAGAGAGAGAGAGAGAGGCTAGTTGAGGAGTGGGTCACTAGTATGGTCACCCATAAAGTTTTTTGCTGGTTAAGGCCTAAGGACAGATCAGGGTAGTGAGATGAAGCTTAACCAGTTTATGTAGAAAGAGCTAAATTATTAGAAAGGAAATTCTGAACTTTAATTTGGATGATGGTTATGAATAGATTTTTTTAAGATATAGGAAGTAAATGGTGATAAAAAGGCACAGCAAATGCAGTTTTACACGGATGATTTTGAATGTATTAAACAAATGGAAATGTCAGAATAGAGATGGAGGCAATATATAAGGGAAATGCATGAAAAAATATATTGCTCATAATGTTAGACTGAAGTTTGAAAGACCAAGACTCAGAGAGTGTCTTTCAAAATTTTTGGATTATGATCCACAGGTTAAAAACTGCCTTGTAATCTCATGTGTATGTGTGCGCACATTTATCCTAAACAAAAGTTTCATGAAATATTATTTACCCTTAATACTTTCTTTGATATTTCCTATTCTACTCTATTCCTTTTTTTTTTTTAATTTTAATGTACTCACAGCCTCTAAATTGATATAAGCATCTGCATTTTGGCTTAAAGATTTTTAGATTAAAAAGAGATCCCTGTGATCATTGCGTAGAACTATCTGTAAAGACATGACTAATTAATCTGGAAGAGACGGTGTTTGCAAAAGTGTAAAAAAAGAAAATTAAGAACCAGCATGAGACCACTAATAGGGGGTAGGGAAAAAGACCAAAGATAAAGAAAAAGGAAAAAAAAATAGCATCAATTCATCTTTGCCTCTACTGCAGTGTTTCTCAAAGTCTAGTCCAAGACTCATTGGAACAGAATTACCCCACCCACTGTTAAAATTCAAATACCTGGGCCTCATCCCAGACCTACTGAGGTGAACTCTCTATGTGTGGGTCTTGGAATTGGCAATTTAAAAAGTTTCCCAGGGCATTCTTTTCACCAACTAATTTTATCGCAGTGTCTTTCACAAATCAGCTTTCAAAATGGTACTTTCCAGGAACATGCAATCTCACTTCACATATTAGATATATTCTTGAAAAGTTGTTAAGTGAATACTTGTACACCATAGCATTATTCCCCTAAAGATTGTAATGATGAACTCAAAGAGTTATGTTCACCCAGAAGGAAACAAAAGAAGCTTCTGGAGCATTCAGTCTTTTAACAAACGTTCTTTATCCACTTGATTTTTCTGTATTACTTATGTATTTTTCTGTATTACTTTTTCTGTATTACTTATAGCCAAATGGGCTTATAATCCTCTTTATCTTTTTTCAATTTAAAAGCACATATATTAAAAAAATAAATAAAAGCACATATATTTAAAAATTCAATATATTAACACATTTCATTTTGATTTTTTAAAAAGATTTTATTTATTTATTCATGAGAGACACAGAAAAAGGCAGAGACATAGGCAGAGAGAGAAGCAGGCTCCATGCAGGGAGCCCAAAGTGGGACTCGATCCTGTGACTCCAGGATCACACCCTGGGCAGAAGGCAGAGCCACCCAGGTGTCCCTCATTTTGATTTTGAACTGATTTGATTTTTAACTGGTTAAGTACCACAATCAAGTGCATTTAGCAGAACTCACAGGTAGGAAATGCCTCAGTGAGACATTTTTCAGAAAAATACAAATACTGAAGTTTATGGCTTGGACTCTAATAGCAAAGATATCCCTTTAGGTGGTGAGCTCTGTTAACAAAAATATTTGTCAATTTACTACCAATTGATAAACAACAAGTATGAGATATGAATCTACTCTATTCTAAGATGGAAATCATAGTTAACAACTATAATAAACTAATAAACTATAGAAGCTAACATTTATTCCCTTGCCTCATATCAGGCTCTGTTCTAATCTTTTGCAGGGCTTACTCATTTCATCTTTACATAATCCTGTAAAGCAAGTGCCATAGTAGACCTCATTTCACCAAAGACAAAGCTGAGGTACAGAGAGCTGTTTAACTTTCCTGAGATTCCACAAAACTAGAAACAGAAGCTGAAATTGGCAGCCAGTCTCTAGAGTTTGTCCTCAGTGTGCTACACTGTGATTACAAGAAAGTCTTGAAAAGCCTTGAAGAAGTTAGCTACTTTGTAGAGAGAAAGACTTCTTTCTGGTTACACTCTGGGATGTTGCCTACCCTGTTCTTTGTTCTTTCTTTCTTCCTTTTTTTTTTTTTTCAGAGAGAGAGAGAGGGAAATGTGGGGGAGGGGCTGTAGAGAAGAAGGTGAGGGAGGGGCAGAGAGAGAGGGACTCTTAAGCAGGTTCCACATCCTACAGAGCCCCGACGTGGTCTAGATGTCATAACCATGAGTTCATTACATGAATCAAAATCAAGTCAGATGCTTAACCGACTGAGCCACCTAGGCACTCCTCCCCCTGTTCTTTACACAATTGATTCCAAGATAACCTGGGTCTACATTGGATCCCTGCTCATGTTTGCTTTTTGGATTTCATTGTAATACACTTTATATATGATAAGAATACCCAAAATAGAATAAAGATGAGAATTCGGTATTATACTGCAAATTTTAAAAAAAAAATCAGTTTAAAAAAAGTTATTCTGTATATAAAGGCAGGAGGTCCTAGTGGTTTAGAACTGTGCTAACTACTGCTGGCTCAGGGACCACATTCTGAGTAGTGAGGGTTTGGAATGCAGTCTTTGGAGTTCCACTGCTGGTGTGTGATCTCCTGGTGTGTAATCTCCAGCTCCATTGCTTACTGGTTTTGCAACCTTCTTGTGAGCCTCTACCACAGCTGTAAAATAGTGAGATCATGAAAGTGTTGTTATGAGGATTACATGAAATAATCTACAGATACTATGTAGAATAGTTGCTGGCACGTAGAAACCACCCAATAAATATTAACACTTAATATTACAGAAAACTATTAAAAGCATATATTGTAACCCATTAGAAAGTCATTTATAGGATTGACTGATACAGCAGAAACACTAAATAAAATTTCATCATTCTTTCCCTGGCAGTCACTAGAACATCACTGTACATTGAAGGACATTAAATACATAAGTTAGATCCACTACCCAGGTTTATTAAATACATAAATCTGAAATTGCTCTAAATGAATTTGCATGAAGCTGGCCTGGCCCATAATATTTAAATAGCTTGTTTCTCTGCCAGAAAACTTTATGTTGCAGGTATACAGTGAGTTCCGACTCATTTATTTGAATAGCTTCTTCTGTATTTAGAAACAGCCATTTTTGTTTAGAACTTTTCATTTTTATCAAATAGAAATCAGAACTAATATTCATATGAATAATAATCATTTTAAAATTTTGACGGATGGCTGGCTCAGTTGGTGGAACACACAACTCTTGATCTTGGGGTTGTGAGACTGAGATCTAGACTGGGTGTAGAGATTATTTAAAAATATAATCTTAATACATTTATGAAGGCAAGGGAAACAAAAGCAAAAATAAACTATTGGGAGTTCATCAAGATAAAAAGCTTCTGCACAGCAAAAGAAACAATCAAAACTAAAAGACAACCTATGGAATGGGAGAAGATATTTGCAAATGACCTATCAGATAAAGGGCTAGTATCCAAGATCTATAAAGAACTTATTAAACTCAACACCCAAGAAACAAACAATCCAATCATAAAATGTGCAAAAGACATGAACAGAAATTTCACCAAAGAAGACATAGACATGGCCAACAAACACATGAGAAAATGCTCTGCATCATGTGCCATCAGGGAAATACAAATCCAAACCACAATGAGATACCACCTCACACCAGTGAGAATGGGGAAAATTAACAAGACAGGAAACAACAAATGTTGGAGAGGATGTGGAGAAAGGGAACCCTCTTGCAACTGTTGGTGGGAATGTGAACTGGTGCAGTCACTCTGGAAAACTGTGTGGAGGTTCCTCAAAGAGTTAAAAATAGACCTGCCCTACGACTCTGCAATTGCCCTTCTGGGGATTTACCTCAAAGATATAGATGCAGTGAAATGCCGGGACACCTGCACCCCGATGTTTCTAGCAGCAATGTCCACAATAGCCAAACTGTGGAAGGAGCCTCGGTGTCCATAGACAGATGAATGGATAAAGAAGATGTGGTCTATGTATACAAAGGAATATTCCTCAGCCATTAGAAATGACGAATATCCACCATTTGCTTCGACGTGGATGGAACTGGAGGGTATTATGCTGAGTGAAGTAAGTCAATCGGAGAAAGACAAACGTTATATGGTTTCACTCATGGGGAATATAAAAAACAGTGAAAGGGATTAAAGGGGAAAGGAGAGAAAATGAGTGGGAATTATCAGAGAGGGAGACAGAACATGAGAGTCTCCTAACTGTAGGAAATGAATAAGGGGTAGTGGAAGGGGAGGTGGGCAGGTGGGCGGGGTGACGGGGTGACTGGGTGACGGGCACTAAGGGGAGCACTTGACGGGATGAGCACAGGGTGTTATGCTATATGTTGGCAAATTGAACTCCAATAAAAAATATTTATATATAATCTTTAAAATTTTTAAAAAGGCCATTTGTTATTCTGGAGAAAAAAAAAAAAGGGTGTCCTAAGGCACTGGTATAGTTTAAATTAGTTTAAAGGGATTTAGCCCAAAACTTCACTGACAAATGTACACATTTTCAAACCACTACACAATGCTGCTTAATTCCCGCTTACTGCTGAAGATGGGCTTAAAAAGAATATTACTTGTAAAAATTATGATGATTTAATATGATGTGATATGGGAGGGTCCAATGGGTAGAAAAAGTAAAGTTAGGACTAGAAGTGAAGATAAAATTTCATAGCATCATCCCAAATGAAAACTATTAAAAATTTCTAAAATTCAACACTGCATGAAAAACAACCGATAGAGGGAATGAAGTAGAATACACCAGAAAAGAAACATTAATGTTTGCTTAGTCATTAATAAAAACCAGGAAGGGTAAAACCTGGTGGTTTAATCAAGGAGAAGATGAGAATTACATGGTATTTTAGGTTGGTCAGTATCTTTCCGTCAGCAAGAAAAGATCAATAGGTGACTTGTTTCTCTTTTAATCTTTTGTATCTCTAACATAGGTGATGAAAAAGACAACTATGGGACAGATTCTAATACGTTTATTTTCCTAAGTTAAAACTAGATTCAGCATAGACATTGCAGACCTGAGCTGTGAAATCATGACAGTTAAGAATCCAAGAAAAGAGGAGTGTCCTGGGTGGCTCAGTCAGATAAGCATCTGCCCTCAGCTCAGGTCATGATCCCAGGGGCCTGGGATGAAGCCCTACATCAGGCTCCCTGCTTAGTGGGGGGAGTCTGCTTCTCCCTTTCTTTCTCCCTCTGCCTCTCCCCGTGCTAGTGCTTGCTCTCTGAAAAATAAATAAAACTTAAAAAAAAAGAATCCAGGAAAAAAGAGGAATGTGGTTGAATAGATTACTCTTTCCCTTCTCTTTCTCCTTTTGCTCCTTCACTGCAGAATGCTCCTGGTTGCTACTTTAATGTCCAGTGGGGTACTAGAAAATTTTTTAATGCACAATACATCAGATTTTACTTTATATTTTACTTTCTGTAACAAGTCTACTTTAAAAAAACAAGATTTTTCCCTCCCTGAAAATCTGCACAGAAGTGTTTTATATAAAACCTGCCACATGAAGGTTTAAGGCAGATTTTACATACACTCAAGTATACTGAATAAGTATTGTTCAAATGAAATAACCATCAGGCTTATCTTGCACTTGTAGTGAAAAAGATACCAAGCATGGGAATTGTGATTTTCAACATCTAGAGAGGTGATAAATAACAAGATCCAATGGTTAGGATGAGAGGTACAAGAAGACTAGATTATGAACAGAATTATATCAACATCTCATGTCTTGTTACTTAGGTCTCTACTGGTCTGAATCAAATTCCTGGAAAAACAGAAATTTACTAAAATGCCTGAGCTAACTTTTCCACCTGTCTTTCAACAGCAGAGAAGCAAGGAATTTCACAACAGTGTGACCTATTTCTGCCTCTTAGATTTATCATATGCATTTTTTAATGACCCCAAACCAAAGGAAATGTAGAAACCTATTTGAAAAGCTGACATTAAGGTTGTGACACCAACCAAAACAACAAGAGAATTTAAAGTTAAATTGACACACAATCCCCAAATGAGTCTGTTTGCACTCCTAATTTAAAAAACAGTTTCTATATGAATATAGTGACGGCATGTCAGTGTCTGCTTTGAAACTCCTGAATTTTGTCATATGGTGTTTGTGTCACAACCTTAATATTATTTAAATATACTTTTTAATATCTATTATTTAAAAAATATCTTTGAATTGAAGATACTCCTAAAGCTTTGAAGAAGCCAACCTCAAAGCACTGCATTCCTAGCATGCCACTTTTATTAGAAGTGGTGCATAAAACATTTGCTGTTGACAAATCTAATTCATTAAAAGGTGAGATGGATGCATTTTAAAATAACTGGCTGGCATCATTATCCGCAGCACCTTTTATAAATTATTCCTCTTCTCCCTTTTGACTGAACTTGTCACAGTTCCCTTTCAGAGTCTGAACATTATGCCTTATAGTCAATGCTTTCAACATGTTTAGACAAGTCATAAGTTAAACAAGCAGTGGTACTTTATTTTCCAGAAATGAGAAAGAGTAGCAGAAATACTTACAGATGATTTCGTTCGATTCATTGATTTTTAACTAAAGACAAGATAAAGTCAGTTAGTGGTGGTTTTATCTCACACAAAGGATTTAACAATGAAACTATGCTGTTTGGGGAGAAAGCTGAATTTCAAAGCAAGGTGCATAAAAAAGAGATGCTGGCAGCCCTGCTGCACTGTTGTGCAGAAGACTTAGTTTAAAATTGAATTGTGCTTCCCCTGACACACAGGATCAGGTCCATCATTCGGCTGACAGCTGGCGGGCACACTAACCTCCTCAAGGAAAATGCTAACTGTATTTCTCTTAGAGGCCAAAGGAGGAGAATTATAGAAGCCTCCAAGGAGGCGCAGCAGGGAGAGAACAAATTATTCAAAATATGAAGAAAAACACTTCTTACCTAATTTTATTTTAGAAGATTCTAAGAATGAGCTGGTCTTCCAATCCCAAGGAAGGGGGAAATTATTTCCTTCCAAGTCGTCAGTAGAAGAGCTGCCGTTCCTTTATTACTTTCGGCGGAGATTTTTCCCAATGTATACAAAATATACCTATAAAATAATTAGATAAAACTTTACCACTCACAGAGGAGGGGGTATAGTCACAATGTCTGTTCTACATTGGTAGTGACAGTACTGTCATTAAGTTCTGACATACAGGCATGAGCTAGGAGTTGCTGGAAATATATAAAGACACACTAAAGTTGGGGTACCTAAGAAAAGCTTATTAGTAAGATGATCCATAGATTATAGGCACATGAATAACCATAGACTAGATTCTGGGTGCCATAGATTAGAGGTAGGAAAATGTACATTTAGAACATTCTTTTCATTTTCATTCATTTTTCAAATGTTCCTAAATAAATGTAGATTAGACAGAGTAAAGGATGGATGCACCACATAAAACAAGCAGTCTTTCAATAAATTCCTTTTTTCCTGTTTAGTTACCAGTTTAGTTTCCAGAACAGTTTTAAAACCATTTTTTTTTCTCACTCTTGTGGATTATCTTCTTAAAATAGATTCTGATTCATTTGATCAGTGTTTGGAGCCTGGCATTCTGTATTTCTAAGAAGCTTTTAGGTAATGCCACCAATGCTGTGGAGCCATGGACCACACTTCACCAGTCCATTTGTCTTTCCCTCCATCAAAGTACATTGTTGCTATTTTTGAATGGCTCTTTGTCTTTCCATATAATTTTAGAATCTATTGCCACATACTCCTCCTTCCCCACCAAAACAAGACAAGAATTGGAGACTGTTTTGACGAAGCTGAGCACCTGTAAAACATTGAGTTTCCCAAGCTATATGTATAGTATACCATTTTACTTACTAAGCTTTTATTGTTAAACAGTAATGCTTTACTATGTTCCCCTTGGGAATTTTGTATAGCTATGGTTGTATGTATTCCTAGGGACTTCGTATTTTCAATATCAGTGTAAATACTATCTCTTTGCGGAAACTTCATCTTCTGTTTAAGTATGTATATGTAGGGATCCCTGGGTGGCGCAGCGGTTTGGCGCCTGCCTTTGGCCCAGGGCGCGATCCTGGAGACCCGGGATCAAATCCCACATCAGGCTCCCGGTGCATGGAGCCTGCTTCTCCCTCCGCCTGTGTCTCTGCCTCTCTCTCTCTCTCTGTGACTATCATAAATAAATAAAGAAATTAAAAAAAAAATAAGTATGTATATGTATAATTTTTGTATACTGATGTTCTTATCCAGTATATTTGCAAAACTTTTATATTCTTTCTTCAGTTTTTCATCATGCACAAATAGGGTTTTACCTTTGTTCCAAAACCTATGCTTTTTACTCTTTATGTTGCTTAAGTAAAAGAAAAAAGTTGAACAATAAATGTATTATTTAATAGAAAAGACTATTTCGTTATTGTTAATCAGCAAAACCAACTTCTTGGTTACGCCTTCGTCGACTAGAAAACTGCTATGAAGGAGCTTCCAAATGCTTCCTTTGACATTTATTGATTGTCCTCATACTTCTTTCCTTTCTCTGGTGGCTATATGCAAGCGGCTAATACTAACATCCACTATACCAAACTGACTTCTGGTTGTTATTTCATCAGAAACAAACATCCCAAAAGTCAACTTGGCCACTCTGGTAACTGAATTTGAACAAAAGGGAAAAAAAGAATTATAAAGAGAAATGGTTCAGTTCCATCTAAGAACTAAGATGAAGATGCCAAAGCTAGAATACCATTACAGAGAAACAACACATCATCTACACTCAATAGCTGAAATCACAAGACTTCTTAGAAAACCCATAAGTAACTGAAATCGCCTTCTTGATGACAATATCACCCAGCTCCAGAGCAAATCGCCCTTCTTTATAGCTTTCAGCCAATCAGCTTGACCAAAGGGAAAAAAAATTAAGATTTACTGCTTTACAAACTGTCAATGTTGTTACCATTGGTTACTTGAGGAAAGGTAAATGTGCATGATGGTGGGAGGGAGAAAAGGGCAAAGAAAGAGGTGGTAGTAACTAATATATAATAACCACTGTAATAATTAAAATACAACAAACTGCTTCTTTTAAAATGTGTTTAAAAATAAAAACAGATAAATAAAAATATGTTCATATACCACTACAAACAATAATTTAAAAGACCTATAGCAATGTAGAAAATGCTTAAATGGTGAAGTGAAAACAGTATCCAAGAGAGCATGTACACATTCTATTGCAACTGTTTAAAAATATGTGGACAAGGGGATCACTGGGTGGCTCAGTGGTTCGTCGCCTGCCTTTGGCCTGGGGCGCGATCCTGTAGTCCCCGGATCGAGTCTCACATCGGGCTCCCGGCATGGGGCCTGTTTCTCCCTCTGCCTGTGTCTCTGCCTCTCTATCTGTGTCTATCATAAATAAATAAATCTTAAAAAAAAAATATGTGGACAAGGGGTGCCCAGCTGGCTCCACTGGTGAAGCATGTGACTCTTGATCTTGGGGTCCTGAGTTTGAGCTCCATGTTGGGGTAGAGTTAACTTAAAAATTTTTTTAAAATATGTGGACAATATTTTTGGTTAGGAAGATCAATCCACATGCATTTCCCCCGCCCTTCCCTCAGAGGCCCCCTTAAAAGATAATAAAGGTATGTGTAGCTGGTTGGGGGAGAGAATTTAAACCATAACAATGAAGAGAATGAGAAAGTTATCACTACAAATTTATACAGAGGGAAGAGCATTCATGGTAGAAACAGTAAGAAGTCAAACTCTAGAATTAGTGCAGAGAGTGCTGCAATTAAAACAACAACCTGATATCCCTGACAGAAGTATGGAGTAAGAAGTGAAGCTAAAATATACCAAATCTCCCTCCCCTACCTTTTTGTACAAGCAACTATGTATTTTGTCTTTTACTTGTTCATTAAATATCTGACTGTAATAAAAAAACAAGTAGATGGAAGAAGTGTTGTGTTTGAAGAAATGAATCTGGGAAAGACAGTATGGGTATGGATGGCCCCAAAGAAAAGTCAGCATCATTGAGGCCCTTAGCTGATTTTTAGCATACTTAAATTTCTGTTTTCTAGTATGAATGCACAGCCAAGAACCACTGGGCATTTGAAGAAAAAAAAAAATTCATATTTGAGATCCAATATAAAACATAAATTTACTCCAAGAAAAACAGAGACAAAATAATTAATAGAACATGTAAATTTTCCATCACTGTAAGAGAGTAAAGAAAAAAAAAAATGTATACATAATACAAAACCAGAAGTCAGACTCTCAGCTATGGCTGAGCGCAATCAGCAAATATTCTTCCAAAAAGAAACTAAAGAGCCGGGATCCCTGGGTGGCGCAGCGGTTTGGCGCCTGCCTTTGGCCCAGGGCGCGATTCTGGAGACCCGGGATCGAATCCCACATCGGGCTCCCGGTGCATGGAGCCTGCTTCTCCCTCTGCCTGTGTCTCTGCCTCTCTCTCTCTCTCTCTCTATCATAAATAAATAAAAATTTAAAAAAATATATTTAAAAAAAATTAAAAAAAAAAGAAACTAAAGAGCCATACAAAATTGACAAATACGATAATTTCAGTGCTCTAGAAATTCACCAAAAGGATGTAACAACTTAAGAAGCATGTTTATTTGAAAGACTGCTAATCTTTAAATAAAAACACTAGGACCCTATGACATTCTGGTCTGGCCTCTTATCATGATCAATAACAACTCAGTCAATATAGGGGTTCTTCCAGGGTGGGGAAGATCATTAGGACTAGAAATATCTCTATTGTAGTCAAACCGGGGTAACTTGAACTTGAGTGGCAGGTTATGCCTACATCCAGCAGTGTTTCCGTGGAAGTGATGATCTTAGAAATAAGCAAGCAGGAAGAGTAAACAATTCCATTAGTCCAAGGTCATGGTCATAACTGGGGCAGACATATTCTTGGCTAAGGTTGGCAGAATGTGCAATGGAGACCAGAGAGGAACATAGGGAGTCACACATTCCTGAGGCCAATCACATATATAGAGCAAATGTGAAAGATCTCCACAGTAAGTGAAAGCTATAACACACCTGAAAACAGTGTAAATTGTAAATGAATTCCTCCATCACTACAGAAATCCATCAGTAGATGACAGAAGACTTACTGACTTCATGTGTTTAAACACAAGCAGTGTCCAACAATTAGCTTATAATTTAAGACACAAAGACACAGGAGCAAGTCCTACAAAGCCAAATGCAGACCCAAAACAAAAATATTAAGAAACAAAAACAAAAGAAAAACCCAACAGATTTATCAGTGCCACATATTACAAGGGAGTCACTGTACTTAGTTTAGGCAAATTACTAAACCAAGAAACAAGCAAATGAACAAAGCAACAGCAACTATCAGAAAGAATATCATAATCTAGAGTTGCTACAATAGCTAATCTAAAATATCCAGTTTTCAACAGGAAATTATGAAACATGCAAAGAAATAGGAGAAACCATCTGAATGTCCATAAATATTAGATCTAAAGAAAGACTTCAAAGCAGCTATTACCAATATGTTCAAAGAACCAAAGGAGACCTTAATTTAAAGAATGAAGGAAAATAAGACAACAATGAATAAAAAATAGAGATTTTCAACAATGAAACAAATTTTTTAAAAATGGAATTTGTTTAAGATAGAAAGTATAATAAGAAAATTCACTAGAGATGGAGGACCTTTAATGATTCCAACCGTTAAGCATCCAACTCTTGATTTCAGCTCAGATCGTGGTCTCAGGGTGGTGGGATTAAACCCCATGTTCATCAGGCTCCAAGCTCAGTGGGGAGTCTGCTTGAAATTCTTTCCTTCTCCCACTGTCCCTGCCCCAGCTCACCTGCTCTCTCTAAAATAAATAAATCTTTTAAAACAAGAAAATTTATTAGGGGGAATTCGTAGCAGATTCAACATAACCTGATGAAAGAATCAGTGAATTTAAGATAGATGAAGAGAGATTACCTGATACAAAGAAAAACTTAAATTTTTTTTAACAGCGATATTTGGGACAATCAAAACTATATCAAGAAACATGTAATGAGTATCCCAGGAGTGAAGACAGATGAAGGGATAGAAAAACTACATGAAAAAATAACAGACAAAAGCATACCAATTTGATGAAAAACATTAATCTACTTATCAAAGATTTTCAACAGACCCAAAGTAGGACATATATAAAGAATCAATATCTAGACAAAGCATAAACAAACTGAATTACAAAGACAAACAGAAAATCTTAGAAGCAACAAGACAAAACTAACTCATCACATACAAGCATTGATGAAAACAATGGAGGCCAGAAGTCAGTCACTGAAAAATTCAAAGGGCCAAAAAAATTTGCCCAGTATAGATTCTATATCAAGAATAAATATCTTTAAAAAGAAAAAGAAAGAAAGAATAAGTATCTTTTCAATTAAAGGCAAAATACAGCTATTACTTTTAAAACTGAAGATAAAATATAAACTGAGACCTTGTGGCTAGCAGACCTGTCTTAAAGGAAATACTAAAGGAAATCTTTCAGCTAAAAGAAAATGACACCATGTGTTAATTTAAGTCCAGAGTTGGAAATAGAGTGGTCCAGAAATGGCAAATATATGGTTAATTTTTTTTAATTTTTTTTATTTATTTATGATAGTCACAGAGAGAGAGAGAGGCAGAGACACAGGCAGAGGGAGAAGCAGGCCCCATGCACTGGGAGCCCGACGTGGGATTCGATCCCGGGTCTCCAGGATCGCGCCCTGGGCCAAAGGCAGGTGCCAAACCGCTGTGCCACCCAGGGATCCCCGCAAATATATGGTTAATATAAAAGACTACCTAGAAGGCTCAGTTGGTAGAGCACGTGACTCTTGATCTCAGGGTTATAATTTGAGCCCCATGCTGGGCATAGTACTTCCAAAAAAAAAAAAAAAAAAAAAAGACCCTAAATTAAAAATATTATATTTGTTTTCATTGATGGCATAAAGAAATAATTATAACATATTGTTTAGTTTATAACATGTAATATGTTAATACATAGGACATTAACAGCAGAAAAGAGTAAGACATTATATCAGAACAAAGTTTTTATATTTTACCAAAATTAAGTTGTATGAACTGGCTGGTATTAAGTTGGTTCTGGTAAATTAAGATGTAGATTATATTGTCTAGAGTAAACACGAAGAAATTAACTGTTTAAAATGTAAAGTGACACTAAAAATAAAAATGTGCATACATTAAAAATATTTATTTAATACAAAAGAAGGCAGTCAAGGTGGAAGAAAGACGTCACTACCAAAAACCTACTAGAAGTAATAAATGAATTTGGTAAAGTTGCAGGTTACAAAATTAATACCCAGAAATCAGCTGCATTTCTATACACTAACAATGAAGTAGCCAGAAAGAAAAATTAAGATGACAATTCCATTTACAATTGCACCAAAAATTCAAAAACAAAACAAAAATCCAAATAAACCAAAATCTAGGAATAAACTTAACCAAGGAGGTGAAAGACTTGTACTCTAAAAATTGTAAAACACTGATGAAAAAAGAAATTGAAGAATGACACAAATAAATAAAACAAATAAAAAGATATACCATGCTCATGGATTGGAAGAACAAAACTGAATTATCTCACAATTTCAGATTTCAAGATATACTACAAAGGCATAATCAAAACAGTACGGTACTAGCACAGAAACAGACACATAGATCAATAGAACAGAATAGAGAGCCCAGAAATATATCCACAATTATATGGTCAATTAATCTATGGCAAAGGAAGCAAGAATATACAATGGAGAAAAGACAGTCTCTTCAACAAATGGTGCTGGAAAACTGGACAGCTACATGCAAAAGAATGAAAGTGGACCACTCTCTGACACCATACACAAAAATAAACTCCAGATGGATTAAAGATCTAAGTGTGAAATCTGAAATGAACCATAAAGCTTCTTAAAGAAAACAAAGGCAGTAATTTGACACTGGCCATAGCAACATTTTTCTGGATATATCTCCTAAAGCAAGAGAAACAAAAGCAAAATTAAACTCTTGGGACTATATCAAAATAAGAAGCTTTACACAGTGAAGGAAAACATCAAGAAAACAAAAAGGCAACCTACTGGATGAGAGAAGATATTTGCAAATGATATATCTGATGAAGGGTTAACATCCAAAATATGTAAAGAATTCATACAACTCAGCACCAAAAAAACCCAAATAATCCCATTAAAACTAGGCAGAAGTTCTGAAAAGATGTTTTTCCAAAGAAGACATGAAGATGGCCAACAGACACATTCAAAGATACTCAATGTTACTCATCATCAAGGACATGCAAATCAAAAACCACAAAATCACAATGAGATATCACTGTACACCTGTCAGAATGGTGAAAATCAAAAAGGCAAGAAATAACAAAGATTGGTAAAGATGTGGAGAAAAAGGAATCTTGCACATTGTCAGTAGGAATGTGAATTAATACAACCACTGTGGAAAACAGTATGGAGGTTCCACAAAAAACTTAAAACAGAAATACCATTTGATCCAATAGTTCTACTCCTGGATATTTACCCAAAGAAAATGAAAACACTAATTTGAAAAGATATGTGCCCCCTGTTTACTGCATCATTATTTCTAATAGCCAAGATATGGAAGCAGCCCAAGTATCCACTGATAGATGAATGGATAGAGGTGGTATGAGTGTATATATAAATGTGTATATATAAATACACATACACACACACGTACACACATGTGCACACACACACATACTGGAATATCACTTAGTCATAAAAAGGATGAGACCTTGCTTTTTGTGACATCAATAGACCTATTATACTAAGTGAAATAAGTCAGAGAAAACAAATACCATATGATTTCAGTTATACATGCAATCTATAAAACCAAACGAATGAGTAAACAACCAAACAAAAAAAGTGAATACACAATCAGACCTATAAATACAGAGAACAGAATGATGTCTGCCAGAAGTGAGGGGCCTGGAAGGATGGGCAAAATAGGTCCAGGGGAGTGGGACATAAGGCTTCCAGTTATGGGATAAGTCAAGGGAATAAAAGGTACAGCATAGCAATATAGTTAATGGTATTACAACAGCACTGTAGAGTGACAGATGGTAGCTACACTTACAGTGAGCATAACATAATGTATAGACTTGTTGCATCACTATGTTGCACACCTACCACTAGCACTGTGTGTCAATTATACTCAAATTCAAAATAAAATAAAACAAGCTACAAGGTGCCTGTGTGGCACAGTCAATTGAGCACTCGACTCTTGGTTTCAGCTCAGGTCATGATCTCAAGATCCTGAGATTGAGCCCTGGATCCAGTTCTGCTCTCAGCACAGTCTTCTTAGGATTCTCTCTCCTTTTCTCCCTGCCCCTTTCTCCAGCACTAGCACATTTGCTCTCATGCTCTCTCTCTAAAATAAATAAATAAACAATAAAATAAGCATCAAAGAAAAAAAGGTGCGAATCATATTAAAGATATGGCAAAATGGAAAATGTAAGCCCAACCATATTAATAAGTACATGAAAAATGAATGATTTAAATACTTCAATCAAAAGGCAGAAATTTTCAAAGTAAGGGATACCTGGCTGGTTCAGTCAGCAGAGCATTCGACTCTTGATCTCAGGGTTGTGAGTTTAAGCCCCACATTGGATGAAGACATTACTTACGAATAAAAATCTTTTAAAAATTTAAAATGAAAAAGAAATTCCCTTAAGTAGATAAAAAAGATCCTATCATGTGTCATCTAAAAGATGTATCTTACATTCAAAGATAAAAAATAAATTAAAAGTAGAAGAATCAAAAAAAACATGCCATCAAATAGTAACCATAATATAGCTGGAGTTACTACACTAATATTAAACAAAATATGCTTTAAGAAATAGTATGTGGGAGCACCTGGCTGGCTCAGTCAGTAGAACATGCAACTCTTGATCTCAGGGACATGAATTTGAGCCCCACATTGGGCCTGGAGCCTACTTAAGAAGAATATATAAATTTTAAAAAAATAGTATTTGAGAAAAAGGGGATATTTCAACATGATCAAAAGGTCAGTACATCAGAAAAAATAATGCTTATAAATGTATATGCACATAAAACAAAGCACCAAAATCAACAGAGCAAAAAATGACAGAACTGAAAAAAGAAACAGACCATTTAACAAGTATAGTTGGATATTTGAATACTCTCCTATCAAAAACTAATAGAACATAAAATCAGAAGAGTATTAGAAAATATTGTTCACCTACCAAAGTAACTCTCGTATAAACTAGCGTATAAACTAGTCCACTCGATGGCATAGTACAGATTTTTTTTTTCAAATGCCAAAAAATATTTTCTAAAGTAGCCCATATACCAGGTTATAAAACAAGTCTCAATAAATTTTAAATAAGATCATAAAAAGTATCTTCTATGTAGAACAGAATTAGAAATTGATAAAATATATCTTGGAAAATCCTCAATATTTGCAAGTTAAAGAATGTACTTTTAAGTAATTCAAAAGAAGAAATCACAAGGGATTTGAAAAAAATTTTTGCTGAATGATAGTGAAAACACAACATGTCGCATTTTATGGGATACATGGAAAGCAGCGTAGAGGGCATTCAGGCGCAGAACAGAGCAGTTGGGCCTGGGGGCCTGCAGCTCAGTTCACCCCTCCGTCCCGACCAAAACTCGTTTCCCAGCCAGGCCAACCTGGCCAAACTCTCCTGTGGTACAAACCCAAGGTGGCCCCAGGACACCCCCGCAGCTGACTACCTCCAAGCTCCCAGGGTGACATGACCACTGAGGAGGCAGCAAGCATTTCCTCCACTAAGACCAAAGACAGGAGAATGAGCACATGAAAAGCAATGGAGACTTATCTCCCAAGGGTGAAGGGGAGTCACCCCCAGTGAACAGAACAGAGGAGGCAACCACCCCAGCGATACCATCAAGCCAGTGAGGGTACTGAAGTTGAGGGGGATGGCCCAGGCAGGGAGACCCTCAAGAAGAAGAAATTATCTTTCAAGAAGTCTTTCAGGGTGCCTGGATGGTTCAGTTGGTTAAGCATCTGCATTCGACTCAGGTCATGATCCCAGGGTCCTGATACTGAGCCCTGCTCAGCAGGGAGTCTGCTTCTCCCTCTGCTCCTTCCCTCACTTGCTCTTTCGGTCAAATAAATAAATAAAAATCTTATTAAAAAAAAGAGGGCTTTCAAATTGAGTAGTCTGTCCTTCAAGAGAAATCAGAAGGAGGGTAGGAATGGTTCTTCAGCCTTCTTGTCCACAAAGCAGGAGCAGGGGGAGATCAGAGCCTGGGGCGAAAGCACAGCCCAGGAAGGAAAGGCTGTTGCCACCTCTTGTTGGCCAGGACCAAGGAGGTCTAGTGCTGCCACCAAGGGAGGAGACACAGAAGAGGCAGGGCCCTCAAGAGGCAGGGCCCTCAAGAGGCAGGGCCCTAGGCTACAGAGACCTCTACTCCCTCAGGAGAGTGGTCCTACATCTGCCAGCAAGCAGAATGAGTACCTGGGTGGGGGGAGGTGGGTGATCACTAAGCTGCAAAAGCTAAAAACTGTGCTCTCCTTGTGAGGTTGCTGCCTGGACCTGGTACCCTGGCTGCCTTCCTGTGCCCAGAAAGGAAGGTGCTGTTGCCCCCTCACAGTCACATTCCCTCTCCTTTTTTTCTCCTGTGGATTCTCCTATCATCCAACTAGCCTTCCTCTTCAGGATAGTTGAAGATGGTCCCTTGTAGTTCCCCAGGTTAGGTTAGTGACGTGAAATGCTCCTGTCTGTGGCCCTACCTCTCCTGTTCCTACCACTGCAGAAGGCAATTACTTGTTTTCTTCCCCAATTCTTTTCCAAGTAGGTTTTGTTTACTCTAGTCCCCAAATCCGAGCCAGATGTGGGATGTCTATACTCCCAAACCCTGAGTGTTCAGCCTTCCCCCCTCATTGAATTTTTAATCTTTTGTGCTGTGCCGAGTACCACCTGGGCTGGGGAGGACCTTGCCCCTGTCTAGGTTTTTCTTTTTCTTTTTTTTTTTTTTTAATTTATTTATTCATGAGAGACACAGACGTGGGGCTCCTTTTGGAGTTTCCAGGATCACACCTGGGCTGAAGGCAGCGCTAAACCGCTGGGCCACGGGGGCTGCCCTTTATATTACTTCTTAAGTCAGTTTTGGTCATTTATGTCTTTCTAAAAATGTGTCTATTTCATCTGTGTGTCTAGTTTGTTAGCATAAAGTTATTCACTGTGTTGTCTTATATTTCTTTTGATTTCTGTGTGGTCAGTAGTGACATCATTTTCATTCATTATTTGGTAATTTGTGTCTCTTTTTTTTAAAAAAAGATTTATTTATTTTAGAGAGAGAGAGCCTACATGAGTGGGGGCAGGGGCAGAGGAAGAGGGAGAGAATCTTCAAGCAGACTCTCCATCACCAAGTGTGGAGCTTGCACTGGGCTTGATCTCACAACTCTGAGATCATGACCTGAGCCCATATTAACAGTTGGATACTTAGCCAACTGAGCCATACAGGCATCCTCGTTTTTTGTTTTTTAATTCTTGATCAGTCTTGCATGACAACAGTTGGCAGTTTTGTTGATCTTTTCAAAGAACAAACTTTTGACTTTATTTTCTCTATTGCTTTTCTCTCTTCTATTTCATTTATTTGTATTGTTATCTTTGCTGCCTTTTTACTGCTTTATTTTTGTTTTGCTTTTTTTGGAGGTTTGAACTTGAGTAAGACAGTCTTTTGTTGTTGTTTGAGAGTGAGGGGGACATGGGGCTTGACCCCAGGACCCCCAGGATCATGACCCGAGCCAAGGGCAGATGCTTACCCAACTGAGCCACCCAAGTGCCCCCTGAGTAAGACATTTATAAAAACTTAGACTGGCGCAGGGTAGCCAGGGTGGTTTGGTGGTTTAGTGCCGCCTTCAGCCCAGGGCCTGATCCTGGAAACCTGGGATCGAGTCCCACATCGGGCTCCCTGCATGGAGCCTGCTTCTCCCTCTGCCTGTGTCTCTGCCTCTCTCTCTCTCTCTCTCTGTCATGAATAAATAAATAAAGTCTTAAAAAAAATAATATGAAAACTGAATAGACCTAAAACAAGTAAAGACATTCAGTTAATCACCTAAAATCTCCCCACAAGGAAAAGCAAAGTCCCAAAGGCTTCAATGATAAATTCTATAAAATAAAAAAATGAAATAATACCAACATTTCACAAATTCAGAAAACAAAGGAAAGAAATCTTTCTCATTCTATAATGGTAATATTATCCTAACAGAGACAAACAGATACATAACGAGAAAATAAAACTGCAGACTAAAAACCTCTATTTAAAATAAAGATCTACCCCGAATAGCCAGAGAAATATTGAAAAAGAAAACCAATGCCAGGGGCATCACAATACTGGATTAAAAAAAAAAAACAACAAAAAAAAACAATACTGGATTTCAAGCTGTATTACAAAGTTGTTATCAGCCAGACAGTGCAGTACTGGCACAAAGAGATAGATCAATGGAACAGAATAGAGAACCTAGAAATGGGCCCTCAACTCGATAGTCAACTAATATTCAACAAAGCAGGAAAGAATACCCACTGGAAAAATGACAGTCTCTTCAATTAATGGTGTTGGGAAAATTGGAGAGCCACATGCATAAGAATGAAACTGGACCATTCTCTTACACCAGACACAAAGATAAACTCAAAATGGTTGAAAGATCTAAATGTAAGACAAGAATCCATTAAAATCCTAGAGGAGAACACAGACAACAACCTTTTTGAACTTGGTCACAGCAACTTCTTGCAAGATACATTTATGAAGGAAAGGGAAACAAATGCAAAAATGAACTATTGGGACTTGGTCAAGATAAAAAGCTTCTGTACAGCCAGGGAAACCGTCAACAAAACTAAAAGACAACCTACAGAATGGGAGAAGATATTTGCAAATGACCTATCGGATAAAGGGCTAGTATCCAAGGTCTATGAAAAACTTGTCAGGCTCAACACCCAAGAAACAAAGAACCCAATCACTGAAATAGGCAAAAGACATAAATAGAAATTTCTCCAAAGAAGATCTACACATGGCCAAAAAGCACATGAGAAAATACTCCACATCACTTGCCATCAGGGAAATACAAATCCAAACCACAATGAGATACCAGCTCACACCAGTAAGAATGGCTAAAATTAACAAGAAAGGAAACAACAAATGTTGGTGAGGATGTGGAGAAAGGGGAACCCTCTTGCACTATTGGTGGAAATGCAAGCTGGTGCAGCCGCCCTGGAAAACTGTGTGGAGGGTCCTCAAAGAGTTAAAAATAGAGCTACTCTATGAGCCAGCAATGGCACTACTGGGTGTTCGCCCCAAAGATACTGATGTAGTGAAACGCCGGGACACCTGCACCCCACTGTAGCGGCAATGTTCACAATAGCCAAACTGTGGAAGGAGCCTCTGTGCCCATCGAAAGATGAATAGATAAAGAAGATGTGGTCTATACACACAATGGAATATTACTCAGCCATCAGAAAGGACGAATAGCCACCATTTGCTTCAACGTAGATGGAACTGGAAGGTATTATGCTGAGTGAAATAAATCAATTGGAGAAGGACAATCATCACATGGTTTCACTCATACGGGGAATATAAAAAATAGTGAAAGGGATTATACGGGAAAGGAAGGGAACTGAGTGGGAAAAATCAGAAAGGGTGATAAACCATGAGAGACTCCTAATTCTGAGAAACAAACAAAGGGTAGTGAAGGGGAGGCAGGCAGGGGGATTGGGGTAACTGGGTGATGGGCACTGAGGAGGGTGCTTGATGGGATGAACACTGGGTGTTATATGTTGGCAAATTGAATTTAAATTTAGGGCAGCCCCAGCGGCTCAGCGGTTTAGCACCGCCTACAGCTCAGGGCATGATCCTGGAGCCCCGGGATCGAGTCCCACGTCTGGCTCCCTGCGTGGAGCCTGCTTCTCCCTCTGCCTGTGTCTCTGCCTCTCTCTCTCTCTCCTCTCTGTGTATTCTCATGAATAAATAAATATTTTTTTAAAAATGAAATTAAATCTAAAAAATGTAAAAAACAAAAACAAAATAAAACAAAAAAAGATCTAAAATCGATACCCTAACCCTCAACCTTTGGAAAATAGAAAAAGTAAACTAAATCCAAAGTAGCAGAAGGAAACAATACAGATTAAAATCGAAGTAAACAAAAAGAGAAGAGAAAAACAACAGAGAAAAATCAATGAAACGAAGCTGAGTCTTTGAAAAGGTGAACAAAGTTGACAAACCTATAGCTAACTGATACCCCATTCCAAAAAGAGAGAAGACTCAAATTATTAAAATTATGGATGAAAGTGGGAACATTACTGACCTTAGAGAAATAGATTATAAGAGGATACTATAAATAACTGTATATTATTAAATTATATAATCCAGAACTAACAAACTCCTAGAAAGATACCAAGTAATGAAATGACTGAAAATATATTAAAAATTATATATATGTTATAGACCTATAATGAACAGACTGAAATTAATAATCAGAAACCACAAAAAGAAATCCAGGGCCAGGTGGCTTCATTGGTGAATCCTACCACGTATTTAAAGAAGAATTAATACAAATCCTTCACAAATCCTCCTAAAAAATAGAAGAGAGGACACTTCCCAACTCATTCTCCCCGGCCATTATTTCCCTAATACCAAAACCAGATAAAAATATTACAAGAAAATAAAAGTATAAACCAATAGCCCTTATGAATAGAAAGGCAAAAATACTCAACAAATAGAACTGAATCCAGCAACATGTGAAAAGAATTATACACCATGACTAAGTAGGATTTATCACAGGAATGTAAAGTTGAATCAATGCAAGAAAATGAATCAATGTAATACACTTTATTAATAGATTAAAGAACAAAAACTACATCATGCTCTGAATAGATGCAGAGAAGAATGTGTTGAAATCCGACACCATTTCATGATGAAAAACCCTCAACAAACTAGGAATAGAACCCACAGATGACCTCGTACTTAATGGTAAAAGGCTGAAAGCTTTGCCCTTAACCTCAGGAACAAGACAAGAAGGTCCATTTTTAACTCTTCTATTCAACACTGTACTGAAGCTCTAGTCAAGGCAATTAGGTAAGAAAAATAAATAAAAGACATCTGGATTTGAAGGAAAGGAGTAAAACTATCTTCACTTATAGATGACATGATCTCCTATGTTGAAAACTCTAAAGGAATTCTACAACGAAAAATCCAAACTAAGGAGTTAATAAATACCTTCAACAAAGTTTGTAAGATATCAGACCAAAATATAAAAAACAATTTTATTTCTATATGCTAGCACTGAAGTGAAATGAATTTGAAAAAGAAGTTAGGAAAAATTCCATTTACAATAGCATAAAAGAATAAAATACTTAGGAAAAACTTAAAAGAGGTGTAAAGGCATTCACTGCAAATTGCAAAACCTCCTTCCAGAAAACTGACTTAGACCTAAATAAATGAAAAGTCCATGTCTTATGAGCTGAATGATATATTAATGTTAAAAGTGGCAATACCTCCCAAATTAATGCACAGGTTGGATGCAATCCCTATCAAAATTTTAGCTACTTATTTTGCAGAAATTAACAAACTGATCTTAAAATTTATATGGAAATGCAGGGATCCAGAAATTAGTAAAAAAAAAAAAAATTTTTGAAAAAGAAAACTCACATTTCCCATTTTTTCAAGCTTACTACAGAGCTTCAGTAATCAAGACTGTGTGATAGGATTGGCTTAACAATAGACATATAATCAATGGAATAGAATTTATAGTCCAGTAATAAACCCATACATGTCCAACTGATTTTTTATGAGAATTTCAAGAAAATTCAATAGGGAAAGATAAGTCTTTTTAAGAAATGTTGGTCAGACAATGGGATGCCAACATGCAAAGAACTGTCAGACTACTCTATCACAAGATATACAAAAATTAACTCAAAATGGATCAAACACCTAAATATAAGCACTAAAGCATATAAAATTTTTTAAGAAGATAAAAAAAATCCTCTTGATCTTAGGTTGGGCAGTGGTCTCTTTATTTCACCTAAGATACGAGTTAGGGCACCAGTCATTCTGTGCTATCTGTAATCACTGATTTGCTTACAACTCTCAACCCACTAAACTGAATCTTTTTTTTTAAGGTTTTATTTGTTTGAGAGAGACAGAGAATGAGTGTGCACCTGAGCATGTGGGTGAGTGGGGGGAGGGAGACAGAAAATCTTTAAGGAGACTCCCCAAGGAGCAGGGATGAGGAGCTGGATGATCCCATGACCTGACCAGAAGCCCAAGAGTCTGATGCTTCAACAACTGAGCCACCTAGGACCCCTGAAACTGAATCTTCCTAAGATCAGGCTGTGCCTTCTGAATTTTTACATCTTAGTACCTAATTAAGTGGTTGACACAGAGGAAGCACAAAAGTTAAAAGAGAGCACAAAGTGTGATGCACAGATTTTTGACGGAATCCTAGTATACTTTCATAGGGTTCAAAAGTTCAAAACTATTTTCATGATAATAAGTCATATGCCATTCACTAGGTTGACATTTGTACTAATAGTGCAAAAGCAACGATGCCCAAGCCCAGACTAAAGTCTCCGAACTGTGTTAGTTATATCAGTTTTCTATCGATGCTCTAATTACTTCCCCTTATGTGCCATAAGATCACAGAAATATATTATCTTACAGTTCTCTAAGTTAGCAGTCTTAAAATGGGTCTCACCAGGCTAAAAGGAAATGGTCAGGAGAGTTGCATTCCTTTCTGGAAGCTCTGAAGAGGATGCATTGTTTCCTTGCATTTTGTAGCTGCTCTCATTCCTTGGCTCATGGCCCACTTCCTTCATTTTCTATTTAGCTCTGTGGGTTGAGTCCTTTTCATATTGGATTACTCTGAATTCCTCTTCAGCCTCCTTCTTCCACTTTTGAGAAACACTGTGATTACACTGGACCAATTTGGATAATCCAGGATAATCTCACTATTTTAAGGTAAACTGATTAGCAACTTTAATTCCTCTTTGCCCTATAACCTAACATATTCACAGGTCCCAGAAAACAGGATGCAGGCATCTGGGGGAGGGGGGACATTATCCTGTTTGCCACTGTAGTCATATTTTTGTAATATAGAATGGAATAAGAAGAAAAGCCAGGTTTACTTAACAGTGTCTTCGATGAGGCAGTAAAAATTAGTAATGTTATTAACTCAACCTTTGAGTGCACCACACATTTTTTCAAAATTAACCAAATTGAGCTCTCACTTCAAGGAAAACTTTAGACAGCATTTGTTGCCAATGATAAAATTAGAGTTTTCAAAGCAAAAATAAGAATTTAGGAAAATTCACATATTGTCAAATGGACAGTTTCCCAATATTTTTAAAATTTTCCTGATGAGACTGCTGGTAATGTTAACAAATAATATTTTTTGATACATATAATAAAATGTGTTAATATTTGGAAGATCAGCTTACCTCAATGAATCGGTATTTTCCACATAGCCAACACATTATGCAACAAAATCATGATTGTAAGAGTCATTCAAAGTGCAAGATGGACCAAGGACATTTTAAAGTTACAGATTACAAAAAGTTCACTGACAGGGTTTCAGATATCACATCGCAATTAAACTTAAACACCACTTAGTAAGTTTGGGTATAGGATCAAAGAAAAACATTCACAATTATCTGAAAAGACCACTAAAATACTCCTCTCTTTTCCAACTATATGTCTGTCTGTATGAGGTTGGATTTTGCTCACTTATTTCAACCAAAACATATCACAACAGTCTGAATAGAGAAGCAGATCTGAGAATTCAGTTTTCTTCATTAAGCCAGACATTAAAGACATTGCAAAAACTAGAAATGATGTCACTCTTCCAGTAAAACTTTCTTTGGGAAAACATAACCATTAAAAAAACAAAAAACTCTATATGTTAACATGTAAGCCTTTATTATTGAATTAACTACTTTTTAAACATTTAGTTTTAATTTAAAATATAAAGAATGGAAGAAGGGGTCCATTTATAAAGAGCCCCAGTCCCAAATTCTTTTGCCAGTCAAATCTGTGATTAGCAGACAGAGCTCCTCCTTTAGGAGGTAAATATCCCACAGGCATTTTTGAGGGCAGTTATGAATATATGCTGAAAAAGGAAAGAATTGATGTTTTTTGAAATTGTAAAGGAATAAATTATTATGTGGATTATATACCAAACTTGCATTTTAAAAACATTTAGTGAGCTGAAGTCTAAAAAAGCAAGGAATATGGATAAAGTACGTCATGACAACAAAGTGCAGAATAATACTGGCTGGTATTAGTAAAAATTAAGACTTCATCAGTAGAATGCTCCTCAAAAAGAGGTCCTATCACTCCTCAGTTTACATTAGGTAAACTCCAGATTTACACTGTTGGATTAGATGTGTTCCTCAAAGGGAAAATGGAAAGTGAATTCAGGTGACGTGGCATGGCTGCTAACTGCTAGAAACAACTTCTTCAGCTGTACCACCTCTCTGACACTGAATGGTCAGGAAAGACCTTTCCAGTCAATCTAAGCAAACACATAATGAAAGTGACAGAAAAGGGCGGCCATGGTAACCAACTAGAAAATAGAGTAATTATGTCCCCTAAACAGAGCAAACAAAAAGTCTTTTCTTGGAAGAATGATAAAAAAAGAGCCCTAAATTTAGATCCTTAAAACCTAACTTTTGGCTCAAGTCACATGTTTCCTGAGCTATCTAGGCAAGTTAAACTACCTCTTTAGTCTTCATTTCCTTATGTAAGATAAGAAAATTACTCTAAATCTCTTGCTTTAAAATTCTACTGTAATTCACAGTAACACGTTTTATATCCAAATCTTAACATCACATACATCTAAATTACAAAGGCAGGTTAGTACTCACCAAATTGATGGATTATAATCTGCCATTTGAAAAGCATTGAACTGATTGGTGTTTACAATTGCTTATTGAAAACAACAAAAGTGGGAGGGGTGACCTTCAAAAGTATACTATGATTTTTTTAACCACAGAGGTCTCTTAGGGAGGAAGAAAAATGGATATTCATGTTTGGGCTAATATTCAAACTATGGATATTAACATTACTCAGGTCTTTGGAATTGTCGTATTTATTGGCTACCTGAATTTAGAAATTTAAACAGCATATTGCTTACCCAATGTCAAAAAATCAGTTGCTTAGCTAATGTTTATATTTCCAACTGTTATTTGGAACTTTTGATTCCTTAACTGTTCTCTGGCTAACAAAACTGTACTATAAAATATAAGAAGTTGGGATCCCTGGGTGGCGCAGCGGTTTGGCACCTGCCTTTGGCCCAGGGCGCGATCCTGGAGACCCGGGATCGAATCCCACATCGGGCTCTTGGTGCATGGAGCCTGCTTCTCCCTCTGCCTGTGTCTCTGCCTCTCTCTCTCTCTCTCTCTGTGTGTGTGACTATCATAAAAAATAAAAAAAAAATTTAAAAAAATAAAATAAAAGAAGTTGTTCATCTAAGAACATATACCTTAAATGTTAATAATGTCACTATCTGGCAAGGATTGTACTTTTCTTAGAGGTTGGGGCAGGCTGTCAGTCAAGAGTTGAAATTTAAACACACTTGTAAATTAAAGCATGTGACAACTATCAATTATTTTTACCAATAGCTAACATATTTAACACTGTGGCAACGTGAGATTCCTCTAACAGATGACTTTGGAACACATATCCCCCCCAATGGGCTTTTAAAGCCTTCTTAGAAAGTGCAGCAGTTTGACATTCTTCTCCACTCTTTCTTCCCCTCTCCCTTTCTCCTTTCCTTCTCTCCTTCCCAGGTTGCCTGACTTGCAGTGAGTGAGGCCTGAAGGCACTTCCCTCTTACTCTTGCTCCCTCTCCTTTATCCTTCGCAGGCCTTTTCTCCAATAAACCTCTACTCTCCTCTTAGCATCTGCTTCTCTGGGAATTTGAACAAAGAAACTGAGTGCTTGCTTATAAGTCCAGCCACCATCTATGCATCACTATTTAATCTTTACACAAGGCTTACGAACACATTACTATTTCCATTTTACAAATAAGGAAACAAACATTAAGAGCAGAAAAGTCACTTTCCCAGAGTCACACAACTAGAGACAGACATTCGATTTGAACTGTTTGACTTCACAAGAGCCCCGGACCTTATTTTCTTAAATAGGCTCCACACTGGGTGTGGAGCCCAATTCAGGGCTTACACTCAACGACCCCAAGATCAAGTCCTGAGCTGAGATCAAGAGTCAGATGCTTAATTCACAGAGCCATCCAGGTGCCCCCCATCCCAGTTATTGGAAAGCAATTAGATTACATTAAGCCTCAGCAAAACTAGACAAATCCCTAGTAACATTTTTCCTGATGCCTATGTGCTTTCACACACTATTACACTTCATCCTAACAAATTTATAAAGCTGATATGCCACTTGACAGATGAACAAATTGGGGCTCAAAGGATGTAATTAACTCCTTCCAGATCATATGTAAGCTCAAGACTTTGAGCTCAATACCAGGTTTTCTTTGAATTCAGCTGCTTTACATTATACTGCTTTGCCTAATTAATCAAAATGACAATGTCTTTTGTCTGTTTAGTTTTAGCTAATTTTCTTGAGAATACTGAGCAAAGAATCCACCAAATGATTTATTTTTTTCCAAATGATTTAAAGAGCTATATATGTTTCATATACATATACAGTATAGATACTCCACTAGCAAATTATTTCCTGACCACTTATCTCAGCTACTTGTACTTTAACCAAAGTTTACAGGAAACTAGTTGAAGCTCATTTCAAAAACCTATCTCCAATAACATACCAGTGGTTGAGGCTGGGAGGCAGTGTTCTCTTCACAGCTGACTCAACTGCAATCTTTTGAGTGCAGCATTTTCCTGAACCAGAGTCACCTGATGAAGGGAGTCAGAAGTCTGCTGAATCACTTCTAATGATTAACCCCTGGTTGTTTTCCAGCCTCTAAAAGGGCACAGCCTAGCAGTTATGCACAGTAGGTCAGTCAGAGCCGGATGTCAAAGTAACTCAGTAGTGTATTCAATTATTGGAAGGTGGGTGATATGGGAGTATTTTGGTGTTGTTTTTGCTGTTGTTTTTCTGCAGGTGGAGCATGTGGTAGATTTTTCAGAAAGGGCAATACTAGGGATCTGGGTGCAAGCAGGTCAGGAAGAGAAGACCCAAGAATAACAACACTATCGTAGAGGTCCTGGAGCCAGTTGTGGGAGGAGAGAGCTAAGGGGCCCCTACCCGATCCACGGGGTGACTTTAGATGGGAAAACTGAGGCCCACAGAGGGCCAGGTGCTTGATTAGAGTCACAGGGAGGGGCAAGGGCCATGGAGACAACAAGAAGTAGAAGACTCCACAGCCTGAGAGAATCCCCACCCCCCAAGCCAGAGCCTCCAATGCCATGCCAGCGAGGTGTAGGGACTAACTGGCAGGTGCTGGGCTGTGGCTGGAGTAGAATCATGGGCAATTTTTCATTTCTTTTTCCTCTTAGCTTTGTATAGTCTCATTTTTAACCTATAACACCTGGGAGTTGGATTAACTAATCTATAAGGTCCTTTCCGGCTATAAAATCCGAACTTTAGCTAACTTCTAAGTATTAATCTGAATATTTGAGAAATGATCCTCTGAGAAATCAATTTCCCTGAGTATACACCTAGTTAGTAGATGAACCAGGATTAAAATCCAGTTGGAGGCAGTATAGCAAAGTGGTTATGATAATGGGTCTGAAGCGAGCCATCACAACTCTGGCACTTAAGGACTATGGTAACATAGGACAATTTACAAAGCTCATCTTGGCTTCAGTTTTCTCATCTGTAAAACAAGGATAATAATACTTATCCTATAATTCTGTGAGAGTAAATGTAACACTGCATGGCAAAGAGTAAGCCATGGCAAAGACTAAGATAAATACTAGGTATTCTCTTATCTCCTATCTCATTGTCCAGTCTTCTTTGCAGGTGACCACACAGACTTTATGGATGAATGTGGAATGGACATTAAATTTTGCCATTAAAGTGAGTAACAGTAAGTATACATTTATATGGTAAGATGCTTTATAAAAACGCATGTACAAATACTTCTCTACGGATAAATAACATTTTAAGAAGGAATCAGTCTTTCAATAAATGTTTATTGAGCCTCTACTATATGCCAGATACAGACACAGTGCTAAATGCTGGGTATGAGATAATGAACAAAAGAGATACAATCTCAATCTTCATAAGCATTGAAATTTGATTGAAAACAAAATATCCCTGTGAGATCTACCTGTGGGATATGCAAAGCAAATTATATTTGACATGATGGTGACAAATGTAAAAAAAATGCACATTAGTATGAGACTAGCTGTACATCTATATTTGTTTCTATACAAGATATTTTTTATAATTAAGTTCTATGTTTATAATGGTCACTTCAATGAGATTCTTAATTCTCTGACAATTAGGGAAATTAGGCTATTTCTATTTCTCTACATAAAGTAGAACACTGGAATAGATATGTTTAATTAAGGATACTCCCTTAAAATGTGTGATAAGCACCATCTGTCAGAGGGTTACATGAATGAAATATTACTGTTTTGCTAATAACCAGTAAATAACAATTCCTTAGAGGGCATCATGAAGTTCAGCTTTAGTAAGTTTGTGCTCATTCACTCATTTCTTTTTCCTCCATACACATCATACGCATGTGTATGTGTGCTCGCATGCGTGCAAAGCTGACTAAAGAGACGTCGGTATTCTAGACTTAAGAGTCACCTATATACTGATGGTCTTGAGATTATTTATATTTGAGTGAGGATGATAAAATTGGCCAAGAATCAATCTAGAAAAGAAACTGAATTATTCGTATGTCAAAGTTACTCTATGGCGATGCCTTGAATACTTAATAGATTCCTTAATGCTCCATACATTGACCTAAGGAATCCCCTAATCCATTAACACATCCCTAAAAATCTCTTTAAAGTCAGGTTTGCTATCATTTGACTTTGAATATGACCTATTACCTAGCCGAGTTTACTTGAGTAAAAAGAATAATTCATGTTAGGGTTAGTTAGGAGTATAAAGCACAGTAAAAAGGGCGGAAGTTTGGAGTCCAGTCAACTGTGTTCAAATCTCAATTGTGTCATTTAATTAAATGATTTGTGAAGAGGTCTTTCAGTCTCAGTCACAATGTCTTTGAGTCTCAGCATAAAATGTTTACAAACTAGGAGTAACAGGATTTTTCTTGTAGGACAGTAGTAACTTTAATATAAAAGTGCCTGAAAAAAAAAATAAATAAAAAAAATAAAAGTGCCTGGCAAACTGTATCTATTTGCTATTTGTGGTATGAGTGGTTGGCTGTATTAACATGAGCACAAATCGAGAGCAAGAATACAAAAAACAAAAAACAAAAAACAAAAAAACCCACAAAACCCTGCCTCTCTAAAAAGCTAGCTGCAATACTGAAACAGGCAACTTCCCTTAAGTTACGAGTCCTTTCAACTGGAGAAATAACAAAAGATCAAATAAATCTGGCAAAACTGGGACTGAATGAGAATATCATAAAGTTGGATGAACTATTAACCAGCAAGATTAGAATATCAATGTGCTGTCCTAAATATGGTTGCATTGATCAAAGGGGAACAAGGAAATTTGGCTGGTGCATCAGGGGCTTTCAACTGAACACATTCCATTTCCCTTTATGGTAGAGTAATTCTGAGAACTCTTTTGGGGGGAACTGGATGTTTCGGGGATCAAAATTAGCTGCCTTTTAGGGGGAGGAGTGATTTAAATACAAGGTGGTGAGGGAAACTGCACCTTACTACTTAACCGAGGAAACTGCATTACACAAGAGAGAAGTAGCCATGGTTCCCTACATCAGTGTTCAAATCTTCAGTGGAAGGAACGCCTTCTTTTTTCTCACGTCATCCGTCCGGAGGAAGTAACTTATCTCTTTAAAACTATTGTGGTTACCTCTGACCTCCCAAATTCTCCTGAATCCTTCATTATGTAGGAAACCTAGAGCAGAGGATGAGCACCCGTCCTGAAAGCACATCTACTTCTGGGAGCACAGGTTTCCAAAAGCTACTACGTGGATGGCAAGCCCCCCTCAGCCCGTGGTGGTCAGGGAAACAAAGCCCCCTTCTTACGCAATTCAAACAGCGGCGGGAACGTTTAATTTCTAAACCTGAACGACGCCCTCACCCCCACGTCTAAAACGTTAAGAAGTGCAACCTCGGGCATTGGAAACGGTACCCAGGACAAGGATGGGAAAGTAGCTCTCGGGAATCAAGGGGGACTCAGTCCTGCCAATAGGACGGTAACGACACTTCTTGAATGTTGGGGGGCGGGCGGGTTCGGTGCTACAAGCCGCGGTATATATACATCGTCTTCGGCCTCGCTTGCAGACCCGAGGTCGAGCTCCGAGTTGGGGAGCGATCCTGCGGGGGGAGGAGGAGGAGATAAGCCAGGATCCCAGGGCCTTTTGCAGCAGCAGCAGCAGCAGCAGCAGGGGCCAAGCGCCCCAGGGCTCGATGCAGACTCCTCCCGCTCACTTCTGGGTCCCGCCAAGATGCTACACGGCGCCCCGACCGGCCAGAAACATCAAGCCCAGGAGGCAACGTTGAAATAAAAAAATAAAAAATAAATAAAAAATCGCTTACCGGTGTCCCACGTCTGGCGCCGAAGTAGCAGGAGCCCGGGCCCTCCCGCCACAGTGCTGCCAGGCACCCGCTCAGACCACCCTGACGACGGCTCGGGAGCGTCACTGACAACCACCCGGAAGTGCTACCTCCGCTTCCGGGGCAGCCTAGCGCGCGGCGGGAAATTATTTCCCAGAGCCCGGATTAGTGAGGCGGCGAGCGCTGCGGCGGCAGTCGTCTCCCCGGTCCCCACGGCCACCCGAGGGAAGCACCCCAGGCTCGCCGGCAGGGAAGGTAAAGGGCCGCAGCTCGGAAGACGCAGTGTCCCCTGGCGCCCTGGGGAGGTCTCTCCCCGCGCCCCCAAAGTTTCTGCGGCTCCCGGCTGTGAGGTTGGGAGGGGGCCGGGGTTGAGCGCCCGCGGTGCCCGCTTCTCCTGCGTCCTTCCGCGGCCACCGGCCGGGCCCCGCCGAGCTGTGCGGCCGCAGTCCCCGCCCCGCTGCGCCCTGGCCGCCGCCGCCGAGCGCGTCTGCAGCGCGGGCTGCGGCGGCTGCCCCCGCCTCCCGTTGGCGCAGCTCGGCGGCTCGGTCCCCCGCCAGGAAGGCGCTAGGCCGCCCGCGTCTCCCGTTTCCATAGAACCCGCTGGGACGCCTCTCGCGGGAGTCTCTTGGCTGCTTGACATGATGGAGCGTCGGTGCAGGTGGCCGGGATCCCCCCCCACCCCCGCCGCAGGCCCACCTACCAGTGACGGGGGAAATGGGGTCAGTCTTGTCTCCCCGGTAGCATCTGTTAACAGACCCGAGCGGTCCGGATCCCTGCTCTGCGGCGGCTGCATGCCTTTAAACCTACACACACACACTCTTCCCCTAAAAGAAGGATGGACGCGCCTGGGGGTTGTACTGTCTCAGCTGCCTGAAGGCTGGGAACGAGCCTAGAGGATTATCCTGAGATCTCTCCCACTTCCAAAGTCTCTGGTTAATACTGAAAAACAGAATTGATTTGTCACGGATGCTCCCTATCAGGATTTGACCTCGCAATTAGATGGAGCTTGTTTTTGGAAGCGACAAGCCCCCTCTCCATCCCCTTTTTTTATGATTCTATCCCCCCACTCCTTTTTTTTTTTCTTTTTTCTTTTTTTTTTCCTTCCCCGTTGAGACCTTAGGAATGGAGATTTAAATTGACGGTGTACGGATGACGGAGTGCCTTGTGAACTTTTCGGTTTCTGTGGTTAAGTTATGCCTCAGTTCCTAGAAGTATGTGACGATGTGCAAGACGTTCCCGTTTCAGGGACGTTTTGCTTGTATCGCAGGTGTTCAGCACCTACATTGAATGCCGGCGGTGGGTTTTTATATACGGGGGTTAATCTGATTATGTCCAACTTAAAAGGGTTATTCTTGATTTAAATGGACTAGGATGTTTTAAATACTTGAATGTGGAAGTTATTGTGAAGACAATTAGCCTTCGATAAATACAAATCCGCCTCTTTTTATATCTGTTTTCTAAATCCAGATCTCTCCCCCCACACCCCCCCCCCCACCTTACTGACTTAGGTTCAATTGGAGGATTGACTGTTTTCCTGCTTCCTTAAAGCAGAAAGCATAAGTCAGGTGAAAGCCTTTGAAACAGTGGTGAAATGTGGTTACCTTTCATAATCGAAATTCAAACGTTTTGTGATTTGAGATGAGTATCCTCAGTTTTCACTAATGTCCAAAAGCAGTTGGGTTCTTTGGAAAACCAATCGTGTGACATTATTAATCAGACAGTGTTTTTCTGATTCATTATTCTAAGATAGGCTTTTCACTGCTTAAACAATTTTCAAAATGAACTGTTGCATGTAGACTGAATAATAAAACCTGAAGAAGGTGAGGAACCTGTTTCTCAGTAATACAACTATAATGGAATATTATGTAACCCTTGTAATCGACTCTCCATAAATATGCTAATGGAGTGGTATGCTGCCCAATTTCTAACTTTCTAAGGACGTCTTACTGCCTAAAAGTAAAATATTCCTGAAACTTTTAAGTTGACTTAGTTTTTACTTTCTTTATATTAAAATTTATGTAGGCTGTTTTGTTTATTCTTGGTGAAGCTCATTTGAATTAGTCTGGTGATTAATTCATACACGATCCGTTTGGAGAGGAAAATGATGAAAATTTCCTTTTCCATAAGGAAAACAAAATGGCACTCTTTAGTTCTTAAAAATGTTTTGAAACTTTAGAACTTGGTCTTATTTTTATAATTGTGCTTAAATATTTTCAGTAATACTCATCGTCTAAATATCTCCTCAGCCTCCTAGTAGATTTCCTTTATAGCAGTGTATTTTTTTCTTGCTCAAAGGAGATTACTTTGTAAAATTATAATGTGGTTGAAAGTATTAGACTAAATTCTGAAATTTAAGTCAAAGTGGTATCGTAGAAAAGGCATATAACTTTTGCAGAAACAGGCAGATCTTTGCACTGAACCTTGATTTGGCCATTTTGCCAGCTGTGTATCCACGAGCTAGTTTCTTAAATGCTAAGATTCCCCAGTATCCTCGTCTGTGTAGGAAGGGTAAACAACACTTACATTGTCCATGAGGAAATGAACTAACATGCAGTGGGTAGACCATAATAGGTCCTCAATAAAAGTGAACTGCTTGTTCACCTTACATACCATGCTCCTACTAAGCAATTAAAGTGGGTTTGACTTTCATCCCCTATGGCTAACCAGCATAGACTGTCCATTCTTTGTTCCCTGAGCATTGTCTCTCTTGTCCATTTTGTTCCCTTAAGGGCCCCTTTATCCATAAAAGTAGTATCTCCAGTTCAGCCTGTTCCTTGTATAGTACTGGATGGATTGAACATCTCCAGAAGTCCTCTTAATCTGTCATTTCTTCTTCACCGCAGTCACTTGGCTGCAACTTCTTCATTTCCTCCCTCTCTTCAGTCACCCTGAGCATAACTGCTTCTTTCCCAAATCACGCCAGTAAAGTAAAAGTGTCCCTCAGGTCTCACTACTGGGGATCTCAGTCACATAACTATACACATATGCACACACACATAAACACACCTACTCCGTATCTGTAAAGGAGGAATCAGGAAATGGACACTACATCTTTAAGAAAAATTCCAAAGGCCAGCTGAATGAAATTAAGCCAAAGGCCTAATTTGGCTCCTAGGCCGAGAGGGTACAGAATTCCTAAACTCCACTTGATGTTCTAGCGTTCAGAGTCAAACGATAGTTTACTCAATATGAATACAGTGATTTGTATCACTGTATGTATGTATTTTGCAATATTGGTTAAAACAGATCCAGTGCATTGACCTTTTTCACTTATTTACTTACCAGTTAAATGCTTTTAGATAAGAGAAACCATGAAAATCTTAAAATTATTAAAGCAGCAATATTGATTATATTCAAGTGTTGATATATCCTTTTGAGAATAGGGAATTTTCAAAGATTTTCTTTAGATTTAAAATCAGAATAGAAGTAGATTTAAAATCAAAATGTCTCACTAGAACAACATTAGAAGCCATTAGTTTTCAACCTGGTGGCCTTGAAATGCGTATTCACCGGAATGGAAGAATGATCACAATATAATTTTAAATAAAAATTTAGATACAGAACTACATAGTAATCTCAATTTTGTTTTATATATGTATTTTTTTCACACATACATAAAACATTGAAGTCATACCTCTTTCCCTGCCCCCAGATGTTAACAGTGGATTACTGGGAGCAGGGATTAGAGGTGACTTTAATCTTCCTATATGCTTTGTAGTATTTTTTAAATTTTCTATAATCATGGATTAATTAAAGTTAACTAGAAATTTTTTCGGGTAATCTTTAATTCTTAAATGCAAATAAACTGTTTAGTTTAATCCTTTGTCTTAGTTATTAGCATACTAATAGAGTGCATTATATTTTCCAAATTCTGATATCCTATGGCTGATCATAAAATCATTTGTAATGCGGAGTAGCATTTCCTGTCACAAACCTTGTTAAGTATCCTTGCCTCTGTTTTTTGGGGTCACTCTCTTCTTTTAGTGAACTGTTAGACCCTGTTTTTTTATTCTCTGTCCCAAACCAGACCTTTGCATTCATCTATATTCCTGCCTCTACTTTTCCCGGACTTCTCTTTTCAACATACTGTGTGTGTCCTATTCAAATATGTTCTAGCTGCGTATTATATTGTAAAGAATTCATAGGACCTAAAAAACTGGTACATAATAAAACGTTCTTAATTATGATGAGTGCTATAGGTTTATTTGCATTTCTAACTAGCACCAACTGCAGAGGAATTTCAGGCATCAGGGATAGGCCCATGTGGGAGATATTTTGGGAAAGTCCACACCACAGAGACAGTTGCTTTCTCTGCATAAATGCCAGCTCTGTTCACAGTCATTATCTCCTTAGTTGTGTGTATTATATGGTTCAAGGTAAGTAACTGGATATTTTTTTAATTACTGCAACATTTAAAAAATTACTGCAAAAGCATTTTTTTATAACTGAGAATTTAGTATATAATTTTTCACTTTTTGACAGTAAAGATAAAACCTTTAAATAAATGCTTTTTTTTTTTTTTGTTGGGTTAGTATGTTCTGATAAATGCCTGAAGGACCACCCCCTACAAGTTCTAGAAAAAGATATAATTTCCCTAGAAATACCAATGATAGAATTATATTGTAGTGCTTTGATTTACTTTCTTGTGCTAGAAGACGTCTAGCAATTAACCCTTGATCCCTGTACCCCAGAACATATCACCCACACAAAACTTGACCCTATTTATAAGGACTTTGAATGATTTGAGTCATTGGTAGGTGTTAAGCTGATATTATATAGGCTTTCCTTGGATTCATTGACATATCAGGCTATTGTTTCTTATTTTCTTAATTCTGCAGGGTTATAGGAACAACTATTACACTGCCAATTCTACCCATATATCTCTGTGCGGCTATTTCTGTATATACAGCTATCAATTTTTTGTGTATCTGTGGGGGTTCTATCTCTGATCCTGCCTGTAAATTTGTCATAGGATATGGTATTAAAAAGCTTTGCTAAATGTATTGTAAACTGTTCTCTCCAGTAGATCATTTGATTATAGGATGCTCTTCAATTATGTTCTTAGAATTTGTTTTTAAGAAATTGTGCTAGTTACTGTGCTATCACTAGGATTCACAGTTCTATGAAAGATTAGCCAATAGCCCAGGTTTTCTGATAAACTTGTGAGTAAATGCCATGTGTTCTGATTTTTAAAAAAGATTGCTTGGTTGATTTGAGAGTGAGAAAGAGAGTACAGCAGGGAGAGGAGCAGAAGGAGTGGGAGAGAATCCCAAGCAGACTCCTCCCAGAAGAACTCCAACATGGGGCTCAGTCCCAAGACCCGACATGGTGTCCTGAGCCAAAACAAGGGTCAGCCACTTAACCAAGTGAGCCACCCAGGTACCCCGAATTGTTTTTTTGTTCTTTTTTTTTTTAAGATTTTATTTATTTATTCCTGAGAATACACAGAGAGAGAGAGGGGCAGAGACACACACAGGCAGTGGGAGAAGCAGGCTCCATGCAGGGAGCTGGACGTGGGACCAGATCCCGGTGCTCCAAGATCATGCCTGGGGCTGAAGGTGGTGCTAAACTATTGAGCCCTGGGCTGCCCTGTGATTGATTTCTTTCTTTCTCTTTCTTTCTTTCTTTCTTTCTTTCTTTCTTTCTTTCTTTCTTTCATTTATTTTGCACGATTTCTTTTTTAATATTTGTATTTGCAGAATGTTTGAATCAGGACATCCTCTTATTTCACCTGTATTTCTTCCTTTTCCTCTTGCTTGTTTAGTTTCAGTTTCATATTTTAATTGTTTCTCAGAGGAAATAAATTGCATTAAAAAAACTTTCCTGAATTCTACCCTTAAGCACAGTTGGTTCGCTTTAATTTTACTGTGGACTCTTGCTTTAACAGAAAATGCTGTTAAATATACAAAGCGGGTGTATTTGTTCCATTAAAAAGACAGTATGAGGGACGCCTGGATGGCTCAGCAGTCGAGCGTCAGCCTTCCGTCAGCCTTCGGCTGAGGTCCTAATTCCAGGATCCGGGATCAGGTCCCACATCGGGCTCCCTGCGTGGAGTCTACTTCTGTCTCTGCCTATGTCTCTGCCTCTCTGTGTCTCTCATGAATAAGTAAATAAAATCTTTAAGAAAAAAATTTAAAAATGAAAAGAATATAATTAAGATAAAAGTTTGCATGATACACATCCAAATCATTTAGTAATTTATGTATCAAAGTGTGTTAAAGTGTCAATTATAATAAACATTCAAATTGTGAAATAGCGGTTAATTAACTTAATCTAAAAGAAGAATATGATAATTTTTTCCCTTATAGTTCTATATAACATACATTTAGTTCTCAGGAAGCAGAAGAATAAAATTTAAAGGCCAATCTTTAAAACTTTCTGGATGATAGTATTACGGTGATCTTTTTTTTAATTGCTTTCTGTATGTATATTCCAATTATTTAACAGTAGTTTCTGTATGTTAGTATTTTGGGATAGCCAGACAGGCAGATTTTACCTTTTTTTTTTTTTTTTTTTAAGATTTTATTTATTTATTTGAGAGAGAGCACATTTGGAAGAAAGGCAGAGGGAGAGAAGGAGAATCCCAAGCAGGCTCCAAGCTCAGCACAAAGCCAGACTCCGGGCTTGATCTCAGGGCACTGAGATCAAGAGTTGGACACTTAACTGATGGACTCAGGTGCCCCAGATTTTAGGTTTTTAAAGCTAATCAAACTTTCATTTTTTGGCAACATTTCTTGATATAGCTTATGAAATAGCTTTTTGAAACTTTAAAATGTATACGTAAGTGTAGTAGGTAATACAAGTATGGTAAAAACACTTGTGTTCCTCTGATAAAAGTGGCTTTCAAGAAATATAAAACCAATTAGATTGCCTTTCCATTAGAATACCAAAATGATATTAATTATGTTGAATTTCACTTACCTAGTATTTAACCTGTCATTTTCTTTTTTATTTTTAAATTATTTTTTAATGCTTTTATTTAAATTCCAGTTAACTTACAGTGTAATATTGGCTTCAGGTGTACAGTATAGTGATTCAGTACTTCATACCTCATCTGGTGCTCTTCACAAGTGCACTTCTTAATCTCCAGTATCTATTTAACTCCTCTCCCTCTAGTAACCAGCAGTTCTCTAAGAGTCTTTTTCTTGGTTTGCCTCTGTTTTTCCTCCCCCATTGGTTTGGTTTGTTTCTTAAATTCAGCATGAGTGAAATCATAGAGTATTTGTCTTTATCTGACTGACCTTCTTTCAGATAATACTGTCTAGCTCCATTCAAGTCGTTGCCAACAGCAAGATTTCCTTCTTTTTGATGGTTGAGTCCATTGTATCTAGGTCTATAGGTAAAGATATCTCACATCTTTATCCATTCATCAGTCAGTGGACACTTAGGCTGTTTCCATGATTTTCCTGTTGTAGACAGTGCTGCTAAAAACATCAGGGTGCATATATCCCTTTGAATTAGTATTTTTTTTTTATTCTTTAGGTAAATGCCTAATAATGCAAATCCTGGATCATAGGGTAGTTCTGTTTTTACTTCATGAGGAATCTCTGTACGGTTTTCCAGAGTGGTTTCTCCCACTTGCATTCCCATCAACAGTGCAGAAGGGTTCCCCTTTCTTTGCTTCCTCACCAACACCTGTTGTTTCTTATGTTGATTTTAGTCATTCTGATGGGGATGACATGATACCTCCTTATAGTTTTGATTTGTATTTTCCTGATGACCAATGATGTTGAGCATCTTTTCATGTGTCAGTTGGCCATCTGGATGTCTTTTTTGGAAAAATAGCTATTTGTGTCTTCTGCCCATTTTTAAATGGATTATGTGGGTTTTGGGTATAGAATTTGGTAAGGTATTTATATATTTTAGATGCTAATATCCAAATGTTTGGATACCCTTTATCAGATAAATATCATTTGCAAATGTCTTCTCCCCTTCCTAGATTGCCTTTTAGTTTTACTGATTTTTTTTTTCTAGCTGTGCAGAAGCTTTTTATTTTATTTTATTTTATTTTAAATTAGTTTTTTTTTTTTTTTTTTATAATTTATTTATCATAGTCACACACAGAGAGAGGCAGAGACACACAGGCAGAGGAAGAAGCAGGCTCCATGCACTGGGAGCCCGACGTGGGATTCGATCCCGGGTCTCCAGGATCACGCCCTGGGCCAAAGTCAGGCACTAAACCGCTGCGCCACCCAGGGATCCCGAAGCTTTTTATTTTGATGAAATACCAGTAGTTTCTTTTTGGTTTTGTTTCCCTTGCCTGACGTGACCCATCTAGAAAGAAGTTATTGCCTGTGTCCTCCTCTAGGACTTTTATGGCTTCAGGTCTCACATTACGGTCTTTAATCCATTTTGAATTTATTTTTGTGTATTATATCAAAAAGTGATCCAGTATCATTCTTTCGCATGTTGGTATCCAGTTTTCCAACATTATTTGTCAAAGATACCTTCTTTTTCTCATTGGATATTCTTTCCTGCTTTGTCAAAAATGATGTGACTGTATAGTTGTGGGTTCATTTCTGGGTTTTCTCTTCTGTTCCACTGATCTACGTGTCTCTCCTTGTGCCAGTACCATACTGTTTTGGTCACTAAACTTTTATAATAGAACTTGAATTCTGAAATTGTGATGCCTCAAGCTTTGCTTTGCTTTTTCAAGGAGGACCTACCATTTTCTTTCTTTCTTTCTTTCTTTTTTTAATTATTTGTTCATGAGAGAGACAGAGAGTCAGAGACATAGGCAGAGGTAGAAGCAGGCTTCCCTCAGGGAGCCTGATGGGGGACTATATCTCAGGACCGTAGGGATCATGCCCTGAGCCAAAGGCAAACAAGTGCTCAACCACTGAGCCACCCAGGTGTCCCAGGACCTGTCATTTTCTAAAGGAAACTTGCTTAAAGGGTTTATTTACTTCCCTAGAATTAATAGAATTTCTCCCTCGTTATGGTCATCTGCCTTATAATCCACTTGCGGCTTTATTGTATATGTGTTAATATATGTTCTGCATCAGACTAAATCATTATTTTGAGCAACAGAGCATATTCTTTGTAAAGATTTTATATGTTACCAGTCTGTACTAATGGATAGTATCATTCAGGAGCTACGTCCTATTTCCCATAAAATTGGTTTAAAAATTGGTGATTAATACAGGAAGATTTCCATCTGCAAGACGCCATTTACATTTTATTTACTGATGATGATATGACACATGAATGATTTTTCATAAGACACCAAGTTCTATTATGTACATCGTATGTATAGTTTTGTATCAGAGCCTTTAAACTTTTATTTTTTATTTTATTTTTATTTTTTTTAAGATTTTATTTGAAAGGGAGAGGTAGAAGCACAATCCCTGGGAGTCTGACATGGGGCTTGATCCCAGGACCCTGGGATCATGACCTGAGCTGGAGTTACACAATTAACTGAGCCACCTACACACCTATATTTTTATTCTAATATTTATTTGATCATTTATTTTAGAGAAAGAGTGCTTTGGGAGCAGAGGTAAGAGCAGAAGGAGAGGGAGAGAGAAAATACTCAAGCAGCTCCCCGATGAGTCGTGGAGCCCAACACAGGGCTCAATCCCAAGACCCTAAGATCATGACCTGAGCTGAAATCAAGAGTTGGCTGATAAGCCAATTGAGCCACCTAAGCACCCCAGAACCTTTTAACTTTAAAAAATGTGTCATTGAAGGGCCTTATCCTTAAGATACTTTATGTTCTCTATCTTTAATTTTAGGATTTTTGAGGATCAGTGCATTTTATCCCTTTGTCTCCTTTGGAGCCAATAGAGAAATAAGAAAGTGATATTTTGGGGTCAAAATAACAGCTTTTTTTTTACTGAATAAAAGTTGGTCTGGAGGAGGTAGTTTTTTCATGTTTTGTTTTGTTTTGTTTTGTTTTTGAAGATTTTATTTAGAGTGCCCTACCACAGAGGGAGGGGAGAGGGAGAAGCAGACCTCCTGCTGAGCAGGGAGCCCTACACAGGACTCAATTCCAGATCCCAGGATCATGACCCAAGCCAAAGGCAGATGCCTAACCAACTGAGTGGCTCAGGTACCCTGGAGGAGGTAGCTTTGTACAACTCTAGTGTGCTGCCTTTTTTTTTTTTTCATTTCCCCTAGTGTGCTACTTAATACATAATCTCTGAGATTCATTTACTCATGAGGCTTTAAGACTACTACTGGCAGCTTCTTAGGACAGGTCAAAAAGCATTAATAGGAACTATCTTTGCAAGTATGCAGGTATGTCTAGCAAAGCATATCCATTTAGTTCTCTCAAGCAACTTTTCCCAAAACAAGGAGTGATGATGAGTAGAGGTGTACTTACTATTAGCTGACATCACTCAAAGGAAAGGAAGGTTCACTCTTAACCCTGAGTAATGCCTTAAATTGTTCATAGTGAGACTTTTTTTGACATTTTACTCAAAAATGAATTTCACCTTTTACATAAACACATATATGTATGTACTTCCTATGTTTTTAGTATCTATATATATTTAGTCTTTTTTTTTTTTTTTTTAAGATTTTATTTACCCATGAGAGAGAGAGAGAGAGAGAGGCAGGCAGAGACACAGGCAGAGGGAGAAGCAGGCGGCTCCATGTAGGGAGCCCGACATGGGACTCGATCCTGGGACTCCAGGATCAGGCCCTGGGCCGAAGGCAGCGCTAAACCGCTGAGCCACCCAGGATGCCCCTATATTTAGTCTTTGACAATAGAATTTCTATAAAGAACTCTTTTCTTTATACACTTGTCTTTTCTTTTTTTTTTTTTTTTAACATTAGCATTATTATTTTTTTTTTAATTTTTTTTTTTTTATTTTTTATTTATGATAGTCACAGAGAGAGAGAGAGAGGCAGAGACACAGGCAGAGGGAGAAGCAGGCTCCATGCACCGGGAGCCTGATGTGGGATTCGATCCCGGGTCTCCAAGATCACGCCCTGGGCCAAAGGCAGGCGCCAAACCGCTGTGCCACCCAGGGATCCCTACACTTGTCTTTTCTATGTAACACTTGTTACCAGTTGTTTCTTACTATTCATGGGCTCAAACAAGTATAATTTTTTAGTTTCCTTTTAATTATCTGTAAAGAGTTCAACTGTTTTTGCTCTATGGCATTAATTAAACACTAATCTACAGCTATAGTGACAAAATTGTTAGAGAAGTGGAAAATTACCAATTTCTATAGTCCCTGTTTTCCTCATCTATAAAAAGAAACTAAATTTTGTCTAAGATGCTATCAGTTCTGAAGTTCTAATGCCATTAAAACAAAATCCTATATTCTCATAAAAAATACTAATACTGTGAGGTATTGTCTTTCTTGCTTAAGAAATGTGCCATTTCAGGGGCAGCCCCGGTGTCTCAGCAGTTTAGCACCACCTTCTGCCCAGGGCCTGATCCTGGAGACTCAGGATCAAGTCCCACGTCGGGCTCCCTGCATGGAGCCTGCTTCTCCATCTGCCTGTGTCTCTGCTTCTCTCTCTCTCTTTCTGTGTCTCTCATGAATAAATAAATAAAAACTTTAAAAAAAAAATGTGCCACTTCAAATACAAGTGCTTCATGAACTACAGTTATATGGGTATTAAGGTCTACATAAATTTGAAAACTATGATTTTTTTCAGTCTACTTTCCAGGTGATGAAATTAACATATAGCAGAGTTACGAAATGTAGATTGGGAATAGAATCCAGGGTCATTGTATGTACTTATTATCCTAACATAGTTGGTGTAAATGCATGAGTTCTATCAACTTCTGTAACAGAAGTTTATGTACTTTGCACTATTTGTCCAGAAATATTTTAAAAATTGTTATAAAATTTGATCAGATTTCATTGTGCACAGGTTACTTGTTTCAGAAGTTCTTAGCAAAAACAGTGCTTTTAAAATGAAGCTAGTATCACTATACTAACATTTATGTAGGTAACTCTTTCTGAAGAATTTTATTCATTCTTCACTGTGTTTTAGTGTCAATGTAGGAATGCAAACTTTTTTTTTTTTTTTGGAATGCAAACTTCTGACATTCAGACAGCAAAACATATTTATTTACCGTCACGTTTATTTGGATGCCTTAGTGTCTTGGTGGTTGCCTTTGGCCCAGGGCATGGTCCCGGAGTCCCCAGATGGAGTCCCACATCAGGCTTCCCTCAAGGAGCCTGCTTCTCCCTCTTCCTATGTCTCTGCCTCTGTGTGTCTCTTGAATAACTATTTATTTATGTTAGAAAAAGAGAGCATGTGAGTGGGGCAAGGGGCAGAAGGAGAGGGAGAGAGAGAATCCTCAAGTGGACTTTGTGCTTAACGCGGAGCTGGACATGGGGCTCAATCCCAGGACCCTGAGATCATGACCTGAGCTAAAATCAAGAGTCGGCCATTTAACTGACAGAACTACCCAGGCACCCTGGTAAGATAAGTTCATAAACCAATTTCTCTTGCACATAAGCAGTCTTAACGTTTGTATTTACAATAAAGCCTTATATGTTTCATTTATTATATGTTTTTTTTATCACTCATAGTTAAGAAAAAATAATTATGTTAATCCTGTGAATAATTATCTTTAACATGTTATCCTCTTTATGTGTATATATGTTAGATGGAAGATGGTGCCCCAAAGCATATCATCCAAATGACAGGATTTAAGATGGAAGAAAAGGAAGCTCTAGGCAAATTGCTTTTAAAACTAGATTGCACTTTTATTAAGAGTGAGGTGAGTACAGAAACTTATAAAATATTTAAGAGAGACTTGAAAAATAATACTGGCCTAAGAATGATAAAGTGCCCTATTGATATTATAAGAATAAAGTGAATGTGCTATAAAAGACCTCTTACTAACATTTTTTCATTTGCATTTTTCCTTCCAGAAATACAAAAATTGTACACATCTTATAGCTGAACGCCTGTGTAAAAGTGAAAAGTTTTTAGCAGCTTGTGCAGCAGGTAAATTAACTACTATTCTCCCTTGAAAAAATCTTCATGTTAAAAAAATGTACCTTATTCTCTGTAAGATAGTATGGTTATATCAAACATAAATCTGGTTTTATCTGAATATTTTTCTGAAATATTTATTAAAATATTTTTTCTTATTTTTCTAAGTAGAACTTTGTAAAACATGAAAATGTAACAGAGGCAAGAATACTTATTTTACCAAAGATTTATTGTGTTTTATGTCAGAAAAAAAAATTTTAACAAAAACATTGGGCACAACAATAACCCTCTCCCCACCCCCATAAAAACTGCTTTTGTCAGTCTCAGCTGTTTTCAGTCAAGTTTGTCTTCTTTATATGTCATTGGAAAGAATTTTTGTTCTCCTTCTGCCTCCCCTCCCATCCATGCTATCAAGCAATGATCTATTTTTTACTGAGATTTTAAATTCCATAAACTCAGCTTAGGAGTTAGTGTCATCCTCTCTCTGTCACCCTTGATGTTCCTTTATAGTTTCCTATACTGTGATTGAGCTAGCATATTGTTAGTCCACTGATCATCCAAGAAAAAAAACAGTATATTTAACTCACTGAATTTACTATTTTTTAGAGTAATTTACCAGAGAGATATTTGGATTTATTATCTCCACAAGAAAAAAAAAACATATTTTCCCTGCTATTGAGAAAAATTACCAATACCAAGATAAAAGAACTACAGAATATTATTACTTTGAAAAATTCTGTCAATAAATTTGTTTTTTTAAAGTGTAATATTGCTGTAAACATGATTAAAGAAGTTTTTAGCATAGGAAGAGTGATGTAAATTTCAGCCAAAACGGTGAATAATACTAACATAGTTTAATATCATGTTTATCTTATTATTAAGTCTTAGGGTTGTATTTAGTAACATTTAGACTTAGAATTATGGGAAAGGCTACATACAATGTTCAGTGATGTAGGACTCTACCAAAAATTTGGGACAACAAACATAATTCAAAGATAATTTTGGCATTGTAGTGTGGCCTTAGTCTCATGATGAACAAGGTCAAATTTTATTTGATATTTGGTCTTTATTCTTGACCATTCATTAGAAACAAAATTCTTGTGTGACTGAGAGTTTATTTGTTTTCTAGGAAAGTGGGTACTAACTAAGGACTACATAATTCATAGTGCCAAAAGTGGCAGATGGCTTGATGAAACAACTTATGAATGGGGCTATAAAATTGAAAAAGACTCCCATTATTCACCTCAAATGCAATCTGCACCTAAAAGATGGCGTGAAGAACTGAAACGCAGTGGTGCTCCAGGAGCCTTCCACAGATGGAAAGTTGTCCTCCTTGTTAGAGCTGATAAACGAAGTGATTCTCTTGTAAGGTAAGATGAGATCTCGTAAAAGCTAAAGCAGTGGATGAAAAAACAGTTTTGGTTTGCTTGAATACCTTTTTTGTATTTCTTTGAAATTATTGATTTCGTCTAAATGGGCTATGGTGATTTGCCCTGTAATCTCCAAGTTAAGCCGTTCTGTACTTAATTAAGTATATGTGTCCAACAGAATAAAATCTATAGTATTGCTTTAAATTTTTCTTGGGTTTCTGTTTAACTTCCCATGTTATTTCTTTTGACTAACTCAAGCAAAATTAGAAAAAAAAAAAAACTTGGAAGATTTTTGAAATAATTTTCAATTTTTACAAAAGCTTTTTTCTGGGTTTATATAGTACAGTCTTCATGGTTAATGCTGTTTCCTTCATTATTTCATTTCTTTCTAACTTTTCCATTCTATTTTTTAAATAGTTACTGGATATTCTGAGACTGCAATGACTTGTAGGGAGATGCAAAAGTCCTTTTTCCCCTTTACAGAAGTATAATTTATAGGCAAATAAAATGCACACATTTTAAGTATACATTTCGATAAATTTGGACAAATTTATACACCCTTATTATCCCCCCAACTATAGTCAAGATCTGCAATATTTACATAGTATTAACAATGTTTCTGTCATTACACATTTAATTCTGCTTACAAATAGAGGACAACCATTGATTTCCTTTGTGTCACCATACATTAGATTTGTCTTTTTTTTTTAAGTTCATGTAAATGGAATTATTTTGTATATACTCCGTTGATGTAGTTTCATTTACTTAATTCATTGTTTTTGAGATACATCCAGGTTATTGTGTGTACTAGGCATTCATTCCTTTTTGTTGCTGAGTAGTATTCCACTTTGTGGATGTATCACTGTCTGTGTATTCACCCATTGATAGACATTTGTTTTTTGGTTTTGGTTTGGGTTTTTTTTTTTTTCACTTGTACTAATATAAATAAAGCTGTTATGAACATTTGAGTAAAAGCCTTCATGTACATTTTTTTTTTCTCTTGGGTAAATACCAAGAATGAAATTTCTGGCTCAGATGGTAGTTGTGTACTTAACATTATAAGAAAATGCCAAACTGTTTTCTGAAGTAGTTGTTCTATTCTACATTTTCTCCTAGCAATTTGCAAGGTTTCAATTGCTCTGCACTTACTTTGGCACTATTGTCCAAAAACCACTTGACTATATTTGTGTGATCTATTTCTGGGCTTCTTACTCCATTGGTATCTGTGTCTACCTTATACTAAAAGCACACTTTTGGTTACTGTAGCTTTATAATGAGTCTTGAAATCAGGCTGGTGAGCCTCCCAACTTCGTCCTATTAGAAATTTTGATGATTCTGGAGTTTTTATATTTCCATATACATTTTCGAACCACCATGTTAATTTCTACAAAAAAGCAAGCTGGGATTTCAATTTGGATTCTACTGAATCTATGGGTCCAATTGGGAAGAATTGAGATCTTAACAATATTGAGTTGTCCTATTTATAAACTGCATCTCTCTCCAGGTCTTTGGTTTCTGCTTTTAGTGTATTATAGTTTTCACTGTATAGATCTTGCACATATTTTGCTGAGTTTAATCCTAGGTACTTCATGTTTTGGGAACCTATTATAAATGGATTGATTGCTCTGAAAGTTTTTATGTACATCTCTTGAGATAATTGGCTTTCTCCATTATTCTATTAATATGGTAAATTTTTCTGATGAATTTTAAATGTTAAACCAAACTTGTATTCCTGGGGTAAACTGTATTTTATCATAAAGTATTATCCACTTTTTAATAATTGCAGTTTCTGTCAGGAGGTATTTTGTTAAGAATTTTTTTATTTTCAACCTGAGCAACTGAAAAATGTAAAAATATACAAATTTAATATCATGGATTTTTTCTTCTGTAATTAGGAATTAAATGGTTGTTCACTCTGATCATTTCTTCTTTAAAAAAATATTTATTTATCTGAAAGAGAGAGAGAGCACAAAGGGAGAGAGAGAGGCCAACTCCATGCTGAGCAGAGAGCCTGATGCAAGGCTTGATCCCAGGTCCCTGAGATCATGACCTGAGCCAATAGCAGATAAGTGACCCAGGCTCCCTTTTTTTTTTTTTTTTTTTTTTTTTAAAGAAAGACCAAGAGCTCCTGAGATGGGGGAGGGAAATAGGGGGAAAGGATGGGGGGTGAAAGAGGGAGAGGCTTCACGCCCAGTTCAGAGCCTGACAGGAGGCTCAGTCTCAAGACGCTCATGAGATCATGACCTGAGCCAAAATCAAGAGTTGGACACTTAACCAACTAAGCCACCCAAGTGCCCAGACTCTGACCTTTTCTATTCAGTATTTTATTAGAGATCTGGACAGTACAATAAGGCAAAGACAAATAAGAGAGTTAGATAGGAAGAAATAAAAATAATTGTCTTTATTTCTAAAAGATATGGACATATACTAAGTAATTTATCCAGAAAAGCTATTAGAAGTAATTCTTGAATTCAAAATGACAGGATAATAAGTCATTAATAAAAATTAATGGTGTTTTTATATACTAGAAATGAACAATTGGAAATTAAAATTTTAAAAGCAACATATTACCTGTGGTTTTTAGCAATTTGATAATGTGTCCAGATGTGTATGTGTGTTGATTTTGTCTATTATTTATTTGTTCATGTTATTTGCATGGAGTTCTTTGAACTGCTTGGACTTGTGGGTTTTTAATTTTTATTAATTATGGAAAATTATCAGCCATTAAGTTTTAAATTCTGTTGTGTTCTTTCCCTTGTGCTCTATTACTTGTATTTTAGACCATTTAATTCTTTTCCACCTTTTTTTATGTTGTTTTGTTTTTAACTTTCCCATTTTTGTGTTTCAATTGGATAATTTCTTTTGACCGATCAAGTTCATTGATTCCATCCACAGTTGCATGCAGTCTGTTCATAAGCCTGTCAAAGACATTATTCTTTGATATAGTAACTTTTATTTCTACCATTTTAATGTACTCAGTGCTCAGTTCCTGATCTCTTAGTGCAGTTTGTTCAATTTTTCCTTTGTATCCTCAAACATTTCAGTAATTGTTAAAGTCCCTTTCTGATAATTTCAACAAATGGATCATCTCTCTGTGCTTTATATTCCTTTTTCTCTTGACAGTGGTTTGATTTTCTTTTTGTGTATGTCTTTTATATTCTTTATTGCATGTATAGATATTGCATATACAGCAGTAGAGGCTGTAATAAGTATTTATATCCAAAAATGGGCTTTTGGGTAGTTGAATTAATCTTGTCAATTTTTGAGCAGGTTTGAGGTTTTGTTAATCCTGTAGTTACCTTCACTGCATCCTTTCTGGTTACTTCTGCAGTGGAGTACAGTTTCTTTACGGTTGACCTGGGTTCTGGGGTGCTGGAGGGTTTCTGATTGATGTTTTTGCTTCGCTCTCAGCTTTCAGTAGTCCTTGCACTGCTAGGTCACAGAAGGACTCTGGTCATTCTTTTCCTCTCTTGCTTGTTATTCCTCTCTAGGTTGGGGGTAAGAATAAGATGTGTTTTTGGTTCTGCTAGATAGATAGACTTCGGTCCTAAGCATTCTTTGTGTTCTTGTTCTCTGGGGTTAGGACTTTCTCAGTATTTGTGTCTCAGTCCCCCATTGCAGCCAAATTCTGCTTTGTATGTATGAGTAGGGTTTTGACAAGAGAGAATTTCTAGCCTCTGCCCCACTATTAGATTTCTGTTTTGTATTAATGAAGGAACCTGTGTATGAGTGGCATTTCTTCTGCCTTTTGTCCAGGGACAGATGGCTTTTGCTTCTATCCCTTGTCCAGAAACAATAGATCCATTTTGAGGCTACACAGCAGGACGTTTTCCTGCCCTTTTCTCGAGGCACGTGGATTTTACTTATATTCTCCCAATAGAAGCAGTGCATCTTTTCCTGGATTCTGAAAGTATAAGACTTTCTTACCTTACCCGAATGACTTGGACATTTGCTTCATATGACAGAAGGATCCAGGAAAGTGGACTTGGTTTTAGGTCTATCTCTTGATGGCCCACTTGTGCTACCTGGTAGGGAATCTGTTATCTGCCATTAATCTTTGTGGCTAAGAGCTTGCAAGTGAGGGTAGACTTTCCTGGAGTCATTGACTCTCAGATACTGTAAATTGTCATAGTACTTGCACTTGGCTCTTAAATTTGTTAGAGTTTTACCTTATTTTAACCTATTTTTATGACCACTACTTCTCTCCTGCATCCTGGCAAAATGATAGAGTTTTGAGTCTCCAGTCTCTTCACAAAGGGGCTTATCTTTATCACTCTTAGGGAAATTAAGTTTCTTGATTGGTTGTTACCTCAGTCCTCTGATGGACTTCTGGAAAGTTAAGTTTTTAGAGATTATTTGTTTTTTCTTACTGTTAGGTGATAACATTGTTCTCTTGTGACTTTAAAAATCCTAAGCACAACTAGAACTTGCATGAAACTCTTGGGATGTTTAAAGTTAATTAATTGAGGGACACCTGGATGGCTCAGCGGTTTAGCACCTGCCTTCAGCTCAGGTCGTGATCTTGGAGTCCTGGGATCGAGTCCCACACTGGGCTCACTGCATGGAGCCTGCTTCTCCCTCTGCCTATGTCTCTGTCTATGTCTCTCTCTCTCTCTGAGTTTCTCATGAATAAATAAATAAAATCTTAAATAAATAAATAAAGTTAATTAATCGAAGACTAATTTTTTTTAAAGAATGCTGGCAACTGTAGTACTTTTTTGTGGTTTAGAATGATTTCCTTGGAGGTATGTTGCCTTCTGAGGTAGCTGCTTACCTAAACTTCTCTCATTATTCTTTTGATTTATGGAGGTCACTTTTCCTTAGGAAATAAATTCAGTATTCTTGATTCTTAAAAGTCTTCCCTGTATCAGGAAGTGGACAAGTAGAAAGAAGAGCATGATTTCTTTAACATCTTCTTATAATTTAAGAAATCACTACAGTAGTTATTCTCCATGGCACTCAAATAATTCTTTCAGAAAGTTCTACTCCTACTCCTAGAAAGTAATTGATTTAGATAATTTAACTGACTATACTAAAAAAAAAAAAAAAATGCTTTCTATACTATTTACATTTTTAGAGTTCTGGAGGCTGGAAAAGCAAATGTTATTTTACCAAAAAGCTCACAGAGTGGAATAACTCATGTGATTGCCAGTAATGCAAGAATCAAGGCTGAGCAAGAAAAAGACCATTTTAAGGCTCCATTTTATCCAATTCAGTATCTAGGGGATTTTCTTCTAGAGGTAAGTAAAATAAACAATAAACATTTTTGAGTGTTTATTTTATAAAAATACTGATATTGTGAAATATGTTAAAAATTAAAATACGTTCTGAAAAAAATTAAAATATGTTCTGAATTTTAAAAATGCAATGATTAGAAGTACAGTTCCATAGATCCACTTAAAAACAGATTTTTTTTTGTAATTCAGTATAGTACTATATATGTGTTTTCTCTTCAGGGTTTTCTTAATAATATTTTTTTCCTAGCTTACCTTATTATAAAAATAGAAAACATAATACATGTAGTATATAGAATATATGTTAATCAGCTGTGGAGGGTGTTGGTGCCCCTAATCCCCACATTGTTCAAGGTCAGCTATAATTAAAGTGACATATTTTTAAAGGCAGTTGCTCTCAATTATATAAATATTTGAGAATATTTTTGATAAACATGAAAAAAGTTTGCTTGTTGAATTTAAAATTTGTCTTTGAGTCTCTAGTTGTCCTTTAGTGATATTTACTACAAACTAATTTTAACGTTTTAATGTCAGTATAAATAAAATAGCAATGGATCGTAGTATATAGTATTGTTTAATAATTTGTGGGTAATTTTCCCATAAAAAAAAATAAGCAGCTCTTTTTAAGGATTTAGAAATATTTTCCTGTTCTATTCCTCTACCTCCTTCTTCCTACTTAGCCCAAATACCACTTCTTAAGTTGTTTGAATGAGAACAGCCCTAGAAGAACTTCTCTGGATGTAAGAATTTTTAAGAAGGTAGAAAAACCTCAGTATGTCTAAAAACTTATTCTTCAAGGAAATACAGCCTCCTTAAATGTTTCCATCTCAATAGATGCTCTAATCTTTTATCTAATAATTTATGTTAGAGACCTGGATATCACCCTTGAAACCTTCCTTTCCCGTCCCCCCCGCCCCCCGCATCTTGTCAATCAACAAATCCTATTGATTTTATTACCTTAAATAACACTTGAATCACAGTGCTTCTGTCTTCCTATATTAACATCATACTAAGTTTTCCTCTTTCCCCTGCCTTCCTGGAATACACTCTTAATTATTCTCTACCTTTTAACTCTTGGTAATATACTGATTACTGTTACCTTTTTCTTCTCAAGTCCATACTGCTTGATTCAGAAGGAGCAGAAAATGCTCTGTGTAAAACAGTTCTAATCTTGTCACTGTCCTACTTAAACCCTCCAGTGGCTTCCCATTGCCTTTAGGATAAAATCCTAAACTTCTAACGTGGCATAAAAGCTACCCACAGAATTCTTGTCAGTCCTGCTTTTCAGATGTGTCCTGCTCAGTTTTCTTCAGTGCTTGACTATACTATAACAAAATTGCCTTCTCCCATTTTCTTAAATAGGCTAAGCTACTTCCTGCCTCAGTCTTCTTAAAAGCTACATTTTCTGTCTTAAAAGATTCTCCTCGGTCCTCTCACTCTCTGTGCCTGCCAGCCTTCTGTTCATTATTCAAATTCCAGTTATAATGATTCTTCAAGGAATCAACTGGCTGATTACTTAATGTCTATTTTCCCCATCTAAACCTAAGGACCATGTCATCAAGATGATATCTGTCTTTTCTATAGTTATATCTGAATCATCTTGCATAAAGCCTGGCATATACATGAGTTCTCATTTTTTGTTAAATGGAGAAATTATGAAGTATATCTTAGTCTTCCAAGAGTAGACATAATATATCATTCTGTAATTACCTTTCCCTACTGAGTAGCAGCAATGTAGATTGGAAATTTGACCTTATTTCAAGAGATGGATCTGCTTGGACCACAGATCTCATTGCCCTTGACAATGTTTGGTCTTGGAATGGGCATATGAAATGGTTCTGATCTGTTAGACATGAAGAGTAATATGTGAGAGCTTCTGGGAAGTTTCTTTTTCCTTCTGAAGAAAGCCACTGGCAGCTTGGCTCCTGCTAGATGTGAACATGGAAGAATATAATCTAAATTATTAGTAGCAGCCAGATTTTGACCATGAAGAGAAGTAGCCTTAAGATGAAACCAACCCTGTAGATAGCAAAGTGTAGAGACAGAATGTGGATCCTTGCAGAGATACTGAAGTTGGTGGATTAGCCAATCCTGAAACCTGTCTCAGCGCTGGACCACATCACCATGTTGTGAGATAATACACATCCATAGTATTTACATTACTTTGAGTTGGTTTTCTATTACTTGCAACCAAAAGCATCCTCTCTGATCTACCTATCTGAACAGTTTGTTAATAGAGTAAAAGCCATTCTTAACTAGATTAGTAAAAGTACCTGAATTTTCTTTTTTCTATGGAAGGAAATGAATAAAGTGTAAAATATGAAATGCTTTATCCATAGTCTTATTTTACTGCAATAATTGGACAGCATTCAGATTCATTTACTAAAATATTGGAAGGGAGCAATAGTATATCAAGTAAAAGTAGCAGGTACTCCGTAACTTAACATTTGTTTTTAGAATACATTGTTTTAAAAGATCTGGATTAGACAGCTGGGAGTTCGTGACTATTTATTCCATATAAAGAAGGCATTTTGTGATCACTTCTGAGAAGAAAATAGCTTCATCGTAATGTCTTTCTTTTCTTCTACCACTTTGGCATACAGTATATCAGTCCTCATTAGATGGATTCTGTAGTATCCCGACAGTTGCCATGTAAAATGACAGATTTAAAATAAGAAGCAATTGTTTAAAAAAAGTTTTCTTTAACCTGCTTTTAATTTTTTGGAAAGCTACTAAGTAAAAGATTTGGTAATCTATTTTAGTTCAGGTTTATAGATCTTTCTTGAAAACTTTTGATGTACTAGGTACTATGCTGTGCACTAGGCAAAATAAATAGACCACATGTCAGACTTCAAGGTGCTTAGTATTTAGTGGTGAAAACAGAACACAGAAACTATTACCCTTTAGTGTGTATTGTACATTGGCAAAATCAAGCAAGGTAAAAGAAGTAAGAGGAACAAATGACTAATGTATCTCAATTGTTGGTCCACAGAAGGCCTCACAAAAAGATGATACTGGGAACCCGGGGTGGCGCAGCGGTTTGGCGCCTGCCTTTGGCCCAGGGCACGATCCTGGAGACCCAGGATCGAATCCCACGTCAGGCTCCCGGTGCATGGAGCCTGCTTCTCCCTCTGCCTGTGTCTCTGCCTCTCTCTCTCTCTCTCTCTCTGTGACTATCATAAATAAATAAAAAAAATTAAAAAAAAAGATGATACTTAGGAATGCTTAAAACTTCTTTTGACTCATCCATAAGAAAGTAAAAGTAAACCACAGAAAAGTCTTACAGAAATACAGTAGGAATAATAGGAAAAAACCATAAATTTTTTTGTGGCAGATCAACTGATCTATGACCCAGATTTATAATAAATAAGATTATAATAAGATTATAATAAATAATTTATGACTAGTAAGTTTTAAGAGTCCCTTAATGAGACTGAATTTCTTCTTTTGTAACATAGATGCTAATACTATCTTACTGTGGCTGTTTTGAGAACTACTACAACTGTTATTATGGACTAATATTTATTGAGAAATTACTGTGTATCAAGCCCTCCGCTAAGCATTATATACCCTTAATCAATCTATTTATCTTTCTGGGATCCCTGGGTGGCGCAGCGGTTTGGCGCCTGCCTTTGGCCCAGGGCGCGATCCTGGAGACCCGGGATCGAATCCCACGTCAGTCTCCCGGTGCATGGAGCCTGCTTCTCCCTCTGCCTGTGTCTCTGCCTCTGTCTCTCTCTGTGTGTGACTATCATAAATAAATTTAAAAAAAAAAATTTTTTTTTAAAAATCTGTCTTTCTTTTCCTTTTTCCTTTCCTTTCCTTTCCATCCCTCCATCCTTCCTTTCTTTCTCCACCCAACACGGGGCTTGAACTCATAAACCCAAGATCAAGAGTTGCATACTGTCCTGACAGAGCCAGCCAGGCACTCCTAAATACCCTTAACCTCTGATGGTTCAACCAGGAATCATATCTTTGTATTTAGCTTTTAAAAAATTAAAAGGAACTGTCTAGCACAAGGGGAAAAAAAGTACCCTTAACCTTATTTTAAACATCATGTTCTTATGTCTGTGTATTATAGCCTCATTTTATAGTTGACAAAATGGGGTACAGTCAGGTTAAATAATTTGCCCATGCTCCTAGAACTGCCATGTGTCAGACCAAAAATTTAAGGTCAAGCACTCAGTAACATTGACGACTTCACTAATCGAACCCCCTTTCCTGTACTCTCTTTTGTCATTATTAGGTATCTTTTATATTCACCTGGTCTATTTCTGGGTAGTTAAAAATACCTACTGCTGTAAGCAGTACTGTAACTAGTACTCAGTCATAAGACCTTGAGATACCATTTAAGAATTAGGGTATAGATACTAGTTAGAAACCATGTAAAACACTCTTGACCTCTCTGATTATGCATCCTGTGTCATGAATTAATTCAAGTTGTATGGAAAATGCCTTGGCTGATTCAAGGAATAAGATCTAGAGACTAGAGTCTATCTATACCTAGTACAAAATAGTAAACTCTATCACATAGCTGAATCAGAGGCCACACCAACTATCATTGCCACACTCTGCTGCTCTACTCCTAAACAGTAGAATAATTTACTGTATAAGTAGGCGTTTGATCATATATTTGGAACACAGCATTACACTATATAATGTATTATTAGGAGGCAGACAAGGCCCTTTTTTCATAGGTCGTGTAGGAGACAAACAACCCAATGCCTATACACAGTTGTCACTAAAGAAGTATTTATAAAATAAGGAATAAGAAATGAATATTTACAGATAAATAAAATAATTTCTATATATTTCATTATAATTAGTCAATTACTTGGGTGATTTGGAAAAAATAGACAATGATCATTTAACTATAAAAAGTAGGTTATTTTATAAAGCTTCTAAGTGTCATAGTTTGGGCAGTCCAGGTGGCTCAGCAGTTTAGCGCCAGTTTAGCGCCGCCTTCAGCCCAGGGCGTGATCCTGGAGACCTGGGATTGAATCCCACGTCAGACTCCTTGCATGGAGCCTGCTTCTCCCTCTGCCTGTGTCTCTGCCTCTGTCTCTGTGGCTCTCATGAAAAAATAAAATCTTTAAAAAAAATAAATAAATGTCATAGGTTATAGTTTTTAATTAGTTAATTTATGTAGGGTGTTTGCATAATACATCTCTAAGTCACAGGTCAATATCTACATCTGCAATGGATACGTAAGTTAATATATTCAGGATTAGAAAACAATATGTTCTGGGATCCCTGGGTGGCGCAGCGGTTTGGCGCCTGCCTTTGGCCCAGGGCACAATCCTGGAGACCCGGGATCGAATCCCACGTCGGGCTCCCGGTGCATGGAGCCTGCTTCTCCCTCTGCCTGTGTCTCTGCCCCTCTCTCTCTCTCTCTCTCTCTCTCTCTCTCTCTCTCTCTGTGTGTGTGTGTGTGTGACTATCATAAATAAATAAAAATTTAAAAAAAGAAAAAGAAAACAATATGTTCTTACCCAGTTGTTACTGATAATAGCATGCCCTTTTGTGTATTCTGTGTTACTGGAATCTATGTGGGATTAACTCATTCTGTATTTTAGACCTTGATGATCTGGGTTTTTAAGGATTTTATCCTCTCATTGTCAACCAGGTTTAAATTTAAAGCCAGATACTCAATTATATCCCACTTCAAGTTGTCCTTAACAAAAATTGTTTGTACATTCATAGTATTTCTTTGATCCCTGGAATAGGAAGGAAGAAAAGTCTTCATTTTTCTTAGTTTTCAGTTTTACTTTCTTGAGTAGCTGAAGAAAGTCAGGTACTCGCAGGAATTATTCTTTAATTGGAAGATTGCAGCCTGCTCCAAGATCCTCATATCTACATAGGGAACCAAAGATGATACCATAGGCCTTATCTATTTCAGCTTATATCATCATTGTTCCCTTAAAAGAACAGTGGTTCTCTGCTGTCTGTATAAAGGTAGTGAGTCTCTGAATACCCTTCTTTAAGTACATTGTGGGATACATCATGAACTCCTCTTTACTTCCATCTCTTTATCTTACTGAACTTATAGAATTCTTTGTATAGGTACATACGCAAGTGTCTTTAACATCATTAGTAGGTGGTTTATGAATTCAGTTTGGATTTCTTGGCAAGAGAAATTTAAATATTTGAGATAGAGATAGGTGAAAATAATTGTTCATTGCTATTCAAGTAAAATAAGAGCTGTGAATTCATCTCTCAAGCCTCTTTTCCTCTATGTGTGTAGAAGACTTGCAGACAAGAAGTTTTATCAGTAAAAAGCTGAAAAATAACCAGAAGTAATCTATAATCTGAAACCTTTTTTTTAGTCTGTATTGTACCTTTAACTCTGACAGGAACTGGATAAAATAATTCCATTCATGATTATTCACGAAAAAAACTGATTGTTACTAGACCAGTAAAGCTTTTTTTTTTTTTTTTTTGAGGATACACAGAAATCACTTAATTATTTAGGACCTTTGTTTTGAATTATTTTTCTGAAAGAATTTACTTCTGTCTAAATAGCTTTTGATTTAGAAGAGGGGATTTTTACCTACTTTTGCAGTTAGGTGAAGTTGCATAACAAAAAGTACATGTTGAAATCATGCTTAATTGATTGTCTGAACCATTTATATATATGTACAGAAAGAAATTCAGAATGATGAAGATTCCCAGAGCAATTCTGTTTGGCATAAACATGGCAATCAGGAAAAAAACAAAGATTTCTGGAAAGATATGGGATTTCTTGAAATGAAAGGTGCCTTAAAAGAGACCATGTGTAGAACCCAGGTAAAGCTTTTTATGGGCCAAAAAATGTACATTTCTGGTTCTTACATAATTGAGAGGAAATATATGGAAGAAATGAGACGAATTTTGAAATTAGAGCTAATATTTGAACCCAGTTCTCTGTTTTATCATCTATGATTTGAGCTTATTCAAGATACTGCCCTATGTCTCTATTTTTGAGACTCTTACTGAAATAATGCATATGGAAACACACAGTTCCTAATATGTAGTGTGTTTTCAACACGAAGATTACTTAAAATTCCTCTGAATGTTTAATATAAATCTGTTTCTTATAAAGAATTCTTCTCTGTCAGCAATATGTATGTTCATGATTCCTGATCTAAAGTTTAGTATTTTGCTGCATATAAAACAAAATTTTTTGAATGACACAAATGAATTCTATTTTGATTTTTTGATTTAATAAGAAAAACAAACAAGAAAGACTGAACTTGGAGCAATGGAAAGTAGAATAAGAAAGCATATATGTGGCTTTCATGTAAAATTTACCAAATAGCAACCAAAAAAAGGCTAGAATAGCTAATGTTTAATTATACTGAATTTCCTACTGTGTTTTATACAATAGACTCTTCGAGTGCGTGAGTGGCTCAGTTGGTTAAGCATCTGCCTTCTGCTGAGGTCATGATCCCGGGGCCCTGGTATCGAGCCCCTCATTGGGCTCCCTGCTCAGCAGAGAGCCTGCTTCTCCTCCCTCTGCTGCTTCCCCTGCTTGTGCACTCTCTCTCTCTCTGTCAAATAAATAAATAAATCTTAACAAATCAGACTCTTTAGTAAATCAACTATTGCCTATTATTATTACCCTAAACTAAATTTTTAAAAATTTATTTATTTATGTGTGAGAGAGGGCGCACTAGGTGGGCAGGGACAGAGGGAAAGGGAAACTAGCAGATTCCCCACTTGAGTGGAGCCCCACGAGGAGCTCAGTCTCCCAACCCTAAGATCACGACCAGAACCAAAACTGAGAGTGGTTGCTCAACTGACTGCACCACCTAGGTGCCCCTAAACTAAAATATTTTCAAATGTGAATAGAAAGAAATTAAAAATTCTGCTTATAGTGTACCTGTCAAAAATTTTACAAAGAGAATTGGAAGAACTGTTTGGAACTTCATAAACTCAACAGTGCTTTAAATTATATATGGAGGGATCCCTGGGTGGCGCAGCGGTTCGGCGCCTGCCTTTGGCCCAGGGCGCGATCCTGGAGACCCGGGATCGAATCCCACATCGGGCTCCCGGTGCATGGAGCCTGCTTCTCCCTCTGCCTGTGTCTCTGCCTCATTCTCTCTCTCTGTGACTATCATAAATAAATAATAAAAAAAAAAAAATTTTAAATTATATATGGAGAAATTAGGTAACACTTTATAATAGATTAAAATATTAATGGAATTTTTTCTGGCCTTTCCAAAGTACAGTTGATATTTATGTGACTTATAAGACTGCTTTCTATGATGAACTACATGTATGTGTATGTGGTCTTTATATGAGGCTTTTTGAGCTAATTTGAGAAAAATGAATCGTAAGCCACATATAAGAATTCAGAAAGGAATGTTAAATGATGGAGTTGCTAAAATAAACTTAGGGTTTTTTTAACATGGAAAAAAAAAGAATCAAATAGAGATTACATGAAAGATGTGGAAATTATGAAAATACATCGATTTATATTGTAGAACAATGAAATTGAGGTAGAAATTTCTGTTTTTTAAAACAAGTTTCATTGTACCAAAAAAGGCTCCTGAACCTAGAGAAATGGTCACCAGAGGGGAGGTGGGAGGAGGTAGATGAGATAGGTAAAGGGGATTAAGAGCACACTTACTATGATGAGACTGAGTAATGCATAGAATTATTGAATCACTATACTGTATGCCTGTAACTAATAAAAATGAATATATATAACATAATGCATATATAAGTATATAATGAATAAACAATATGGTTTTAATACTCGTTACTCCGTTTTTTATTATACCTATATGTTCTGTAAAATGATATTTTGAGGTGTTTTTATTTGATGTACCTAACATGGCAAGACTCTATATGATCTACAATCTAAAATTATTTTTAGAAATATTTGGAAAAATAAAATGAAGATAACCAAATTCTGTTAATGAAAGTACCTACATGAAATGTGTATGTGAACATAACATAAACCTTTCTGAACTAAAAATGTACATTTCTCAGCTTCATTTTAATGTAACTAAGATGTAATACAACTTAAAGGGCTCTTTGCTATATGGTTAATTTTGTATATATGTTTTAGAAAACCTACCTTCCTGAGTGGGTTTTTCTATTGTGACTCGCACTGGTTGTGTTAAGGCTGTGTTTCATCCACAGTCTAATGTAAGTATTCTTACATGTGTGTAGAAAGAAATCCAAAATCACAATGAAGATGTTAATGTTAGTTCTCTTTTGACTGAACATCACAAAAAAGAAAAACTCAGAGATTCCAGGAGAGGTTTAAAATTTGTTAAAATGAGAGATGCCTTAAGAAGACACACATGTGGAACTCAGGTAATACCTAAGTGAAAAATAATTTATATTTTAAAACTTTTCTAAATTTATCAATTGGAATGATATTCATAAAATTGTTCCTTCTGAATTACATGTTCAAAAATGTTTATGTGTTCGTGCACAGTGTGAAAGAGAATACAAAAGAGTGCTATGTATGCACCAGCTAGGTTAAGAAACAGCATGACCAGTTTAAGATCCCACTGTGTCATTTCCAAACTATCCTCTTTTCCTCGCTCTTACCCGTGGGTGCCCTCTATCTTGGCATTTGTGTTGTTTTCTTGCTTTTCGTTATAGTTTTGCCAGCTATGGACTTATCTCTAGCAATATATTGTTTAAATTTGTTAACGAACTTTTTCTAGTTTGTGGTGTTGATAGTGTTCTGTGACTTGCTTTTTTTTTTTTTTTACCAGTATGTATATAATGTTTAATTGATCCATTGAGTTACAGCTATATCTTAACCATTTTACTTAACTGATATAAGTAAATTTGGGATTCATTTTCTTGGTTTGTGTTTGATTGCTCGGTTTTTGCAGTACGAACATTGTGCCATGAACATTTTCTTCCTTCACTCTTGGTGCATATGTTCAAAAGTTGCTCTAGCGTATATTCCTTGGGGTGGATTTGCTGGGTCATAATAAGGATTGTGCACGTTTAACTGAAATAGGTGATTGCCCAGCTGTTTTCCAGAATGTTTTATTAATGTATACTTGCTTTAACAATGAATGAAATTTCCTCTTATGTGAAACTATTATTTTTTTAATGTGGTATACTTACGTTGTAAGTCAGACTCTTGTGTTTTATTTGGATTTTGTAACCTGTCATTCATGTTGAGATTTAATTGTCTAAATACTTGTAGAAGGAAATTAAGAAAAAGGATGAAGATATACAAAGGAGCTATACTTTGAGGAAAAAACGCAAAAAAGAAAATGAAAGAGATTCCAGGAAAGACATCGAACATAACAAAATTAGAAGTACCTCAAGAAAGCACATATACAGAGATCAGGTAAAATTTTATAACCTAAGCTAAACAGGTCATTTTCTTTGGCTTCCATATTATAGACATAATCTTATTTTCATAATTTATGCTTAATGTGTCAAATATAACCTATTTTCAATTGATCTGTTATATTCATGACTAATGTTATAACTAACTTTGGCTTATAAGGACAGTATTTTTAACATGCATACATGAGGAAATTTGAATTAATAATCAGGATATTCAGATATCTTATGTTTTGCCTGAATGTCACAAAAAAGAAGAAACAGAGAAGCTAAAATTTCTAAAATAAAAAATACCTTAGGACTACATGTGTATATGATTTGGGTAATGTATTCTAATCTAAATTTTAGTTTTTATCTTGCTCTTTCCTTGTATAATACAGATCATTTTTAATAGCTTGTCTTTTGAATCAAGAGGTCCTTCTTGAGTTAATTATTCTAGAGTATAACTTCATTTTATCTAAACTACAGCATGTTCATATACATATATTCAGAAGGATCTTCAGGAAAAAAAGATAAAGATAAATAATGAATTGTGTTATATGTGACTATGGCAAAAAAGGGGTTGGGGAATACTTCCTTCCCACCAAAGATTGGGAACAGGTTAAAAGGAAAACTACCCAGGTAAAACTGCAAATTAAAACGTTTACCTTTTTTTAAAACTTTTTATTTCATTGTGTAATTTTTTTTAATTTTTTTTTTATTGGAGTTCAATTTGCCAACATTTAGCATAACACCCAGTGCTCATCCTGCCAAGTGCCCCCTCAGTGCCCATCACCCAGTCACTCCAACCCCCCGCTCACCTCCCCTTCAACCACCTCTTGTTCATTTCCCAGAGTTAGGTGTCTCTCATGTTTTGTCACCCTCACTGATATTTTCACTCATTTTCTCTCCTTTCCCCTTTTTTCCCCCTTTCACTAATTTTTATATACCCCAAATGAATGAGACCATATAATGTTTGTCCTTCTCCGATTGATTTATTTCACTCAGCGTCATACCCTCCAGTTCCATCCACATCAAAGCAAATGGTGGGTATTTCTCGTTTCTAATGGCTGAGTAATATTCCATTGTATACATAAACCACATCTTCTTTATCCATTCATCTTCCGTTGGACACCGAGGCTCCTTCCACAGTTTGGCTATTGTGGACATAGCTGCTATAAACATCAAGGTGCAGGTGTCCCGGCATTTCACTGCATCTGTATCTTTGGGGTAAATCCCTAGCAGGGCAATTGCAGAGTCGTAGGACAGGTCTATTTTTAACTCTTTGAGGAACCTTCACACAGTTTTCCAGAGTGGCTGCACCAGTTCACATTCCCACCAGCAGTGCAAGAGGGTTCCCCCTTCTCCACATCCTCTCCAACAGTTGTTGTTTCCTGTCTTGTTAATTTTCCCATTCTCACTAGTGTGAGGTGGTTTTGATTTGTATTTCCCTGATGGCAGGCGATGCAGAGCATTTTCTCATGTGCTTGTTGGCCATGTGTATGTCTTCTTTAGTGAAAATTTCTGTTCATATCTTTTGCCCATTTCATGATTGGATTGTTTGTTTCTTTGCTGTTGAGTTTAATACATTGTGTAATTTTTATAAAATATGATTGTAAGGATCTTTGTTGTTGACAATGCTGCATGAATGTGTTCTTCTTGTATTCTCTTGTTTTTTATGGTACTTAACCTTTGTGATGATGTCTTTAATGCACTGTCTAAAGTACTTTCACATGTATGCAGAAAGAAATGAAGAATTCTGTTTTTGCTGATCGTGCCAAAGAATCAAAAACCAAGGATGTCGAGACAGATGTGGATATTGCTGAAATAAAAAATGACTTAAGGAAGCACATATACAGAGCTCAGGTAGAGCTTGGCATACTAAAATTTTCTATAGTTTCCTATCCTTCTCTAATAGAACCAAAATACAATAATAATAGTTATGACTCACTATCTTTAATGTGTCTTAACATTTTCTCAGTTTATTAATTTGTTATGAACAGTAATGTATTTGTACCATTTAATAAATATGCTGAATTCTCTGCCATTTATAGCTCAGCGAAGCTATGGATAAATTAGATGTTTATAGACCGTGATGATCTTTGGGTTCTGAGATCTAGCCCAGTGTCCAGCCCCATGTTCAATGGAGCCTGCTTAAGATTTTTCTGTTTACCTTGCCCTCTTTTCTCTCTTTCTCTGTCTTCCTCTCTAAAAAATGAATAAAAAATTAAAAAGTAAAATGCTTGCTAGCCTGATAAGAGAATGAGGCCCTTTTCTGTTTTCCTGGCTCAGCCTTAGTATTAAGCAACCCTTCAGAGTTGGAGGATCTTCTCGGTGATCTTTCCTGCCCCCAGTGGTAGAGAATTGCTAATGATCTGGGACCATGATCTTTTCTTTCTCCAGTGATAAAGATTTTGTTTTCCTGTTCCCTTACTCAGGGGGTTATGGGTGTTCACTTCTACATTCTAGGTGGACGCCAAAGCTTTATCATTGTTCTAATTTGTGTTTCTTTGGCAGTAGCAAGTTTGAGCATATTTTATACCTTTACTTGCCATTTGTGTATATCTGTCTTTGTCACCTGCTTACTTATATTCTTTTTCAGTTTTCGTTAGGTTATTTTATATCATTGTATCTAGAACTCCATATATAATGAGAACAATATCTCTTTTTATGTTGGTTACAAGTATTTCTCCAGTATAATCCTCTAAACAAATATATAATTCCAGGTGTATTAAGATGATACAGGAATGGGCAGCCCTGGTGCCTCAGCGGTTTAGCACCGCCTTCAGCCCAGGGCGTGATCCTGGAGACCCCGGATTGAATCCCACATCAGGCTCCCTGCATGGAGCCTGCTTCTTCCTCTGCCTGTGTCTCTGCCTCTCTCTCTCTCTCTCTCTCTCTCTGTGTGTGTGTGTGTGTGTGTGTGTCTCATGAATAAATAAATAAAATCTTTTTTAAAAAAATGATACAGGAAGACTACATATGCTATGTTACTATATAGGAAACATGACTACATTTTTTTTCTTCTGTGGACTTTTATACAAAATATTCTCATTTATATTTCTAATTATTAAAATACTAAGGACAGTAGACCTCTTCAGGTCTTCAAAGTGAATATGACTGCATTTTTTAGAAAGAATAGAGAATGTTCACTCATGAGACTGCTATTTTAAATGATGGAAGAGGGGGATCCCTGGGTGGCTCAGGGGTTTGTCTCCTGCCTTCAGCCCAGGGCATGATCCTGGAGTCCCGAGATTGAGTCCCACGTCGGGCTCCTTATAATGGAGCCTGCTTCTCCCTCTGCCTATGTCTCTACCTCTCTTTCTCTCTCTCTATCTCATGAATAAATGAATAAAATATTTTTTAAAAAATGATGGAAGATACTAGTCTGAGTAAATGTGTATCAGCATCAGATCAATTACAGTTATTAAAGTGCTCCTGAATCTATTGTGTAAGTTTGCCCACGGTTTTATTTTTTATATACTAAAATGTGTTTTTCTATCTAAAAAGATGCTTAATTTTGGTAATATGGTTGCTGTTTTGTAGGCTATCAGATACAGCTGCATTAGAATAGATAAACAACCTGTGTACAACATCGAGGTAAGAGGCTTGGAGTAGGGTGGTGATGGAGTCAAAAAATAAGCTTTGTGTTTTGATGTTTTTAGTTACTTTGATATAAAGGAATATATAGCTTTGTATAACAAAAAATAAGCTTTGTGTTTTGATGTTTTTAGTTACTTTGATATAAAGGAATATATAGCTTTGTCTGTATAACAAAGCTTCCTATCAAATTTGAAATGCACTTTCTCTAATCAGAAATGAAAAAGAAAACTATTCTGTCAAAGCTCCAGAAAAATTATATATGGTAGTGCAAACTGATAAGAATTAAAAACTTGTGCTCATCATGGAGGAGTTACGTACCACTGTTATCACATTCCATGGCTTTCACAATTACTTCTGGATTAAATTTTCAATATAATATTTTAAGAGTATATTATTTCCTTTATATCATTATTCATTTCTTTAGAATTTATTTCATGTAGTCTTCAGAGTATTTTTGATTCTAAACTAATTCAGTTTAGTTATTTTTACTGTTCAAAACATTTTGACCAAGGGGAATGTATTTCATGAGTTATATTAATGTGCATCCTCAGAGTGATTCTGTGACACTATAGCAGTTGTAACCTTTTTGCAAATACTGTGCTTGATAATATCTTAATATATTTAGTATAGTATATCTTAATGGATATAGTTTGCTTTTAAGTTTAAAAGAAAAAAAAAAGACTAAAACATAATTTTGCCCCTAAAGAACTATGTGTACCTATAGATCTCCCTGAAGTTTCCTCATGATCAGCTATACTTTGCAAATGTCTTTTAAAGTTTTCTTTTAGTGATATTTCCCCTTACTATTTAAGGCAACAGAGAATAATAAATCAACTAATAATGTATATTTTGTAGCACCTTATAGTTACAGAACAGTAATGTAAGATAATCTTTTTGTTAACCATGTAACAATTGTGAAGTTGTGAAGACAGGAATTATCTTCATTTTACAGATAAGAAAATTTTAAGAGTCCTTATTAATTCAAGATTTGCTCCCAGAATTTTTTCTTCTTTGAGCCATAGAATCTTTTATTTTTTTTTTTTTTAGGTTAAAAATGCTGAATTTCCCAGGGGTGTATTAAATTTAATTGAAAGTCTCATAGAAGGACAGTTTTTTAAAGAAGCAATTGAAGAACTTTCCTCTTTACAAGCACATTATATACCTCCTGTATGCCTTCTTCATGCTCTACTAGAGAACATTCTACAGGTGAGAACAGACTTAAGGGTTTATAATTCTTGAGAGAATGTTAAAATGTGAACATTCTCATTTTTTGTATATTTACAGCTTATTTTCTCTTTTCAGTATTTTTCCGTCATTTTAATAGAAACACAGTACCCATTTATTACAGTTTATTTCTTTTATTTATTTATTTATGGTATATTTTGTATTTGGAGTTACTATAAAACATTTACTAAAAAATCACACTTTATTAGATAACGGTCATATAGAACTGACCTCACAATGAGAGACAAAACGGAATCTTAATGGAGTTACAGAAATTTTAAGTTAAACAGCAAGGACTGGTTGTCACAAAAGAAAGCGTTGAGTGCTGTAGGGTCATCTCACAAGGGTTATTTGCCTTGGGTGAGTTCATAGAGATCTAGTCTGATCTTGGTTATGTCCCAGAATTCATCCAAATTGAGGAGGTGAAATTATGCCGATTATATATTATAAGACTTAAAAAAACACAATTACCTGGGACAGGATGTCAGAAAAAGCAGGGCAGTACTGTCGGTGATCTTCCTTATCATCACCAAGTGAACTATTTTATAAATGCACCAAAGAAATTGAGTCATTCTGCAATCCCTCAGACCCTGGATTAGAGTCGAGAAGTATATTCTACTATTCTGGAGGAGGAAGGTACAGCTTCAGGGCAGTTGATGCAGAAGAAGGTGCAGAGGGCAGAAGAGTCTATCTCCATTGGGTGTTCATTCTGAATAACCCCATCATGGACCTAAGAGATTGCACTTTTGTGAAGGCCTGTTTTCCTGTGTGTATCCAGGTAGGACTGTGGATCTCCCCCCATAAGGATTATAGGACTGGACATCAACTCTCTTTGGTGGGTCCCAGTGAGGGCACCTGAGATGCCCATTCCTATTTTTAAACTATTTTCTAGGTACTACTCTGAGTGATTTAATTTATTTTCTTAGAATCTCCAAGATAATTTTATCTTGGGGAAAAATTTATCTGAATTTTTTCTGTGGCAGTGAAGTATCTAACATAAAAATCTGGTAACAGTGATCTAGAAAGCCATTTATACAGTGATAATAATCATTTTTGTTCACAGTACACAAAGATAATAAACATATTCCTTAAACTGTGAAAACTGAGAACAGCTTTTCAAAGGTAGCTTTCTAATTATGTTCTTCATCACAGTGCCAATTTGAAGAAATAACAGGTGTAAGCTGTGTCAGACTAATGTTGGTGATAACATGAAGAGCTTCATACCTTTAATTCCTTTCAGATCACATCTGGGAACTCTTAATCTCACTATAATCATGGAAAGTAAAATGAACATTTCTTAGTAGTCTCAATAGCTGGGATTACCCAATGTCTTTAGAACGTGCCTTTCTCAGTTGTAGTATTTCACTAGCCAAATATTATAACTTCCAATTGATTTCTTTTGTCCAAACACATATAGTTGGCAAGAAAGGTAGGTCAGAGTTATTATAGTTTTAGACTGAATTAACTGGTGAAAGTGTACTTTTAGTTATAATTATTTATTTATTTTTAAATAATAGGATAACATAGATACATTTTCTGGCCGATACTTTCATATATTGTCAGCTCTCCTTCACCTACATCCTCCTTGGAAGTCTCCAGCCATGTCGCGATATTACCTAGAGCTGTTTCAGTGTCCAACTTGTATGAAAGGAGCATGGTCTCTAATAGAAGTGCTTATCAGGTAAGGAATTTGACATGTGAGGATACTAAATTTTATCTCATAATTGTGCTGTGTTATGTTTTAGATACAAATGAAATAAGTAAATTTTACTTTTGAAAAAAGTGTTTATGTTTGTGTATTATATTTATTGTAAACCTCTTACAAAAGGGCCAAATCTAGGGGCACCTGGGTGGCTCAGTCAGTTAAGCATCTGACTTTCAATTTCACCTTGGATCATGATCTCAGGGTCATGAGATTGAGCCCCATGTTGGGTGCCATGCTGGGCATGGAGCCAGCTTGGGATTCACACTCTCCCTCTCTCTACTTGCGCATTATCTCTCCCCCCCCCAAAAAAATAGAATATGAAAATAAAAAAATAAAAAATGAAAGGACTAAGTCTAGATTGGTCATGTTTGTCATTTAGTTTATTTTGCAAAAAAAAAATTTTTTTTTTAATTAATGAATACATGAAACAGGAAAGCCAAATCATTGTTTTCATTTCTTATTGTTTTTATTTAACATTATGTGTACATATTATTGTAAAATCTAATTAAAATTTATTGAATATGATTATCAAATTTTGATAATCAAAGTATAAACACTTGTATACATAATCTCTTCTGGTGTTTTTTGTTACATTTTTTTCAGCTAGAAATCTGAATTTTGAAGCTATTTCCTAGTCATCCCTTTCATGTCTCTGCATGTCATCTTCCTAGATTTTTCCTTTGTCTTGAAAATGTTTCTCTGGAAATCCTTTTATTTCTCTTCTACCAAAATCACAAATTGTTTTTCTTCTCTGATAGCTGCATGTATCTGATTCAACCTGCCTTTGTCTAGAAAGTACTTTGTTTTTATCCAAGTGTTCAGTTTTAGGGCTCCATAGTAGTGAGAGAAAGGATATTTGACTAGCTAGGAAAAGGCTTGAACTCTGCTTATCTCTTTGAGATGATAAAGATTCATTTTCTGTCTTGGTTGTGATATATTTGAAGTGAGATAATCATCTGGGTAGCGTGCATTTATTCATTCTTTCAACAAATGTTTATTGAGTACTTATTGGGAGCCAGGCACTATGCTACACTCTGGGGATAAAAAGATAAATAAAAACATTTCCTTCACTTTTGAAGGTGACTGAGATATAAACACAATTTCTAAAACAACAGTACTAGCCCAGCACTGGTATCGAATGTGAGGATATATGGGGTATGGGGCTGATGTGCTTCCTAATTTCCAAATCTGTTTCTTTTCTTTACTATCATCACCATTATTTAAAAGCCCTCATTGCTTCTTATTAAACTATTGCAATACCTGCTTTATTGATCTTGATTCTACTTTTTTTCCCTTTATCTTCCAAAGTACCTCAGGATACTCTTTCCAAAGTGATGTGTCATTTTCCAGATGACCGTTTTCAGTTAACTTACATATCATGTATAAGTGACCCTTGAAACTCCTTTTAGCAAAACATGTAAGACCTTTCGTGATTTGCATGCTGTGTCTCCTTCCCATCTTCATTATTTTCCCAAAAGGGCCCGGTGACTGAACTCTTTTTCATTTCCTATTTCTTTGCTCTTATGTTTTCTCTGCCTAAATATACCTCCATTCTGCACCCCACGAATATTTGGCCAACTCCTAATTAACTTGTAACTTATGCCAGTACAAAAATTTTGCCCTTTCCTTTCAGTTAAGTTTGTCACTCACATCAACTTCTTACTTTCTCAAAAGTGCTCAATTTTTTAAGCTTTTTTAAATTTTGATTAACATACAAGGTTCTACTAGTTTCAGATATAACAATATAAAGATTCAGCAGTTCTTCATAGTACTCATTGTTCATCATGATGAGTGTACGCATTAATTCCCATTATCAATTATTGCCATCCACCCATCTTCCTCCCCTCTGGCAATGACCAGTTTGTTCTCTATATTTAAGAGTTTGGTTTCTTTTATTTGTATCTTTTTTTCTTTGTTAGTTTAAAATTTTTTTATTTTTTTTATTTTTTTATTTTTTAAATTTTTTTCTTTTAATTTTTATTTATTTATGATAGTCACAGAGAGAGAGAGAGAGGCAGAGACACAGGCAGAGGGAGAAGCAGGCTCCATGCACCGGGAGCCTGACGTGGGATTCGATCCCGGGTCTCCAGGATCGCGCCCTGGGCCAAAGGCAGGCGCCAAACCGCTGCGCCACCCAGGGATCCCTCTTTGTTAGTTTATATGTGGTATTTGGCTTTCTCTGACTGATTTATTTCACTTAGCATTATACCCTCTAGGTTCATCCATATTGTTGCAAATGGCAAGATTTTATGTTTTTTTATGGCTGAGTAATATTCCTTTATATCTACCACATCTTTATTCATTCATGTCTAAATGCGTACTTGGGTTGCTTCCATACCATGGCTATTATAAATAATGCTGCAGCAAACACAGTGCATATATTTTTTCCAGTTAGTGTTTTCATTTCCCTTGGGCAAATGCCCAGTAGCAGACTACTGGTGGATCATAATTTTTAATTTTTAAAATTTTTTGAAGAGCCTCCCTACTATTTTCCACAGTGGCTGTACCAGCTTGCATTACCACCAGTTGCACGAGGGTTCCTTTTTCTCTGTGTTCGTGCCAAACTTGATTCATGTGTTTCTGATTTTGACCATTCTGTTAGATGTGAAATGATAATCTCATTGTAGTTTTGATTTGCATTTCTCTGATGATTAGTGATGTTGAGCATCTTTTCATACATCTCTGGCCATCTGCATGTCCTCTTTGGAGAAATGTCTTTTCATATCATCTGCCCTTTTTTTTTTTTTTCTTGTTCATTTGAGAGAGAGCACATTAGAGAAAGCAAGCACGAGTGGGTAACGGGGGGGGGGGGGGGGGGGGGGAGCTGAGCAGGGAGCCCAATGTGAGGCTCAATCCCAGAACCCGGAGATCATGGCTTGAGCCACCCAGGCACTCCATTTTCTGCCCATTTTTAATTGGATTATTTGGTTTTTGGGTGGTGTTCCATAAATTCTTGATCTACTTGGGCAGCCCTGGTGGCTCAGCGGTTTAGCGCCGTCTTCAGCCCAGGGCGTGATCCTGGAGACCTGGGATCGAGTCCCATGTCAGGCTCCCTGCATGGAGCCTGTTTCTTCCTCTGCCTGTGTCTCTGCCTCTCTCTCTGTCTCTCATGAATAAATAAATAAAGTCTTAAAAAAAAATCTTAATATACTTTGGATATTTACCTCTTATTATATACATCATTTTCATGTATCTTCTCCCATTGTTTGTCTTTTCATTTATTTTGATGCAGTTCCCATAGTTTAATTTTGTTTTTGTTTTGCTTACCTTAGGAGACATACCTAGAAAAATGTTTCTGCAGCTGATGTTAGAGATTACTGCCTGTGTTTTCTTCTAGGAATTTTACGGTTTCGGGTCTCACATTTAGCCCATTTTGTTTTTTGTGTGTGTGTATGGTGTAAGAAAGTGGTCCTGTTTCATTCTTTTGCATATAGCTGTCCACTTTTCCCAGCACCGTTTGTTGAAGAGATTGTCTTCTCATATATTCTTGCCTTCTTTGCAGTGGATTAAGTGACTTTGTAATTATGGGTTTATTTCTGAGCTTTCTACTCTGTTCCATTGACCTATGTGTCTTTGTATCCATACTATTTTGATTACTACAACTTTATAATAAACCTTGAAATCTAGTACTGAGATACCTCCAATGTTGTTGTTTTGTTTTGTTTTTTTTAAAGATTTTACTTATTTAGAGAAAGAGCATGCAAGTGGGGGTGGGGGGGGTAGGGAAGGGGGAGAATCTCAAGCAGCTCTGTGCTGAGTGAGCATGGAGCCCAGTGCAGGGGTTAATCTCGTAACCTGGAGATCATGACCTGACCAAAACCAAGAGCTGGACACTTGACTGATTGGGCCACTAAGGCGTCCCGTGAAACCTCCAGTTTTATTCTTCTTATGCTATGGCTATTTGAGGTCTTCTGTTTCTGTATAAATTCAGCATTATTTTTTTCTAGGAAAAAATAGGAAAACTTTATATTCTCCTAGGGATTGTGTTAAATCTGTAGATTGCTTTGAATAGTATGAATATTTTAACAATACTGGTTCTCCCAATGCATGAGCATGGAATATCTTTCCATTTCTTTGTGTCTTCTTCAGTATCTTTCATCAATGTCTTAAAGTTTTTGAAGTACAGGTCTTTCACTTCCTTAGTTAAATGTATTCCTGTAATTTTATTCTTTTTGGTGCATTTTTAAATGGAATTGTTTTCTTAATGTATAGAAATAAAACATCTTTGTATATTGATTTTGTATCCTGGGATTTGACTGAATTCATTCATCAGTTCTAGTAGTTTTTTGGTGTAGCTTTTCTATATATATACACTATCATGTTATCTATAAACAGTGAAAGTTTTACTTTTGCCTTTCAAATTTGGATGCCTTTTAGTTCTTTTTATCTTGAGTACAGTGACTGGGACTTACAGTACTATGTTGTATAAAAGTGGTGAGAGAGGACATCCTTGTTCTTGATCAAAGAGGTAAAGCTGTCCGTTTTTTACGATTAAGGACGATGTTAGCTCTGGGTTTTTCATAAATGGCCTTTATTATGTTAAGGTATGCTCCCTCTAAATCTACTTTGTTGAGAGGTTTTTTCATGAATAGATATTGTAATCTGTGAAATGCTTTTTCTGCATCTATTGAAATAATATGATTTTTATCCTTTCTCTTATTGATGTGATGTATCATGTTGATTGATTTGTGAAAATTGAACCACTCTTGCATCCTGGAAATAAATCCCACTTGATCATGGCGAATTGTTTTTTTAATATTGTTAGATTTGGTTTGCTCATATTTGGAGAATTTTTGCATCTATATTCATCATTTATTGACCTGTAGTTTTCTTTTTTGTGTATGACGTCTTAATCCAGTTTTGGTATCAAGGTGATGCTGGCCTCACAATGAATTTGGTAGCCTTCCTTTTCTAATTTTTGGAATAGTTTGAGAAGAGGAAGTTTTGAATCCTCTTTAAAAGTTTGGTAGAATTCACTTGGGAAATCATCTGGTCCTGGACTTGTTTGTTGGGAGATTTTTTAATACTGCTTCAACTTCACTGCTAGAAATCATTCTGTTCAGATTTTCTAGTTCTTTCTGATTCAGTTTTTGCAAGGTTGTGTGTTTTAGGAATTTATCCATTTCTTTTAGGTTGTCCAATTTGTTGGCATATAATTTTTCATATTTCTTATAATCTGTTTCTGTACTGTCAATTATTATTTCTTCTCTCTTTCATTTCTGAAATTAAGTCCTCTCAATTTTATTTACTTGTTTGTTTATTTGTTTATTTATTTATTTTCTCTCAATTTTAACTGAATCTAGCTAAAGGTTTTTCCAGTTTTGTTCATCTTTTCAAAGAACCATCTCCTGGTTTCATTTAACTGTTCTATTGGATTTTTAGTCTCTATTTCATTTATTTCTGCTCTAATCTTTATTATTTCCTTCCTTCTGCTGGTTTTAGGCTTTGTTTGTTCTTTTTCTAGCTCCTTAGGTGTAAGGTTAAGCTGTTTACTTGAGATCTCTCTTTGAGACTGTATTGCTATAATCTCAGAACAGCTTTTGCTATCTCCCAAAGATTTTGGACCATTGTATTTTCATTTTCATTTGTCTCCATGTATTTTTTTGTTTCCCCTTTAGTTTTTTGGTTGACCTATTCGTTGTTCAGTAGCATGTTATTTAACCTACATGTATTTGTGTTGTTTCCAGATTTCTTTTTGTGGTTAATTTCTAGATTCCTACTTTGTGGTTGGAAAAGATGTGTGATAACACTTCAGTCTTTTTGAATTTGTTGAGACTTGTTCTCTAGCCTTATATGTGATCTGTTCTGCAGAATTTCTATGTACATTTGAGAAGAAGGGATATTTCACTGGTTTTGGATGGAGTGTTCTGAATGTATCTGTTAGATCCATCTGAGCCAATGTGTCATTCAGTGACATTCAATGACACTATTTCCTTGCTGATTTTCTGTCTCATCTATCCAGTGCTCTAAGTGAGATCTTAAAGTCCCCTATGATTACTGTATTACTCTGAATTTCTTGCTTTATGTCTGTTTAATAGTTGCTTAATGTATTTGGGGGCTCCCATTTTGGGTGCATAAATAATTCTAATTGTTAAATATTTTTCTTGGATTATCTCCTTTGTGATTATATCTTTTGTCTCTTGTTATATAGTCTTTGTTTTAAAGTCTGTTTTGTCTAAGTTTTACTACCCCCTTTACTAAGTTTTTCTTTTCACTTCTTTTGTATGATAAATGTTTTTCCATCTCTTCACTTAGATGCTCAGTTTTAAATATCTCTGTCCTTAATGCTTAATATACTATCTGGAATGTAATAAATGCTTAATAAATGTTTGGATGAATTCATTGATGCAACAGGAGGTAGAATTAAAAGTAGACTTTTTAATAAACAGAAATACGCAGATTTCATTTCAAAAAAATTGGTTTCACTGGGAGTCAGGTGTTAAGGGAAGTGGTGGGCATATAGATGAGATGGATAATATTAGTCTACTATTAAACATATATCATACATATATTTTTAAGATTTTTTCTATTTGGGAGACAGAGAGTCTGCACAAGCAGGGAGAAGAGTAGAGGGAGAAGGAAAAGCAGACTCTCAGCTGAGCAGGGAGCCCCACATGGGGCCAGTCTCAGTACCCTGAGGTCATGACCCAAATTGAAGGCAGTTGCTTAGCCAACTGAGCTACCCAGGTGAACTGTTACAAAAGTGTTTAAAAAGAAAAAATGAAAGATAATATGGTATCCATCTCTGGCAGTTTTCAGATAGACTATATAGATGTGGAGAATCTTCTAGGAGAGATTTGAGTATTAAATATTGTTAAATGGGATCCCTGGGTGGCGCAGCGGTTTGGCGCCTGCCTTTGGCCCAGGGTGCGATCCTGGAGACGCGGGATCGAATCCCACATCGGGCTCCCGGTGCATGGAGCCTGCTTCTCCCTCTGCCTGTGTCTCTGCCTCTCTCTCTCTCTCTCTCTCTCTCTCTCTCTCTCTCTGTGTGTGTGTGACTATCATAAATAAAAAAAATTTTTTAAATTTAAAAATAAATAAACAAGTAAATAAATAAGTAAATAAATAAATAAATATTGTTAAATATAATAGTCATTAAGAACCTTCCTCACCAAACAATATGGTATTCAAAAAGAAGGTGGGAAAGGTGGAGACAGAGGTAGAAAGTTACAAGTACATTGTTTATATAATTGATAATAAAGTTGGAAGATTACTATAGTAAGTATCGTTACCTAGAATTTCTTTTTTAGTCCGATTTCTGAGTAATTGTATGTTCTCTTTATTTATTTATTTTTTTAAGATTTTATTTATTCATGAGAGACACAGAGAGAGAGGCAGAGACACAGGCAGAGGGAGAAACAGGCTCCATGCAGGAAGCCTGATGTGGGACTCAATCCCTGGTCTCCAGGATCACACCCTGGGCTGAAGGTGGCGCTAAACCGTGAGCCACCTGGGCTGCCCTGTATGTTCTCTTTTAAAAAACAAAACAAAGCACAATTTTGCTCTCCAGCCCAGTAGCCAGTAGCCACATGTGACTACGTTTAAATTTAAGATTAAAAAATTAAAAATTCAAATCCTCAGTTGCACAGTCCACATTTCACATGTTCAGTAGAACATATCCATTATCACCAAAAGTTCTTTTGGAGGACTGCTATAATAGATAGAAAATAAATATTTTTAAACTATTAGAAAACAGCCCTAATTGGGGGGGCCTGGGTGGCTCATTCAGTTAAGCATCCAACTCTTGATTTAGGCTCAGGTCAAGGTCTCTGTCATGAGATAGAGCCCCACATCGGGCTCTCTGCTGGGTGTGGAGCCTGTTTGGAATTCTCTCTCCCTTTCCCTCTGTCCCCACCCCACAGTGCTTGCTCTCCCTCCCCCCCCCACACACACAGCCCTAAATGACTTTCATTTTACTAAATAATAATAACAAAACCTCTTGCATAAGAAGAGGACTGTAAAAAGTATTTATAAAATGAGAGTGTAGGTGGTCATCTGAATTGAAAGCATTTAATGTAATACATAAATTTTTGTTCTTTGTCAATAAAATAAAGAATGAAGAGAGTAACATTAGGTTATTAATCTTTACAATCAGTGAAGAATAGAGAAATTAGATCTGTTTTTTTTTTTTAATTTTTATTTATTTATGATAGTCACACAGAGAGAGAGAGAGAGGCAGAGACATAGGCAGAGGGAGAAGCAGGCTCCATGCACTGGGAGCCCGACGTGGGATTCGATCCCGGGTCTCCAGGATCGTGCCCTGGGCCAAAGGCAGGCGCTAAACTGCTGCGCCACCCAGGGATCCCAATTAGATCTGTATTACTAAAGACTAAATGTCCTGAGATATTTGACATGGGTTACTTTTTAAAGGAAGAGAAACATATTGATATTGATAAAACTTTGATTAACTTTATATTTTGTTGAAGGAAATTTCATTTGGATTCTATACAAAAAAAGAACTACTTTGTCCACAGAGTATTCATTGAATTGCTTGTATGTCACAAATTACTGGGTGTATGTTTTTCAGGTCTTGTCTTTACAATGAAAGTTTTTGCCATCAAATTTCAAAAAATATTATTGGTACGAAGGTGCTCTACCTGACCCTGCTCAAATTTTTCTTTAATTTGGTGGAAAGTGAAGTGCGACATCTGAGCCAAAAGTAAGTTTAATCACAAAGAAAAATTTTATGTTTATATTGTTTTATATACCATTTTTCTAATTCATGTACATACTTTTAAAGAGTCACTTTGTTTTCTAGTTTAGATTGTTTTTAAAACAGAGTTGCATGCATAGTTCTTCGGTAGCAGTAATGGTTTTTTTGTTTTTTAGCAGTAAAGTTTTTTATGTTCTTTCTCTTTAGTTCACATATTTGTTTTTCACTAACTTAGACATTTAGATAAGTAGGATTTTGTTCTATTTTTCCGGGTTTATGTTTTTTCTTAAGTAATTGAATCCTTAATTAAAAGTTCCATCAGGTTTGTTGTTGTTTTTTTCTACTAGGTTTTTAAACATTGAATCTGTAATATCCATAAGTTTTGTGTATGCTCTAAAACATAGTTAGATTACTGTTCGTATTTGTTGGTCATTTTATTGAATTGTGGCCATTGTTTATATTTTCTTTTTTTAACTGTAACTTATAATCTTTATATGATGCCTTTTCTATATCTAGAAACCACTGGATCTTTTTGTATTATGGCAAGAGATATTATGCCTAACAACAATAGTGACCAAGTTGGCATTAAAGATATACTTTGATTCATATTTTCATTAGGTTGTATGACTGGTCAGATTCTCAGAGTCTAAAAATAACAGGAAAGGCAATTCTTCTTGAAATCTTTTGGTCAGGAAATGAGGCCTCTGGGCTTTTGACCAAACCAGTAAATATGCTTTTGGAGTGGACTATATATTCTCACAAGGAAAAATGCAAGTCTAATGATGTAAGTAGAATTGATTTGTAAACGAATAATGGCCTGTTCTGCCTCTTTTGTCTTTATTCTTTGAACAATTTGAATAAAACTAAAATCTAACCAAATGTATCATTGTTTTCTATTTAGTTTATTTAGTTTTATTGTAAAAGATGCTTAGAGGCTGGTTTCTTCATCATCACATATTTCAGTATAGTAGCTGGGGAGTGTTATTTGATCATTAGTGCTAAGAAATCTGTATTCACTTATTCTAGATTTTTATTTTAATTTTGTGTGTTTCAATTCTTAAGGAACCTATTTTAAAAGGTTTTTAAAACTGATTTTTAAAACTGAATATATGCAGGATTTTTTGTGTACAAAGTTCTACTTGTTTTTAAAAATATCTTATGGAAATACAAGGCTATAAATGCATGTATTTTTATATCGCTTACTAGGCCTTGGGCTATAACATTTATACTCATTTTCCTCTAGGCTCCAAAAACCATGCTTCTGTATCTCAACTCTTTCTTTGGGGTCAGCAGATGTCCATAGGGGAAAGTCCACTAGTTTTGAGTGCCTGTTTGGCTTTTTACCTTCTTCCTAGATCTTGATTTAGCAATTCTTTATAACTTTCCAGAAGTTGTGTTTTACATAACAAGTTATCTTTGGGAAGATGTTTTACATATTTTATTCAACATTTTCAGTTTTCTTCTATAAGGTCGTTGATTTGAATTACTTAGGCCTCCATTACCAGAAACAGAAGTCCTTAATGGTTTTTAAAAATTCTGTTAGAGGGATGTCTGAGTCTTATAAAAAGAAATTTCTTTTTAGGGCCCTAAGTTTTCTTTAATTGGGCATTAAAAAAGGAGAATTATTTCTGTGTATAGCTACTCTTTGTGATCAAGTAGTTGAATTAGTGGCAGGAACCAAGTGAGTAGCCATTTTCTCATACATGTGTCTTGTTGAAAAAGAAATAAGGTTATACACATAGAAATCGAAAATATTCAACATAAATAGAACTATCTATAATTCCTTGCCAGTTGAGTTTAATACTTGTGTTATACTTCTAAGATAAAACTGATAACATTCTCATTAATTAACATCTGTCTTTGTATATACTTTTTAAAAAATATTTTATTTATTTATTCATGAGAGACAGAGGCAGGCAGATACATAGGCAGAGGAAGAAGCAGGCTTCATGCAGGGAGCCCGATGTGGGACTTGATCCTCGGTCTCCAGGATCACGCCCTGGGCCGAAGGCAGGCGCTCAACTGCTGAGCCACCCAGGCGTCCCTGTATATACTTTATAGACCATAGAATCATTGGAGATAGAAAATATGTTCTCATTATGGGGCATTTGTTTTTTATCCATTTGATTATATAAATTAAATTGCTTATTTGTAGCTGAAAACATTCACAAAACTGGTATCTTCACCATTGTACTAAATCACCAAAGGACTATCAAAAATAAGAATTTACTCAGGATATACTGATGTTTATAAAAACAGATTTATCCATGTTTAACTCGAAGACTTTTGTTCAAATTTATAAATAAACATATTTGGTGAATCAGTCTGCAATAAATTATAGCATCAGTCGAAATATTAGAACCAGCTTTAAACTTAGCAAATCATGTTTTATTTAACATTTGAATTGTGTAAATTCACAAAAATTGTTTTGTGTGTGTTACCTTATCTGCTAGAATTATTCTTGTACCTAATTAAATCTTTTTGGCAGTTTCCAATTTCAAGAATTCCATGCATGTTCACAGACATCATTTTCTGTACTGTAAAGCATTTGTTTCTTGATTTGCTGAGTTGAAGCATTCAATTTAAGTCATTAGCTAAACAGAAGTCCTCAGTTTATGCTAATATTGTTTTGTCATAATGTCAATCAGCAAGCGTTGCAGAGTGACACAAAGGCAGTGAATTTCATTGTCATTAATCTGAGAGAGCTTTGGGCTTTCCTTGGCAAAGAGCAGAGGTGAGCTGTGTCAAGGTTACGAAGGAGGTACAAATTTTGCAAAGCTTGGTGGTTAGTCCTACTTTTCTTTGCGATGTCCTTAAGTGCTATTTAATGATAACCCTACAATTGTAGGTAGAAATGGAAGCTACTTTGTATTTAAAGACAGGGAAATTGAGGCTAAAGAGTGTAACTAACTTGTTCAAGGTGTCACAGCCTGTTAGGGTAAAGCACTGCCTAGAGGCCATCTCAACTGCAGTTTACTTTTTCTTGTTTCAAACGCCAGTGTTTTAAACTGCTAGAGCACATTATGTGTATTATGTTTGCATCTTTCTGACATTGCATAAAGCCCTAACCTGAGAATCAGAAGGCCAAGATGGTAGTTTGTTCTTGATTATATACTAGTCAATTTTTTGGAAGATCACCACATTTATTAAATGGAGGTTATTTGTATTGGCAGATAATAGAGAACTCTATGAACAGAATGTCTGATAATAGACTTTAACACAGTAGGAAGGTGTTCTTACGTAAATATGTGTCATGTGCAACTCATGTCTTTCATTTCTTTGTTAATTCTCAAGGTTTTCTGTTCTTTCCACTTGAGCAAACTTCTCAGTATTCCAGAAAGCTTTCCTCTCTTTATGGTTTTTCTGCCATATTCTCACTAATCTAATTCTAAATCGTATATCTCCACTATGCTAGAAATAGTAGCATTATTTATACACTGTTGCAGTAAGTACAATCCATAGCGCGATGTCTTGGCCCTGTGGTTATAGTGAGTGTCATAGAGAAGAATATATTATAAAAGGATCTAAGAACCTGATTTGAAAGTATCTTTTTTTTTTTTAAGATTTTATTTATTAATTTGACAGCACAACAGGGCCAGTGGCAGAGGGAGAGGGAGAAACAGGCTCTCTGTCGAGCAGGGAGCCCGATGTGAGTCTTGATCCCAGGACCATGGGATCATGACCTGAGCTGATGGCAGATTTTTAACTAACTGAGTCACCGAGGTGCCCTTGGAAAGTGTCTTTTTATATAACAATTTACTTTTCTGAATATGTGGTAGTATGGATATTTAGCTAATGTCACACAGATAAGAATAATTTTGACAGTTCCTTTTCATGTTAAAGAAACTATAGTCCCTCCTTGCAAATACTGCAAGGACCACCTATCCTGTTTAATAGCAGTAATAAGGTAAATTGGGTAATAGGCAATATTGATACTAATTTGTAGTATCGCAGGTATGTATACATATATTTGTGTGTAAGGAAAGAGAAAGATGCCAACTGGTTGTTTTGTAGTTTGGTTTTGCTTTTTTAGTTGATGAGTGTTGGACTATGGTTTATATGAGGCTTAGCTCTATGGACTAAGCTCCTTTTTCCCTATCCAGAGTCTTAGGACCACAGATCTGAAGTGATCCTGATTTACTCTACTCTTGGAATGGGGAATATTTCAAGAAATCAAAATTTACCAGTCTCTTGCTTCCTTCCTGGGTAGGATCATTGCTGATATTCAGATATACTTGTTGTTGCAAAGAGCATTCTGTGACATGGATCTTGATAGGATTTATTTTTAGTTTAAATGTAGGTTTTCACTCTCCTGTTTTAATTCTCTTGATGAATTTTGAACCATGAGAAATAAAACTTGGTCGAGTGACTATCTCCATGTTGGCTTTACAAAGTAAGAACTTGGCTCCCTGCAAACCACTTTGATAACTGGCTAAGATTCCATGCATAAGGGAGTGAGTTCTGGTCAGTTTATGGCTTAGACCCTATCATGGTACTAGGGGGAGGAGTTGGTACCTTCCCAGCCAGCTGATAGAGCCAGTCCTTCTGGCTGCTGGTGCTTCCCAAGTCATACAGCTGCATCTGTAAGACTTAAGCCCACCTATTTAATCAAGGTGGGAGAGAGGGTGGTGCTGACACCCATTTATGAATCCTGACCTGGAAGATTCAGGCTGTGGTCAAGGTTCTGTATCTTGGCTCCTGGTGATATTAGAGGAAAGGCAGTGCTTCCCTAATCATGCAGCTTAAAATCTCCTCAGCCCCATTCTTCATAGTCCCTCTTTCAAAATCTAGTATCCAGCCTGGCTTAATGCAGTGAATTCCACACAGTGTGATAGAGCAGCAGGGAACTTGCACACCTACCTAAGCATCTTGCCTCTGGGTTTTTCCTTGGTAAAAACTATTTCAGCAAGCCTAATCCATGGGCTGCTTAACCATTTACCCTTGTTTGGACAGCAAGCCAGGACTAGAACTTAAGTTTTGAAATCACTTAACTAGGGGATCCCTGGGTGGCTCAGTGGTTTGGCACCTACCTTTGGCCCAGGGCCGTGATCTTGGAATCCTGGGATCAAGTCCCACGTCGGGCTCCCTGCATGGAGCCTGCTTCTGCCTTTCCCTGTGTCTCTGTCTCTCTGTCTCTCTGTCTCTCTCTCTCTCTCTGTCTCTCATGAATAAATAAATAAAATCTTAAAATAAAAAAAAAAAGAAATCACTTAACTAATAACTTCTTATAATGAATCCATGATGCCCTTATGAAATATTGTATAACATAAGAACCTTGTCTGCTGAGGGCAGGAGAAATAAATCCAGTAGTAACTAATGGGTAGAGATTTCTCTGTCCCTAATCCTACATTAGGCATAATATAGTTGCAGACTTAGCACTCAGAATCTATTCAGATGCAATATTTATTAAAACCTTTTCGCATGTTTTCTAACTGTTAATTTGATGATTTTTTTCACACAGAACAAATAACCAAAAATAAAGGAATTTCAACTACTTTTAATGTCTTTGTGAAAAAGTGTTAATATTTAAATCAAAGGTGTCTAAAAATTATTTTTGTACCTCTTCACCTTCATAGTTTATGGATTAGAAAGATATTTTTCCATATTAGGGTAAGGCACACTTACTGTAATTAAAAATTTGTATGCTTGCCATATTTTTTATAGGAATTTAATAATGCTTATTATAGAGTGATGATAGAGAACTATTCATTCTTTAAAATACATCTTTATACATTTCTAAGGTAATGACATTTGATACAATTTAATTGGAATTTGATCCAATCTGTTTCTGCATTTATAACAGAAAGGACAATCATATTTGTGAAAGTTTTTATTCATTGTGTTTTTTAAGTCTTTTTCTGGAAAATGCCATTCGGATAAACATAAAGTCAATTATATATATATATATATATATATATATATATATATATATATATATATATTAATCTATTTTATATATATATATAAACACCAGGAGTGGCTAAGTCTATCTTTTTTTATAATCCTATATTCCTGTTAACAGAAATCCACAGACACCAACATACGCCAGATACTTCTTCATCGTTCTGTTGGAATTATTGCCATACTAAAGCACTTGACACTATTGAATGTTATTTAGAAGTTTATTGTAAGCTATCTGTATATAAGTCCTGGAGATTTTGTTTTATAAACTGTTTATGTCTTGTGTCTATAAGGATGTAGATATGGATAGGAGGAGGAAGAAGAAAGAGAAGCAGAGAATGAAGAGAGCTTGCCAGGGTTTCAGGAATACTTTTTAGTATGAACATACCCTGTATTTTTAAATAGCTAAGTTTTGCCTCAACAAGTATTCAAAATAAACACTGATAAAGAAATACATATTTTAATATGTTTTACTAATATTTTTCCCATCATAATATTAGGTCTTCAAACATGAATTAGCTTATTTACTGACTGGAATTCTTGGAGCAGCAATAGATTATTGGATCTTCCTTGGTCTTAAGAAGGGTAAAAATGTGATGCGACATATGTCTGATGACTTGGGAAGTTATGTTTCCCTTTCGTGTGATGGTAAGTGTATCTGTATTATGTTTCTCTTAGACCTATTGTGTGATTTTCCTTTAAGCAGTCTGTAATATTTAACATATATCCGTATGAAACGTTTGAAAAAAAATTCCATATACACTCAAATGTGTAGGTATATATATATACACACAGACACACTTAACTTTTTCATCTTTTTCTTTTAGTAATTTCTAAGTATTTTTACATAGTCGAACTCATGTCATTTGTATTCTTGTTTTCCTGTTACATGAGCCTTCACCCCCCCATACACATCATTTATTATTCAAAATATTATTTTGATGATTTCATAAAATTTGAATGTTAAAGTATAGAAAATTGTACCTGGAAATAAATTATTGTATATATACATATAATATTATTGTTTTCCTTAATCATATAACTAAAAATTATAAGTAAACTACCCTATGCAAGTAAACATATGTCTATTTTGTTTTGTTTTTTTTTTCCATTAACTAGACAAATTTAAATCATTTTAATTTTATTCTCTTTTCATTGAAGAAATAGGGTTTTTTATGTATGGTGTTTTGGAATTTTACATGGTAACTATTTTTAGTCCCTTTAATACTTCTAATGGTTCAAGTTAAGTAGAAAGCATTATCTTATTATATGTGCTATATGAACAGTTCTCAGGTCTCTTCCTGCATAAATACTTAAAATGAAATTCATTGACTCAGAATACTATGTTATAAAGCCACTTGCATTACTTTGGGTTATATCGCTACTTAAAACACTTGCCCTGTGTACCTGTTGCTGTATAATTTTTCTTCTTATAAAAGCTGCTACTGATTCTTTCCCACTGAGTCTGGTGATCTAGCAAATGAACATGAATGAAGCAAAAAGAAATAACTTACATAAAATTTTCTCACTCTTTCTTTTTCCCCCATCATCTATTCTGATTTTAAATTTTTCTCTAAAATAAGTGGGATGAGGAATATCACTTAAGCGATGTGATAACAGAACTCATTTTCACATGCTCACCTTATATAAAAGGTTCTACCGAACTCTTGGTTTCCAGAGTGAAGGAGGCTTCCAAAAGAACTGAGGTACATTCCTGAACTTTAAAGTCAGTTTAGAGAATTTTGAATCTTTTTCTCTTTCTCTTTTGTACCCTAACTTCCTAAAGTGAACATATTGTTTAAAACAAGTGAGTTTTTTGTGGCCCTCCAATAAAAAAGTTCATTTTTATATTCTTTAAAAATTTTAGACTGCCAAATACTCCTTTTTGTTACACATGTGTTTCAGTGCATTAGGTTTTATGTAAAAGAAAAAGTTCTTGAATATACTGTCAATCACTTTAATACTTTAAAGAGAGATTCTAGAATAGGAATCCAGGATTAAAACTGGTTTCAGGATTTATTCGATGATGCCCTCGGCAAAGAGATCTCTTTTTATACTACTGAAGTTAGAAGATTTTTATCTAGAGCATTTTAACTTTTTTTTTTCTCATTGAGCTGAGGGGTGATTACTGTTCCTTTTGTGGAGTAGCTGTCCTTTGTTGGATGACTCTTTAACATTTCTTAGCTCAAATTCAATTTTCCTTTAGAATCTTTCATTATTTCTTTCACACCATTCATACTAGGTAGTTCTTTTGTTGTTTTAGAAAAAACAAATTTCTGTCATCATTTGCTAGCATCAGAATTAAACATTCAGCTGAAAGGATTCCCCTGTTTTTATCCCATAATGAAACTTCTTTGAGTTAGGGGACCCAAGACAGGATTAGCAGTGGCTTTAGAGACTTTAATGACTTTAGAGTCAGTATAGTTATATGTGTTGTTTCTGGTATGTGTTGGTTGCCTTTGGGAAATACAATTTATCTTATTGTTTAGCCAAACGTAGAAAATAAGAGCCTGTACTAATAGGTTTTCACTATATATAAAACATCAGCTTCAATGGTTGCTTCTCTTGTATTCTGAATTTCCCATTATTAAAGAAAGGTACTGTTATCCACCTTACAAATGACATATAAGATAAAGGGTTAGTATCCAAGATCTATAAAGAACTTATTAAATTCAACACCCAAAAAACAAACAATCCAATCATGAAATGGGCAAAAGACATGAACAGAAATTTCACCAAAGAAGACATACACATAACCAACAAGCAAATGAGAAAATATTCTTCATCACTTGCCATCAGGGAAATACAAATCAAAACCACAATGAGATACCACCTCTCACCAGTGAGAAGGGTGAAAATTAACAAGATAGGAAACAACAAATGTTGGAGAGAATGTGGAGAAGAGGGAACCCTCTTGCACTATTGGTGGGAATGCAAACTGGTACAGCCACTCTGGAAAACAGTGTGGAGGTTCCTCAAGAAGTTAAAAATAGAGCTACCCTGGGATCGCTGGGTGGCTCAGTCGTTTAGCGCCTGCCTTTGGCCCAGGGCATGATCCTGTAGTCCCAGGATCGAGTCCTGCATCAGGCTCCCTGTATGGAGGCTGCTACTCCCTCTGCATGTATCTCTGCCTCTCTCTCTCTCTGTGTCTCTCATGAATATACAAATAAAATCTTAAAAAAAAAAAAAAAAATAGAGCTATCCTATGACCAAGCAATTGAATTACTGGGTATTTGCCCCAAAGATACTGATGTAGTAAAACTCCAGGACATCTGTGCCCCAATGTTTATAGCAGCAGTGTCCACAACAGCCAAACTCTGGAAGGAGCCACGATGTCCTGCAACAGATGAATGGATAAAGAAGATGTGGTCTATATATACAATGGAATATTACTCAACCATAACAAAGGACAATTACCCACCATTTGCTTTGACATGGATAGAACTGGGGGGTATTATGCTGAGTGAAGTGAGTCAGTCGGAGAAGGACAGTCACCTTATGGTTTCACTCATATGTGGAATGTAAAAAATAGTGAAAAGGATTATAAGGGAAAGGAGGGGAAATGAGTGGGAAAAATTAGAGACGGTGACAAAACATGAGAGACTCCTAACCCTGGGTAATGAACAAAGGGTAGTGGAAGGGGGAGGTGGACAAGGGTTTGGAGTAACTGGGTGATGGGCACTTGAGGGCACTTGATGGGATGAGCACTGGGTGTTACACTGTATGTTGGCAAATTGAACTTCAATTTAAAAAAATAAAACTTTATTTCTAAAGTGGTTCGAGTTCCTATCTTCATAGTTTTTTTGTTAGTGTGTCTTGATTTTTTTTACCTTTGTCAAGAAACAAATCAGGTGAAGTTTATATTTAAGGGATCAGTAGCTTTTCTACAGCTATTATGCAGGATTAAAGTGTTTATTATGGACTTTGTAGAATAATACTTTTATTTGTCAAATGGACAAGGTGTTCTAATATTGTCCTTTTTGTCAGTATGTTGATACTTTGATGAAGAACCATTTCTTTTTCTCTGTAGATAACCTCCCCCCCATTCCATCTCTCCCCTTTTTTTCTTTCAGTTGTTTTTTTTTTTTTTTTTTTTAGATTTATTATTTATTTAAGAGAGACAGCGAGAAGAAGGGGAGAGGCAGAAAGAGAGGGAAAGAGAGTCTCAAACAGACTCTGCCCCTAGGTGGGTGGCCCAACATGGGGCTCAATCCTACAACCATGAGATGAGGACCTGAGCTGAAACCAAGAGTTGGTCACTTAACACACTGAGCCATCCAGGCACCCTTCTTTGCACTATTCTTTAGCTCACTTAGTATCTTTTGCTTTTCCTAAGTAACTAGTAAAGATGTTGTAGCTTGGCTGTTATATGACATCCAGTTGAAGGTCCATCTTTCTCGTTTTGGCCAACAGTACATTTTTGTTTTTTCTTAGTGCAAAAATACAAAATTCATATTGTGATACTACTCAGATCTATTAATTTTAGTTTAGTAAAACTGTTGTTAGTTTTTGTTTTGTAGAAAATTAAAGAAGATATTTCAGTAGGTAAGTAAAATCCTGTCTCCTTTCTGTCAGATCTCCTGTCCATCAACCAACAGAAATGTCATCCTCTTATTTCTGAACACTTTGAACAGAAAGTTTTCTTACCTCTCTTCCTATATTTTAAGATCAAGCAATCTAAAAGGGTTTGAGGGTTTGTTTTTTTTTTTATGCCTAATTGAAATTCCTGGTAAATTGGCTTGAAGTAGGGGTTGGCAAATTTTTGTGTGTTTGTGGTACCACATAGTAAGTATTGTTGGCTCTACAGCTCACAGTCTGTCCCAGCAACTCAGCTCTGCATTTGTAGGAAGAGCAGCCATACACAATACATAAATGGACATGGCTGTGTTCCAGTGAAACTTTATTTATAACCTTGTCACCCTCTCTAATTTTTCTTCTTTATTTATAAAGAAGAACTTTTAGTTCTTCTTAACTTTATTTAAGACAGCAAGACAATGTTTCCTAATTTCTAACTTAAATTTCTCCTGTTTTTAGTGGGAAGAAAATATCTCATCACAATCTATTGTTTTTTTGATATCTTCAGAGAACCTTAATAAAACTTCCTTTGCCCTTCTCAGGCTACATCTTTATTTTTTCCTGATAGTTTTTCCAAACCTTTATTCACTTTTGTTTTTTAAATCTTTAATCCCTCTGCATGCTTTAGACCTCTTCCATCAATATATTTTCATAATTTTACTAAGTATCTCATCAAAATGTTTCCATTCTCTCCATATATTCATCAGTTTTTTATTGCCACTCTACCATGCATTGATCTAAATGCCATGTATAGTGGAGGGTGGAAACAAAACATGGTCCTTAATTTTTTGGAGCTTTTGGTGAAAGAAACAGACTACAATTAGATTAATATAAATACATCATTTAAAAATGCTAAGTGCTTCAAATAAGAAAAACTAGCTGTTGAGAGAAGTGAACTTACCCCTCACATCAGATATTCATGGAAAGCAGTACCTAAAGGATAAGTAGGGGTTTTACGGAATCAGGGAATTGTCTCCCATTAGAAAATAAATACAACATTTATACTAAAACCGAGATAGGAAGAAGTGAAGCCTGTTTGAAATTTTTTTTAAAGATTTTATTTATTTATTTATTTATTTATTTATTTATTTATGACACACAGAGAGGCAGAGACACAGGCAGAGGGAGAAGCATGGTAGCTGGCTGCTGACAAGATGCAAGAAGAGTGAATAAAGGCAAAGAAAGTGGAGATCAAAGCCATGTTGAAGAGTCTGAAGCCATTTTATTTAATAAGAGAGTGGCAAGACGTGATAAACTTTTTGAAAAAGATGATCTAGGCTTAGTGCTCTAGAGTTACTGCTATCTACCAGTCATTCATTCACACTCATTTATCTTTCAAATACTGTTTGTTCTCTGTAAGTCAGTGTGACCTATAACCTGTGAGGGACACAAAAATGATCTTGCCCTTAAAAGTCTTACGGTCCAGTGGCTTAGTTTCTTGTGTTCTGTTGTTCATGTCTTTATTTATTATTCCCTTTAAATGTGTTACTAATCATGTGAAGATCTGTTCTAGTTAGTGTTTTTTATCTTTTTCAAAGCTATCCAGTGCACTTTCTGGATGAATAAAATTTGAATCATCTCCTTTGAACTGTACAGTGCAGTTATTTCTGCTTTGTTTTTGCCTCTGCTTAGAAGTGATACGTTAAGAGATCAATTGGTTGTAGTAAATCCTGTGATGATAAGTTTTTTTTTTAAATCTGTAACTAGAGATTTAATATTCGAAAGAATTCTTTCAGAATAGAAAAATGTTTTGCAAACCATGTTATCAGATGAGGGGTTAATATTCAAAATATATAAGGAACTAACAAAACTTTTAATGGCAGACAAGCAATCTATTAAAATTTGGGCAGAAGAACTAAAGAGACATTTTTCCAGAAAAGACCTCAAAATGGCCAACAGATGTGTGAAAAGATGCTCGGTATCACTAATCAAGAGATGCAAATCAAAACAAAATTGAGATAACACCTTATACACCAGTTAGAATGGATATCATCAAGAAGACAAGTGCTGCCAAGAACGTGTTTAAAAAAAAAAAAAAAAAAAGGAAACCTTTATATACTGTTAGTGGGAGTGTAGAGTAGTCCCAGTATCATGGACAATAATATGGAGGTTCTTCAAATTAAAACTGATCTACTACACAATTCAGCAGCGTCTTTGGGTTCATACCTAAAGAAAATGAAAACAGGATTTCGATGAGGTTACTCATGCCCATGTTTGTCATAGCGTTATTCACAACAGCCAAGATAGGGAAGAACGCAAATACCCATGATTAGATGAATGGATGAAAAAGATGTGGTGTACGTATATATACTGTGGAGTATTATTTAGCCATGATAAAGGATACCCTGCCATTCAAAGCAACATGGCTGGACCTTGAGTGCATTACATTAAGCGAGAAGTCACACAGAGAAAGACAAGTACTATATGGTATTACTTGTGGAATCTTAAAAAATCAAATCTGTAAAAACCATAAAACCCAGTAAAATTGATGTGATCTAACATTGGGGTCCTGGACCAAACAATCAAGAAAGAATTCTTGAGACCTCTTTGGTGCAAAAAAAGGTAGTTTTATTAAAGCACAGGGTCAGTACCTGTGGGCAGAAAAAGCTGCCCTGGGATTGTGAGAAGTAACTGATCATATACTTTTAAGTTGGGGGGGCGAGGTGTAAGTCTCTAAGGAATTTGGAAGCAAGGTTGGTAGGATATTGAGGGACTAGCTGGTTTTAAATAAAGGTGATTTACTACAGTCTAGTAAAACCTTAGGAGACCCATCAGATGTTTATCTGTGGGCCATATGTTTAGAGGATCATTGTTACAGTAGTATAATGATGCTATATAGTATTACTTCAGTGGTAATCACGTTACAATATATAAATGTATCAAAGTGACAGGCTGTACACCTTAAATTTATAAAATATAATGATTAAAATCTTATGATCATTCTTCAGTTTACTGCTTGCACAGTTTCAATAATACTTACAGTCTATAGGTTGTGAGTAGTCAGTTGTAACAAAAGGTTGTAAATAACTCCTGTTTTCTAGTTGTTATAAATTGCATCGCAGTTGAGGCCATTTTGGAAAGGTTTTTAATTCATCAGCCTCCTGTATGTATGGGGCTAGGTGGATCTACTTAACATCTTTGTGTAGCCATTTGCCTATATAGCAAAATGTGCCTCAGGGCAAGAACTTCAGGTCTTTTAGCAAGGCAGAGTTTCTAGCTTAGCCTGGGCACTTTTTATATTTTGGGCTGAATAATTCTTTGTTGTTGGGGACTGTCTCCGTGAACTGTGAATTGTAGGGCGTTAAGTAGTTAGTATCTGTGGCTTTTGACCACTGGATGCCAATAATGCTTCCCACTGTAGTTGTGACAACCAAATATTGCCAAATGTTCCCTGGGGGAAAATTCTCTAACCACTTAGTCATTCTTTATCACTCCCCATCCCCCCTTTACCACCCTCCCCTAACTGAACAAATCAGTTAAGAACTGCAGGAATACCATCGCTTAGCTTTTTGGTAAGACATCTGAGCAAGAAAGGACTTTAATTGGTTGCCTGGAATCTTTTCACCCTAAAGAAATTCAGCCCCTGAGTACAGAGGTCAAGTTTTATACTTTATATTAATACTTAGTTTATCATTCTGTTCAATTTTTAAAATGCATTTAACACGTTATGTTTGTTTTGCTAATTTTGCTGATTTTTTTCTAGTTATTTTTCCAGTGTTAGTAGTGAAGGGAAACAAAATGTGCCACCTTAGATTATTGATGCATGTGGATTGAATCCTTGTGGATTATTTTGAGCTAAAGACAGTTGAGGACCAACAGGCTTTAGGGAAGAGCTTTTTACCTTAACTTCCTATAGAATTTAAGTAACTCCTTCCTGGACCAGGCCTTCTATACAAAGAGTATAGGCTAGGAGTAGTAAACCGGGACTAGCTTGGCAGTGCCTATTTGTTGAGATTTCTCTATGTGTCTCGTTGTTTTTGCATAGCATGACAAACATTTGTTTACCAAACATTTGCTTTTCCCATCTTCCTGTGACATGGCTTCTTTATCTTTGAATCTCCACTCACTACTCAGTTTCCTTAGCTCAGGATACCATAAAAGCCTCAGTTGAGCCTCAACCGCTTCAGTGTCTTTGAACCTTTTCTGAGGCTCCTATATGCAAGGAATTTAACTTGTTTTTCTCCTGTTAATCTTTCTCATGTCAATTTAATTAATAGACCAGCCAACAGAATCTAGAAGGGTTAACGGAAAATTTTTCCTCCCCTACAGTTGATCACAGAGAGTAATTTTACTGCTCTCTCTGTGGCTCCTCTGTCTGAGAGATCCTGGGACCATTGACAGAAAGCCAGCAGAAGATCATTCTTACCATGTCAGTGTCCCAGATCTCTGCCTACAGGATCCAGTGGAAGCAAGAATGTTGGAGTTCTCTTTTTCTTTTTCTAAATTTATATTAGCAGGAGAAAATATTTGTGAAACTAGTTCTTCGCATATAGTGACTCTGTTAATGGTCTGTTATGAGTAGTCTTGGTTTTTATTGATCATTTTCCTCCCAGAGATGGTCACTTTTTCTTTGTCTCTCTGTTGTGTTGCTGTAAGTAGGAAAACCATAGGGTATAACACAGGCATAAGCCCTCTAAACCTGCTGTTTTGAGCCGCTGGCTTCACAGACTGGTGAGTTCATGGTTCTCATCAAATAGGTGTCTGTTTTAGACAAACTTTGTTGTGGGTTAACATGCACATAAGGTAAAGGCTTTTGGAAGCCAAACCTGCAGATTTGGTGGGGATGGGTCAAGCATTTAAAGACTATTAGACTACAATTAGACTATTAGGCTACTGCTCACTACCTAATTCAGTGACTCCTATGTTAGGATAAGTTGGTCCCAGAACAGGTTGGATTGACACTAAGTCATGCACCAATCTCAAGACAATTTCTATGCAATGAGATACTTTGTAAAAACAAAACAAAACCTTGCAATCCCCAACTGAGCCGCACATCCCTATTAAGTAATCTCTGGCTCTGAGAGACCCAAGGCTCAGTTAGTGTATAACTGAGAAAAACTAGATGAAGTTTTCCTTTTGTCTTATTCTGTGTCTTGAGAGCTTGGCTTTGTGACCAGTGAGAATATTCTCCCATCGTTTCTGCCAGCTGGTAGGTGTGCATACCAGCATGCATCTTGGTGGCCAGTTGAATAGACTGGGGTTCTGAGACATGAGGTCATAAGCAGCACTCTCTTTGTCTGACTGTGCAAGCTGTGAGGGGAGTTTGTCATGAGAGGTCCAGTCCATAAGGGGCTTTAGTCATCTCAACCTTTGTTGTTTTGTTACTGCTAGAAAAGTCCCATTCCAGTAGTGTCTGCCCATTGTGACAGATTAGCATGTCTGTGACCAGAGACACTATTTTCACTATACCATTTTTACTGTAACAACCTTTGTAGACTCTCTGAGTGATCTTGGATCACAGCAGCTGCATCTTCTGTACCCACTTGTAACAGGGATGTCTCTTGTGTCCATGGTGAAGATGGATTCTAAGTATAGAAAGTTTCCTCTGGGTCTTTCCACAAAAAGACTTACTGGTTTGAGTATAAGATCCCTCTTGTCAATGGCAGGACAATAGATCGTACAGTGCACATCCCATGTAAATAGTGCACATCCCATATAAATTTCCCATCTTAAATTTCAGCCCCATTTCCTCAGCAAATTCCCTTAACTCCCCAAATTCCTGGGTTCCCCCCAAATTCCTTAAACACCCAGCTACCTGTATTAACTTTCCTTTTCCTAAAGATCTTTTCCTAAAAGATTGACCTAGAGCTTTCCAGCCTGATCTGTAAGCCTAGAGTGTTTTGGTTACTAGTGTAAATGCTGAAGGCAAGGAAGTAAATTTAAATAGAAGTGCCTGTGATGGGCAGTGGGATTCCCTTGGCTATTTCTTAAAGTTCCTCCTACTTCACAGGGCTCTGTAATCAGGCCCTGCCAGCTTCTAGCCTTCCTATACAGTGTCCCTTGAAGATATGTACTGGACCCCTACTGCAAAGAATTCGTAAGCCATGAACCACCAGCAAATCTTTTATGTGATAAAGCCCTCTTATGTCTACTTTCAGAAGACTTACAAATTTAGAGAGCAGAAAGATGAGTGGCCATTTACAACCCCACTACAAAGGACCTTGATTAGCTGCAAAAGGGTGTTTTCTCCTTCCATAGTTGTACTGTAGTTAACTGACAAGCCAGGTGGATCTTTGATGAAAAATATACCTCTCTGAGGAGACAGATGACCAGAGTATCTCTTAGACCCTCCTACAAAAGATCAGCAGATGGCCTGAAGGCTGATGTTCAGGGTCTCATAGAAGCAATAATAGAGACTTTTTCTCCTAAGATGAATTGGTGGAAGGTTGAATTGTGCAATCAGAAAGAAGCCCTTTACGTTTTAAAATGCATTACAGAAGCTTTACAGACGTGTATTGCACTAAACCCTGAATCTGTAGATCTAGAAATCTTTAGGTTTCTATCTTAGTTGGAAATCTTTTCCATCATATAAGTCCTTATCTTACAGGTCTTTGCCAAACCAGAAATGAAGCCCTAGAAACAATTACCATCCCCAGATCTTCTATACAAGTCTTAAAATACTTGTAGGTATTATAAGAGATTGGGACATTGAAAATAGAAAAAGAAAAATTTAAATAGCAACCACCCTACATCTCTGCTAATAGGCAAATATGCCCCAAAAGCTCCGTCTTTGGAGAAAACTTGGATACTCGCTTCTCTGATGTAAATTTTCTACACCCATATATTCTAAGACCCAAGAGCCATTCTTTGAAATGCAAACTTTTGGGAGAAGTTTTTTGTTTTTTTGTGTTTTTGTTTTTATCAGAAGTAGTCCACAAAGGAACTGTTTGGAAATAAAGCTAATAAAAAAATCTTAAATGTCATTTCCATAAATACTGAAGAGCTTTAGCCATCTGAGCAGGTGAACTTATTCCACTTGTCAAAACAAAATTTGGATCTAACTGCTCTTTTATAAACTAGCGAGTTTTACATTATACCCATCTCCTGGCTAAAATTTTAAAACATAAACTGTTGGGGATCCCTGGGTGGCGCAGCGGTTTGGCGCCTGCCTTTGGCCCAGGGCGCGATCCTGGAGACCCTGGATCGAATCCCACGTCGGGCTCCCGGTGCATGGAGCCTGCTTCTCCCTCCGCCTGTGTCTCTGCCTCTCTCTCTCTCTCTCTGTGACTATCATAAATAAAAATAAAAAAAAAAAAAAAATTGAAAAAAAAAAAAAAAAAATTTAAAACATAAACTGTTAAGGGTGTTTGCAGGTGTGTGTGTGTGTGTGTGTGTGTGTGTGTGTGTGTGTGTGTGATGTATAACATTGTTCTATCTCCGGATAGTATTGCTAAAATTTTAAAAGAAGTCTACTTAATTGGCTTAAAAGCACAGTCCATATAAATGGACTTTGTCTAATGTCTTATGACGGTTTTCATAGGTAATCTAAATATAATTGTTGAGATTAAGTGCTTTAGGTAGATGTAAGTAGGATAGAGTTTTTAGGTGAGTTTTTTTCTACATAATTATGTTTTATGGCATATGTACTTAAATAGCTTTCCAAATCTCTCTCTTAACTTCTTAAACCCTACAGAGTTTTTCCTCAATCAAGTTAAATGATGGAAATTCATTAAATACCTAGATCATTTCTAAATTGATAAAGTACATTACTATATAAAGGTTTATCTACTTCTGGTTTCCTTTTACAGAGGAACTAAAGATACTTGGTGTGTTGGTAAACTTGTCTTTTGTCACTTTTGTAAGTTTAGTATGAGGAACAATACACTTTTGGAGATTGTAGAATATATTCAAAATTTACTGGTAATAGCACAATTGTCTACTTTTTAATTTTCACTGGAATTTAAATTTTCTAAGGGTTAAGAATTTTAATTAATGTATGTAATTAAGACTACTGGAAATAATAGGAAAAATAACTCCACATGCAAGCCAAAATTTGAGTTTTTGGCTAAGAAAAGGTACAAGGTATGGAGATGTGTTTTTGGTAAGGGAGAAATAAATAATTTAGTCTTGATTGTTTGATAATGTGAAAGAGAATTTTACCTTGTGTGGTCAAGTTGGCTAGAATTAAATGAGTTTATTATATTTTTCTAAAGAATAACCTTTGATATCAGTAATGTACTCATGTTTAAGTAAAACAAAAAGTATTTTTTCATCTGCTAAAGTTTTCTTAGAAGATCTGTTTGCTTTTGATAATGTAAAAAAAGGTATTTCTTCACCTTTTAAATAATCAGCCTAGAAAACAAAGATTCTCTGTGTTATCAAAATAATTTCCTTTGTTGTCTTTGTCAAGTCTTTGATTACCTAAGAAAACAGGCTTCTCTATTAAAAGAGCGAAGATTTTGTTTTGTTTTTTTCCCAACTAAATTTCTATATTTGAGTGCAGTCTTTGTCACTTTTGTTAAATTGTTTCACAGTGGCTTATGATCCTGTTTGACCAAGGGTTGTAAAATCTTTTGATATTCTTGACAAACTTCCCAAAATTAAATTCTAAATGAAGTCTTTTTTGACTTTTAATTAAATTTGGGATTTTGCAGATGTCTGGAATATTGTAAAAGAATGTTCTCTCTCCTTGTCATATGAGTGATTCTAAACTAATTAGGTTTAAATCATATGGGAAACACTGTCAAATAAGAAGTAATACTTAAGGCTTCTTTATGTTGTATTTGTATAGGTGTAATGAATGAAGTGTTCCAAAAATAATAGAAAATTCCCAGAAATCTGATATGTCCTGGTATAATGTTATCACTTGTAATTCTAGCTATTGTCTTAAGATGTGTGCCATAGAAATGACTGAATTTTCTTGTTAATTACATTGTAATGAACTCTTAGCAGACCCTTAAGCACAGCCATTTTTAAGTCTGTTATTTATAGAGATTTATTCTACTCTGTTGCCTTTATGAATACATTTCATACTTCAAATTCATGGAAAGGACTGTGACAAATACTCTAGAATATGTTTCTGATCATTTTAAGATTTTAACATTTACCTGGATATGGATTTGCAGAGCTCTGATGGAGAAACATGGCTTCATAAAACTGCAAACTTAAGATCAAGAATGAATTTTATGGGACTGAATAAACTAATGAGACCGATTATGATTTTTATGAGTTTTTGTTTGAAACATTGCTGGGTCTTTAATGTTACATTTTTCACTTTCAAGGAAACTTTACAAGTGGGTAAAGTACACCTTTGTAAACAAAGATGAGACTCATACTTTTTCTCCCTACCTGATCTCTCTGGAAGTGAGAAGCTTCTTATTATTCTTATTTTCATGACAGTGTAGTTATTTGCATAAGTTGAATAAGAAACTGTTCTCCTTTAACAGGACACAATTGGAATCATTGGTTGTGTTGCCAAAACTTTGGCTGGAATGTCATATTTGAGAATGTGCATAGAATCAGATATGACCAGACAGCTTTAAGGAACTAAGCCTGATTTCATGGAGCCATTAAATCCCCTTGGAAAAACAGCCTGGTACCTTGCTTTCAGGGTTCCCAGCAGCCTTACCAGGTAAACAAGGTCACTTCCTGGCAGGCTCAGAAACCTGGATATTTTAGAGACCTCGAGGAAAGAAGAATTTACCCACATCAATAACATGTATAGGTATAAAGCCTGATGGCAGGACCTTGGCTTGGCTTCCTAGTCTTAAAATCTTCTAAAAGTTCAATCTGAGATGTGCCTGTCTGGCTCACTTGGAAGATTATGCAACTCTTGATCTCAGGTCATGAGTTCAGGCCCCACGTTGGGTGTAGAGATTATAAAGAAAGATAAACAAAATGCAAAAAATAATAATAATAATAATGAAAGTTCAATCAGAGATTCCTTATGAAAAGTTCCAAAAAAGCAAATCTCGAAGAGCCTGTATGGTCAGTAACTATTCTGGCTGCACTTATGTAAATAATCAGGCCACATTTACTAAAACAAGACTTGATTTTCGAATGACATAGTCTTATTGTGGTTATAGTTGATTAAATGGAGGTGACTGTAAAGAGAAAAATTGTTTTAATAATACATGTTTATGGATATCAAATTCTGTTGCAGCTGTTGTCTTTGAGGTCTTGTTTTTTGCCTGTAAACTGGACTAGATCCTAAATTCATCTAGGTCCCTCCAGTATTTGGCTGTAACTGTCCAAACTGACCTTTCTAAATTTTCTCCCACCTCTCTGACTTGGAAACTTTGAGAACTGAAACTGCCCTTTTCTTGAAGCTGTGGAGGCAAAAGCTAGACAACTTGATATAACCTATAGAGAAACGATCACAGCAGCTCATGCATGGACAGTTTTCATGCTTATTGTTGTGTGGCCACTCAGAAAACTCACCAAAGACCCTGAAACTGCAAACCATGAAAATCTTTCAGTTTGCTACTGCCTGCCCTCATTACATCTGAAGATGTTTTGAGTCAGGCATCTAGAAATCTTGACTGACTGCCTTCACAACTTAGTGATTTAGATTATACTCTACCGCAGCTCTTAATATTTGCTATTCTTTTGCTTCCATACAAATAACAGTAAATTCCTGATATTTTGTACAGTGTAGACCTTATTTGGGAGCCCACCATCATCCCTCCCTCCTGAAATGAGTCACAACTTTTCTAATTAAACTGATCACTTCTCAGGGCTAAGATACTGGGTCAGTGGGATGGTGCAGTCTACCAACTCAACTTTTAGAATGTGAGGTAGAACTAAAGGGGAACAGAATATGCTACCCTAGAATCTGCCACTTTGGTATGTGGGTTAGTTTGAGCTGAAGCCAATCAAGAATCAAGACACTCAGGAAGAACTTTTCATTACTCCCTTAACTGCCTAAAAGAATTTAGATATAGGGACTGGTCCAGAAAGAGCTATCACCAGGGATAACTACAAAGCATATACGATATAAGCTAGGGCAAGTTTGGCAAAGCTTGTTTGTTTAGGTTCCTCTCTGTGTTCCACTGTCTCTTCACAGCATGTCATATTTGTTTACCAAACATTTGCTTTTCCCATCTTTCTAAAAATTGTCTTCCTGGGAATCCCTGGGTGTCTCAGCAGTTTAGCGTCTGCCTTCAGCCCAGGGCATGGTCCTGGAGTCCTGGGATTGAGTCCCACGTCAGGTTCCCTGCATGGAGTCTGCTTCTACCTCTGCCTGTGTCTCTGCCTGCCTCTCTCTCTCTCTCTCTCTGTCATGAATAAATAAGTAAAATATTTAAAATAAATAAATAAATAAATAAATAAATAAATAAATAAATAAATAAATAAATGTCTTTCTTTCCTTTGAAGCCCCAGACCCCACCCCCATTCTCCTTAACTCAGTATGCCTTATAAGCCTCAATTACCTATCTTGAACCTCTCACCTCTATGAAGCTCCCATATGAAAATAATCAAATTTTTCTCCCATTAATCTGTCTTAATTTAATTAGCAGACCAGCCAAAAGAACTTAGAAGGCTAAGTGAAAAATTTTTTCTCCCCTACAGTAGTAAATCTGCTGTATTGTATAATATAACTTTTTTCTCCTGTTTTAATTTTAGCTCCTAAATTGTTCTTATTCTTTATATTCCACATTATCATCCATCCTGTTACTTATGCAGAGTATCAATGGAGAATTCATAACATCAAATAGATTATTTTACATGGGAAATAGTTGTTTTCATTACTTTTAGTTCTTTTGTATATTTTTGCAATTCCATATTGTTGGAAAACGAGGTTTTTGGAAGTAGAGATTGGAGGCTCTTGGTGTTTTTTTTGGTTCCTCATTTAAAATTATAGTTCCCTCCCCCCATATCCTATAATGGAGTGGGTACAAACTTCTAAGGAAGTCCTTGTATGTTCTCTTGTCTTACATTTTCCTTTTCTTTACATTTATTTCTCTGGAGTGATAGGAGTCATGGATGTTGTCAAGGGAAGGGGTCTAATGTCTTTCTTCCTGTCAGCTCAAATTAAATAACATTCATGTCCATTAAAAAAAAAACAGGTACTGGTTTGCCAAAGGCACAACCCTCGTATAGGAAAAGATCCTTAACATTAATCAGAAAAGATAGTGATAAAACCCCATACCTATCTATTTATATATCATCTCACTATTCATCTGTGTATATACCTAATTTCAAGATCTTTATTTAAAATAATAAAAAGTAATGATAGTTTCAAATATGAGAATATATGCCATAAAAAAAATTTCTTGAAAGGCAAGGAGTAGTATTTGGTTTTTGTGGTTTAAAATTATATGAATAACTCTTACTCTGGTATAGGAATCATCATTAGAATGAATAAAACCCATGCAGAAAATGTTCTATAGACAGAACTTTTATAGGGTATAGCAATAACTAGACTTACTTCTCTTGTTTTGTACAGACTTTACTTCACAGGAATTAGAGATTTTCATTTGTTCCTTTTCCTCCTCCTGGCTTCAAATGTTTGTTGCAGAGGCCGTCTTTAAAAAGTTGTGTTTACAGAGTTCCATCAGTATTTCTTCTGAGCCACTCTCTCTTCAGAAAATGGTAAGACCACTCTGTCCTAGTTCTTCCTTTTTTTTTTTTTTTTAAATTTTTATTTATTTATGATAGATAGAGGGAGAGAGAGAGAGAGAGAGGCAGAGGGAGAAGCAGGCTCCATGCACTGGGAGCCCGACATGGGATTTGATCCCGGGTCTCCAGGATCGCGCCCTGGGCCAAAGGCAGGCACCAAACTGCTGCGCCACCCAGGGATCCCCTGTCCTAGTTCTTCTAACTGCCAAGAAGTAAGTTCATAAATTCCATTTTATTTTTTTTATAAGTTCCATTTTAAATTGTCTTTTGTTATTTCTAATAGTTGGACGGAACTTGTTAATCTTAAATCTTTCAAATTTACTTAAATCTATGTAAACTTTCAAATCTATTTAAGAGTGGGTATTTTTCAGCCTCAAAAATGAAGTGTGATGAGTGATAGAAATTTTAATTACTTGAGAGTAATTAAAGGTTGATGACAGAAAAATAATACAAAAACCTTTGTTTCTTTATCATTTGTTCCAGCGCATAAGATAATTATTTTGGAAAAACCTCGATCCAAAAGAATTTTGTGTAGTATTTAAAAAAGCAAAATTTGTCAATGATGCCAAAGGTTGTTCCTTTTTATTTTATATATACACCTATATAAGCTGCATTTGATTCAAGGTTTTCCAGTTTGTCTTGGCTTTTTCTTTCTTTTTTTTTAAGATTTTATTTATTTATTCATGTATGACACAGGGAGAGGCAGACATAAGCAGAGGGAGGAGCAGGCTCCCTGCGGGGGAGTCCTACTGGGGTCACTCCCAGAGCCAAAGGCAGAACCTCAGTCACCCAGTCGACCCTATCTTGGCTATCTTTAGTTAATATCTACTGTCGTCAGTATTTCTTCAACAAATAAGAAATATGCTAGTTTATTGGTCAGATTGGACAAATACTGTTTTGCAGTAATCCTTATCCTTAACGACTTTTGCTCTTCTTATTCCACTTATTCCAGACTTGTTGTCTGTCAAAGGAAGGCATTACCAAAATGGAAATGACAAAATACCGTTTGTACATAAACCATAAATATTTAAAATATGCAAATGAACCATAACAACTTGGGCATTAGACTAATCCAAATGAGAACTTTGTTAAAAGAGTATCAACAGTGAATTTGAAAAAATAATTATTTCAAGAAGATATTTTTCGTTTTGCGTCTGTCATGTTAATGACGTAGAACTAGAAGCTTTCTTTAGCATGTTCAAATGAGAAAGGATAGCAGCCATAGTGATAAAACCAAGATCATATAACTAAACGTAATGGTAAATGAATTTGGTAATTTCTTTTGACTGCTTTCCAGGTCTTTATAGTTGAGAAAGCAATATAATATTATTTTGCAACAGGTATATTCCTATTTGCCAGCTCTGGGGAAGACTGGTGTGCATGGGACTGGAAAGATGCAGATACCAAAGAAAACAGGACAGCGGCCTTGCCTTGAATCTCAGAGAGCCTTATTAATGCTAAATGGTACAAAACAGAAACAAGTTGAAGGGCTGCCAGAGTTACCGTAAGTGATGCTTATATAGCAACTTTTTTTTTTTTTTTAATATAGCCCTTTTTCGGACAAATTCCTTAAACTTTATCCTTACCTATAATGTTGTCTGAATATATAATTCAAACTGAAAAGTGAGTTTGAGATGTATAGATACATACATATGATCAACACCATTGCTTTCTTTAATTCAAGGTACATATTTCTTTGGATTAAGATCAAGTGCTTTTCAAAAGAAAATGCAACTTTTTTCAAAATCTTTAATACTATTTTTGCCTGTTTTTAAAATTATTATTTGTATATACTAAAGATTGGATTTCAAAATCCATAGGCACGTAAGATACTCTGAATTGTTACAGTAGCTTCCCCCACATGCGAAACCTTTTCTAAAAGTATGCTCTAAAAAATTCATAAAACCTTAAAATGTTTTTAGGAAGAATCGGATCAGAATATGAAAATAAGAATGGGGAGCAGGAGCCTGCATTTGGATCTTAGCATTTTGCTGTTTTCTCTTTGCCAAATGTAGTTTACTTGGTCTCTTCCTCTACATGACATTCCATATTCATAAACTTTTCAGTGGGCAGTTGGGGGTATGAGGTTAATAAAAATGAATGCATAAAAATTTGTTACTGCACATTCAAAATAAATATAAAAACAAGCAGTAAAGATTTGAATGAATAAGGGGGTTTAAATGAACAGGAGGCTAGATTTTTAAAAGTACTCACTATGTAATGTACACTGCCATGCCTTGGTGAAAAACAAGCTTTCATTTTTTTTCTTACTTTATTTTCAGAGAGCTGAACCTTGCTAAATGTTCCTCATCGTTAAAAAGATTGAAAAAGAAGTCAGAAGGAGAATTATCATGTTCCAAGGAGAATTGCCCCTCTTTAGTTACAAAGATGAATTTTCACAAGACTAATCTAAAAGGTATTCCAAGTATCTAAATTAATTCATGCTAGGAACTTCTCGTGATTGTGGTCCGTATTTGCAAATTATATACACTGGCCCCGATGAATCCTTGAACTTGACTACGTCCAGAAAATACCTTCTTGGATAGCATATTATTTTTTGAATAGTCATGTGTGCAAAGAAAGTGATTGTTTAATACCCAGTATAATAGAATATTCCTCCCCTTCTTTTCTCCCCCTCCTCTTCAGATATTAGTTCATATTGAGCTCATTCCAGACTTGCCCGCCTTACTTTTCTATTCCACCTCAACCTGTGCAGCTTGGGATTAGAGTCTTTTGATTTGAAAGTATAATTCAGTCTTCATCTCTTTCAGTCCTAGACATTTTGTGAACAAAGAATGAGGAGTAGGCTATGTTACATAGCTGTGTTAAGCATATGGACTCTTTTCTCCCAGGCATTGAGCCCAGACTATGAAATGTGTTTGGCTTTTGGTTCTAACTATACTGGAACCTAAGTACCTAAAGGATGGAGTAGCAAGAATAGTGCTGTAATAATTCACTTCTGCACCTCTTTTACTTAGTGACCTCTTAACTCACAAATATAAGTTAACCTTCCAAGAGTCTATACCTGGCTATAAGAAAATTGCTGAGTCTCTTGTTAATGAGCTGTATTGTGCTTTTAATACAAAAATTATCATTAGGACACTAATGTAAGTAGTAAGAGTGAAGCTCTTAAAATCTTTCAACATGATAAAACTTCATAATTGCATTTGATAAATTCAAAATAGCTGCCCATTTTGCTCAAAATGTGAAAAATGTATTAAAGTAGAACTCTGATATTAACCACACAATGTCCTTTTTCTTTGTTTATTGTGTCAGAAAGTAAAATGAATATGAATGACTTTAGTCTGAACAGCAGAGGGAACTGGGAGGGAGGAAGAGAACTGAGAAATAGTAGAGAAAAAACTTCAAAAGCTTTTCCTTGCATGTAAAAGAAATGTTTTGGTAGAAGTTACAGAGATAATCTATAAAATTGAACGCTGTAAAAATGTGCTACTTAGTATTTTATAGCAAGAAAGTTTGATTCAGTATTTCATTTGTTTTCTAAGCAATTGCTTATTATAAGTTTTTTTTTAAATTCCCTTTACATCAAATTATCACTTACATCTTATTAATCTTGGTTACAACAGAGATAGATATAAACCCTTTTAGCCAGCAGGCACTAATTGCATCCCTCCTAGAAAAACTTTACCATTTCATTTGTCACTCTTATTCAGCTTTAAATGGTACTAGGGTTTTTTTTTTCCCTGCGTGTGTGTGTGTGTGTGTGTGTGTGTGTCTGTTTATATTAAGATTCCCCCATTTCTCCTTCTCTGTGCTGCTGTAGCCAAGCCAGACAGCCTATTGAGAAGCAGCAAACCATCTGTTAATGGATTTGAAGTTCTGAATTATACTTGAGTGTGTAGAGGCACTCGTGCTTAGCCAGAAACATTCATTTGAATTAAGCTATAAATGCTGTATAAAAAAGAGCCATACATTTAACGTAGGTTCATGAATAAATTTAAGAGAGGGCAATTGCACTCTAAACTTTTATTGCTGCAAAACCCAGTATTTTTGGTGTTCTCTGATCATTTGGGGCTTTTATAGCAGGGTTGAAGCTTTAAACCTTGAACTAGGGGGAGACAATGCCTGTATTAAACCTTTTGCAGTAGAATTTTCATTGCTGAATTGCTGATAGAACAGAAGCTCTATGGATTGGTGGGTATCCCCCCCCCCTTTTTTTTTAAATGCAAGAGATGTTTAAACCAGTCAAAAGGAAAACTCAATAAATAATTTTCTGGCATGTGGCCAGATCTCCTAGTTCATGCCCTTTGATTATTTTCTTTAGTTGATATCTTGTCTTCTCTGGAATAATCTATTAATTTTTTATGGCAGGAGAAACAGCCCTCCATAGAGCTTGCATAAATAACCAAGTGGAGAAATTGATTCTTCTTCTCTCTTTGCCAGGAATAGACATCAATGTTAAAGGTAAGTTCTACATTTTTGTAGTCTGATCCAGTGTCTTAATATTTGTGGCATTAAATAGTTTTGTGTCAACATTAAGAAAAATCATTTAAGTATATTTATCTAGCATAGCTTTCAAATATTACCAGTCGCAAAACCAAGAAATTCATCATATATTGATTTATAACTAATAGTGCAGAAACACTTTTGTCCATATTTTGATAGATCTCAAAATCAATATTTTTCAGCTGTTTTAATTTATTTTTCTTACAATTAGAAATAAGACTGTGCCTTAGGCATTTTTATCAAGACACGCTATTTCTATATGAAGCACCTAGAAAGTCACACTGTTAAAGGAAGCAGAATATTGATACTTTACTACCAAAAGTCCTACTTTTGCTGTTTTAAAACTTGCCTTGATTTCTAATTTAGACAATGCTGGCTGGACGCCTTTGCATGAAGCCTGTAACTATGGCAACACAGTGTGTGTCCAGGAAATTTTGCAACGTTGTCCAGAGGTAGATCTGCTCACTCAAGTGGACGGGGTGACTCCTTTGCATGATGCACTGTCAAACGGACATGTAGAAATTGGCAAGCTGCTACTACAGCATGGGGGTGAGTGCATTTATGCTAAACGGGATTTGATAAATTATCCAGCTTTTTGATGAATTCCCTCAAAGGTAGATAGCATTTTTTGTTTAAGATCTGTGAGGAAAAATGCCTTTATTTCATATTAGTGAAAAAGATAAAAAGTCTCCTAGAATGAAAGCACCTTTTATTTAATAGGGATACCTTTTCATAATATGTAAATATTTATTTTTATTAATTATAAAGCCTATTTAAGTTTGTGTATGAGACTGTATTTTTGGATTGAGTGTGTTACGGTTTTAAATATTAGTCCTTTTACTTAAAATGTGTAATGTCTTTGTGAACCAGCCATTTCTGAAAGCTTATTAATAAATGAATGTAAGTGTTCCATTGTGGTTATTTGGGTTTTCCATTCTTGTTTCATTTCTTGTGTATAACAGCTATATTGTGTATAACTCAATTAATCTTTTTTTTTAAATGAATTATTTCTTTACAGACTATGAAAAAAAAAAGATATCCTGGAATACCTTTTCTTCATTCACATTTTACAGTCAATTAAGTTACAGTGGGAAGAATTTTTTCAAATGGTGATAACTGTTATGCAGAGATTTTGAGATGGAGATAACTTTAGCTTAATATTCATCTGATGTTTTTTTTTTGATTTTTGATCTCTGCATTTCAGAAAGCACCCCCGCCCCCCTCTTCAGTGACATTTTTCTTATATGTAAACTGAACAATATAAATGTTATGTTAAATTTTTCTGATAAACTGATTTGTGTTTTTAAAAGAGAAACAAAGGAAAAGTGATGAGTAGCTTATAATGCAGAAATAAAAATTTGTGGAAATTTCCTGTTACTTTTATTTGTGCTGATTTTAACTTGAAATTTAGAATTATTTTTTTCTATAATTAAAGCTGTTTCATTCTGCATAAAAATAAAATGCATATTTTCTTTAGATGTTCCCCCTCCCCCTCCTGTGTGTATGTGTATATACATACATATACATATATACGTGTGTGTGTGTGTGTGTGTCTGTGTATGTGTATGTGGTTGTATAGCTTGGAAGTTTAAGCAATTTGGTTATTTATAGTCTTCTCCTGCCCCCTAAAGGCCTTAGTGTGTCTGTTTTACTGACACCATTTCATAATCAGTATATTTTTCAGTTCTTCCACTTTTTGAATATTATATGTTTACTAAACCATGATGTTCTGTCTCCTAAGTGTTTTATTTTTCTGCTCAATCATGTATGTGACGTTCAAAGCCCATATTTGGCCTTACTTCAAATGATCTAAGCGATATAAGAGCCATTATTGTATTAAGTCCAACTCTTTAGAAAGAGAATGGGATTATATTGATCAAAGTGAATTTTTCTATGGCTCTTGGTGAAGAATAGTATGAGTTCATTGCATTAGAGAAGAAACATCTACCTGTAGTTGATTTTATTGAGGTCCCTTGGCAGTTGTGCAGACTTACCTTTGCCTTACTCATATTCTGAGTTTGGACCTGTCAAATGGTTTAATACCATCATTATAGTAACTATATCATCCCTTCTTTGTGAATTAGTCTTGAAACAAGTAATTTCAGAAGTTTATTTATGTCTCTAGAACCTTTGCTTACTTTTGGTATCTTGTCCATAATTTTGTTCTTGGTTTTTAAGAAGGGTCACTTGGCGCAATTTTTTGAAATGTAACGAAAAGAGGGCAGCCCGGTGGCTCAGCGGTTGAGCGCCGCCTTTGGCCCAGGGCATGATCCTGGAGACCCAGGATCAAGTCCCATGTTGGGCTCCCTGCATGGAGCCTGCTTCTCCTTCTGCCTGTGTTTCTGCCTCTCTCTCTCTCGGTCTCTCTCTCTCTCTCTCGGTCTCTCTCTCTCTCTCTGTCTCATGAATAAATAAATAAATAAAATCTTTTAAAAAAATACAATGAAAAGAGAGCATTAATTTTTGTTTAGAATTTTCTTTTTTCCATAAAATTAAATAACATATTATTAGTGGTTGATCATTTATATTAAATACAAATTATAAACTAGGCCATTATGTATATTTCATCAGATATATCATTAGGAATTTTTAACTATGATGTGTTCTCTGACAGTATGCTCTTATGTTGTATGTAGGTTCTTATTACTTCTTTGAGTTGTAAAATCTTACATCTCTGATGTTTTTATGGCAGAGTGCATAAATAATAACAGTACTTGGCAGACAGAGGGACACAAAGTACTCAGTGCTGTGTGACCAAATAACTGAGTCATTGTTGTTCCCCTCTCCACCTCCCATATTATCCTTGATTGCCTAGGGGGATAAACTCTTCAGTGTTTGCTAAGTAAATTTATAGGTCTAGGTAGGACAGAAAGATGAAATCTGACTTTTGACTCAAAGTAGTTAACACTTAATTTTTTGTGAATCAGTTACCTATACTAAAAATTGAACATAAGCAAGGATAATTGAATAGTGTGATCTGTGTCTGTGCAAGGTTTTTACGGTCTTTGCTCTGTGCAGTCACCTATTAGCAGTGGAAGGAAGTAGTACTTTTTTCCTCTTGGTGAAATAACAAAATAACTTTAGAATCTTACACAGATTGAAGAAGAACATATTTTGTTAATATCTTCTGTGAACACTGAAATTCTCATTTCAAGATGACAACTTTTGAAGTTTTATATGCTTTTTAAAAATCCGTAATTAGGGGTGCCTGGGTGGCTCAGTGGTTGAGCATCTGCCTTCAGCTCAGGGCGTGCTCCCGAAGTCCTGGGATTGAGTCCCGCATCGGGCTCCCTGCATGGAGCCTGCTTCTCCTTCTGCCTGTGTCTCTGCCTCTCTCTCTCTCTCTGTGTCTCTCATGAATAATAAAATCTTTAATATTAATTAAATTTGTAATTATATGTATTCTTTATTGAACTAAGGCATGTGCTTTAGGCAAACCTAACTAGACATTGACTAGAATTTGGGGGGTTTTTAATGTTTTTATTAGACAGTCAATATGTATGACCAGTTAATTTTGTCAACGTGAATTAGTACAAAACGTGATTGTAAACAGAATCCTGGATGCTTTGGGAAAATGCAGAGAAAACAACTGTAAGCTACCAAAATAAAAATGTTTTAACATTGTGCATTTTCTTTTTCACAGGCCCAGTGCTTTTACAGCAGAGGAACTCTAAGGGAGAATTGCCCTTGGATTATGTGGTATCATCTCAAATCAAGGAAGAACTATTTGCTATTACAAAAATAGAAGATACAGTGGAGAACTTTCATGCCCAAGCAGAGAAACATTTTTACCACCAGCAACTTGAATTCGGCTCATTTTTACTTAGTAGGATGTTGCTAAATTTTTGTTCAATTTTTGATTTATCTTCAGAGTTCCTCTTAGCTTTCAAAGGGTTAACTCACCTAAATGAGCTGCTTGTGGCTTGTAAGAATTATAAGGAAACTACCAGTGCTCATGCTGACTGGTTATTGGATCTCTATGCTAGAAATATAAAGACATTGCAGACGCTTCCAAATATTCTTAAGGAACTGCCTGAGAATTTAAAAGCGTGCCCTGGAGTGCACACTGAGGCCTTATTGGTGACATTGGAAATGATGTGTCGTTCAGTCACAGAGTTTTCATGATGATTCCAAAAAATAAGAGTCAACTTTCTAAACATACTTCTGGCTTGCTTTGTCATTTCTTATGGACTTCATAGTTTATTGATAAATATTTGATTTATTTATTGACAGAATTTGCAGCTTTGCTAAATTTCAAAAGCACTTAAAGAACTTCTGAAAACCCATAATGTATAGGCATTATCTTTTTCCTTGTTGTAGAATTTGATTCAAAAAGAGTTTCATTGGTATACACTACTTTCATTAATCTTTATTATTTCTTGATCTGAAAGTGGTATTTATATTGTACATGTAAAACATTTTAATTTAAATGTTTTTTTTTTTTTTTTTTTTCAAATCAAAATGTTCTCTCCTCTATTCCAGGGATTTTAGGTCTTAGAATCATGGCAAGGATATTCATGCAAATGTGCACCGATAAGCATGTAGCTCCCTGTTTATTCTCTGTAGGCTCTTGGACTAAAATACTCAATTTTAGTTTTGTGTGTTTGTAAAATAAACATTTCTAAAATTTACAATAATACTCTCTTGGTTTTTAAATGAAGTGAATGTGCCAAGTTTGACAGTTTGATCCCTTGATCTACTTTCACAGTTTGTGTACAAAGTTTATTTCTACTCCATGTAACCACTGTTCTGTAAGTGAAAACATACTGGTGCATAGTAAGTCTTGCCAAATATTAAGATTATAAGCGGTAACTAAGTAATAGATTTGAGATTATCTAAAATCTTAATGTGTAGTATGAATTTACGTTTCAATTTGCAGTTTTTTTCCTAACATCAATTTATCGTAAAACTAAAAGAAAAGGTGTGGATAATAACCACTTTTGAAATTGGAGTTGCTTTCCTAGTGGGAATAAGTTACATTGTGGTACAGCTGGAAAAGAAACATTAAAACTTCCATTTAGCTTTTATGTAACTAAAGTGATGATCTCACAGCAATTAATCTGCTAAAGAAGCACACTTTAGTTTTATCTTGGAAATAGATCTTTTAACAAGATACAAATTCTGAGTGTTTTATTACTGGGTTTATAATCTAAACTGAAAACTGTTACATTAGTATATCAGTTCTGAATAAAAATCAAGGGTTTTTTTCCTATATTTTTAAGTCAGTAATTTTTTACACATACTAAAAGAAATATTAGTTGTTTCTAGTTAGCCTTCAAATGTGAAATCCTATAAAGTCTCATTAATATTTACTCAATCTAAAAATATATATATATATATTTACTCAATCTGCCAGACTATAAGAGAAGCCGTGACATAGCAGAGACTAAGGAACATTAAAATGCTCAGATTTAGTAAAGTGTTTCCTAACATGATAAGAACATTTTTATTCCAAATAGCCACTTTATTACTTCACTTGTGAAAGCATCTGGAATAATGTTTACTTGGTAAACTAACACAAACTTAACATAGTTTTGACATTTAGCAGGCGTAGTTACAAATGCCTGTCTAATTTATTATCTACATTATAAGGCAGGTTCCTTTTTTCGAGCTTTTGCTTTCTCACCTGTCAAGTGCAAATAACACCAGGTATTATCTGTGTCATGATAGAATTGTTAGCCTATCACCTTATATGCTACTTAATAATTGCTGCTGCTTTTCTAATTCTTACCTCCTCTTTATAGTTACTACAAATTACCTAAGCAAGTTAATAATTGCTCAAGTTGGTAACAGTTCTAAGTTAATAAGGTAACCAACATCTTGAATTAGGGTTTTGTAGTGCTAAGAAAAAGTGATTTTCTAAATTAAATGTTCTTAAGAAATATTTATTTAGTTGCAAGTAGAATTAATGTTTCATATCTTCTATCAGCCAACTTCTACAACTCATGATAATATGATGTTTTAAACACTAAAACTTATGCAAAAGGACCACTTGGCAAACAGATTACTATGTTCTATGTCCTAGTTAATAATACCAATATATTTATGTGAATTTAAACAAACGTATATGAATTTAAGCCTTCCATGAGAAACTTCTAATATTATTGCTTAACTTTTATTTTTTTTTATTTTTTTTAATTGACTTTTATTGGTGTTCAATTTACCAACATACAGAAAAACACCCAGTGCTCATCCCGTCAAGTGTCCACCTCAGTGCCCGTCACCCATTCCCCTCCAACACCCGCCCTCCTCCCCTTCCACCACCCCTAGTTCGTTTCCCCGAGTTAGGAGTCTTTATGTTCTGTCTCCCTTCCTGATATTTCCCAACATTTCTTTTCCCTTCCTTTATATTCCCTTTCACTATTATTCATATTCCCCAAATGAATGAGAACATACACTGTTTGTCCTTCTCCGATTGACTTACTTCACTCAGCATAATACCCTCCAGTTCCATCCACGTTGAAGCAAATGGTGGGTATTTGTCGTTTCTAATTGCTGAGTAATATCCCATTGTATACATAAACCACATCTTCTTTATCCATTCATCTTTCGATGGACACCAAGGCTCCTTCCACAGTTTGGCTATTGTGGCCATTGCTGATAGAAACATCGGGGTGCAGGTGTCCCGACGTTTCATTGCATCTGAATCTTTGGGGTAAATCCCCAACAGTGCAATTGCTGGATATAATTGCTTCAGCTAGAGGAAAGAGAAATATTAATAAATAAAATCCATAGGCTTTTCGAGTCCTGGCTTTTAGTTGTAAATGGCTCAGAGGTCCAGCAACCTAAGGCAAGGCTGAGGTATGCTATTCTTGTACTTTGCTAGATTTCACATAGTCCAATAAATTTGTTTAAAAATATATATATCAAGGCCCTTATTTCAAATGTAAATAAACCCTGGAATAAGATTTCTGAGCTGTTATGATGCAGCTTTCCCTATATGTAATCCCTACAAAATATTTGGAATATGAAAGAGTTTAGAATGTTTACTGGCAGCTCCTTAGAAAGGGTCTTTTTGAAGTTAGAATTTTCTACCTTGTTATTAGTTGCCCTATGCAGAATAAAGTGGTCCACTTATATACATTTTTCTGTCATTTCCTTAACTCTAGGATGACTAGGAAAACATTTATCCTCGTATAAATCAAATGTGAAACCAGTGTTTTTGGTTTTGTTTTGTTTTGTTTTTTGTTTTTTGTTTTTTTCCAGTCTTTGTTGCTTCTTGAACACCTACTATATTCCACACAATCTGCTTAACAGGGGCTGACTACAATAAAAGAAAAAGCTAAAAAAAAAAAAAAAAAAAAAAAAAAACAAAGAAAAAGCTTACAGTCTAGGAGGTAAATTAGGTTGAAATATTGTTACTTTTATTGCGTTCTATATAGGCTGTTGAAAAAATTTTCAGTTTTGTGTGTTTCTAAAGTTAATAGTAATAATTGGTTTTCTGTTTTAGTTTTTAAATGTGAATTACACAGATCTGATAGTTAAGTCCTTTAATCATTATGATTTTAGCAATTCTCTTTTAGAGTGAGTAGAATGTGGGGGGGGGTGCTTTTGCAATCTTAGCGAACTAATACACATTCCCAGGTAAATACAAATGCATTAATGCTAGGATACTTTATATAAATGCCAGGAAACATTTGCCATTTTTGTCTATGCTGTTACAGAAAGTTAAATGAATACCTTCACATGAAACACCATTGCTGGAATGTGCAATCCATATGCCTTTTACACACCTTTCCAGTTAAGTTATGAACTTGATGAGAACCTGTCACTGTTGCTCCTGAAGCAGTAGGAAAGGGTCATCTTTGAGTGACATGAGGCACTCTTTCCCTCAGGCATTTTTCACGTAGCTTCCACGCCAATCGCACCTCCTGCTGACGTGGAGCTTGCAAAGTTCTGAATGATAATTGTTTTTATAACAAATGTGGATTGAATTAGAAAGGTCAGTTATGGCATTATTGGATTTAGGCTGTGCCTGGTGTTGTCAAAACTGCAGACATCAGTTCCATGGAAACACAGAATAGTTAACTCTTTCTTGTAAATCAAATTATGTTATCAAAAAATTCACTTTGTGGGTTGAAATGAATTGTGGTGGGAGGATATACTCTGACAATTGTTTGCTCTGGTACAGAATTAGAAACTATTAGACCAAATATAGAGAGAAAAGGGTGTGGTATTGTTTTTGCTTGGTTCCAAAACCAAGCATCCATCTTTCAAAGTATTGCAAATTTTACTAAAAGAAGAACTTTTCAGATGAAACCAGCAAAAGATAATTTTAACATCATTGATCGCTAGATTTTTTTTTTTCCTCTAGTAAATGCTAGTCTTCAAATTGTGCTTTCCAGTTTATGAAAGCCTCAGGCAACAAAGACTTATAAACATGAATCTATGTGAATTGTTAGGGGGTAAAAATATGTTAAATTACTTGAAAAAGAGGCTTCTTAACATTTTCCAATCACAAATCCAAATGATTAGCTTTTTATCACAGGGGAGTCTGCTATTTGGGAGTACTTTTCATGTTAAAAGCAAAATTATAATTTGTTTATTTGAGGTACGAATATTTTCCAATATCTTATATATTTGTAAGATATTACATGTTTGTAAGATATACATAATTATTATAGGCCTTTTTTGTAAGTGTAGATGTAGTTTTGTTACGAATATACTTAAACTATGTTAAAAAAAACTAAACTATAACTCTTAGTACTAAGTGCAAATGATTTTTTTATAATGTTTTTGTACTGTTGAATATACATCTACTTTTTTCTTTTTTAAAACAAAATATAATAAACTTTTCTGGGTTTTTTAACTACTTGCTAAATTAAGATCCAACAGTATTAAATCAGCAAAGTAACCAGTAATTAGTAGTTACAAAAACAATACTTCTCATAAGTATATATTATTATTTATATATGTAATTTGTAATATGTAACATTACCCTTAACACAGACCAAAAATATAAAAGTTCCTTATTCAAATATTCATAATTAGCTGTCTCTAATAGAATTGAAACAAACATTTCCTTCAATTTCTTTTTATTATGGCCCCCAAATCTTTTTTGAATGGTAAATCCAGATTTGGTAAATCTAATCTCCTTCCTCTCAAAAGCATCTGAATTGGAGTAAATGAACATTTATGCATAATGGGTGTTAAACATTAATAGAGAATGGCTAACTGCTCTTTGGAACATAGGATTTAGTTCTAGAGAAGAAAGGTAGTTTTTTAAAAATTTGCTTAGCAATTCCAGCAAGTAAATTGCACTGAACATAAAATCTGGAATCCAGCTTTGAATTTACACCTATTACACTATCATTTATCTTACTAGTAGATGAACTAAAATTTCCAAGGATTTTCCATTTTTCTGTCCTCGAAATAAATAGTCATGTTGAAAAAATCATTAATCTTAAAGTGGTGACAGATAAAAAGAACTTAGTTTGTTGTCAGGACTTCTCAACTTAAAGGTTAGGTCAGCAATGGTTTATGTCATGACACTGATAAATTTTTCTAATGACCAGAATGGTTTGATTTATAATAGTTTTTTTGTTTTTGTTTTAACAAATATGTATCCTTGGTATCTGACCTCATCCTAAAGATGCATTTCTGTTTTGCATTGTTTCCTTTTTTACTACATAGAGATGAAATTACAGAGCAGTAAGTAATACTCGGTAAAATTAAAATAAGGAATTTAAAGAGCTCTTCGTGAAAGCTTACAAGCAGAATTGTAAAGATTAAAACTGGGCAAATGGTTGAGAGGGGAAATGGTTAGGAGTCATTCTGGTTTAAAGAATCAAGAGGGTAATTAATAGATTGAAAAATTAATAAAGGTATAAAATCAGACAATAGGGATATAGGCAGATTTCCTAATCTGAGGAATAAACTAATCTCTTTGAAAATTTTAGGGACGCCTGGGTGGCTCAGCGGTTGAGCATCTACATTTGGCCCAGGACATGATCCTGGGGTCCTGGGATCAAGTCCGGCATCAGACTCCCCACATGGAGCCTGCTTCACCCTCTGCCTGTGTCTCTGCCTCTCTCCCTCGTTCTCTCTTTGTCTCTCTCTTTTTCTCGGTGTCTCTCATGAGTAAATAAATGAAATCTTAATTTTATTTTATCTTAATTATATTTTAATTTTCTTAAATGAAGAAAAATTTTAAATAATGTTCAGTAAACCAAAGGGTTGAGATAATTGTTTTAGGGAAGGTTGTTTTAGTTGAAACTCAGTCAAAAATAAAGGAGAAATATGCCAGTTTTACTGGTATTAGCAGAAATATAGACTATGGGACAAGTAATATTCAGCCCTTTCCTCAAGGTTAGGCAAATCTACTTTCTTTCCCTGTGACTTAATTCCCTTCTTCTCCTCTCAAACTACATTTAAGTTCAAAGTCATGTTATTGAAGGAAATGGGCTCAGGGAGAGTTTGAGAGCCATTTAGAAAAGTTGTCAGACTGGTTTTCTCAAAGCCATTTTTCTTGACTAATTCTAGTTCTTTTTAAAAAATGTCCTTAAAAATTTAGGTAAGATTACATAAGGGGAAAGATTATAAGCAAATATGTTGCTAATAGTGGTTATATTTATGATAGAATTTCGAATATTTTCTGTACTTCAAGTTTCTCTGTAACATGATTTATATTTAAAATGCCAATAACTCATTTATTTTTGAAGATTTTTGAAAGTAATGACCCTAATGTAAATAAGAATGAAGTCTTGAAATTTTTCTAAAGCTCTTATTTTTTAAATATAAAGTACATTTTTTTAAAAATGCCATTTCTCTTCAGGGAACAATATAATTAAACATAGCACCATCTAACGTGGATCTCAAAAATATATATACCCGCACTATATGCCCATCCTTTGAGAGTGCATCTGGCTCATCATTTTACTGGCAGGCTTCATCAGTCTTTTTTTTAAGTGGCTTCCAGGTAGTGTGTCACCCTGTTTGTTGGCATCATTAATCTAATCTAGGAAGATTCTTAAATTCTTAATTCTTAAATTAAACTTTCTCATGTAATTACCATGTGGAGTCATGAGAGCATAGCGTTACTATTGGCCTTTTCTGATTTTAGAAGTATTCTTTAAGAAAAAAAAAAAAAAAAAACCTTGAAGAATCTGGTGGGTTGTTTGGGGTTTTTTGTTGTTGTGTTTTTTGTTTTGTTTTTTTTTTTTTTCCAGATTTAACACCAAAAAAAACAGAGAGAATGCTCAAATTGAATGAAAGCTACATTTATCTATTATTTGAAGGGAGGTTATACTGTGTTACTGAGAATTTTTTCTTGTATCATCACAGACCTTGAAAAAATTCACTTTTTACTATCAGTTTTATTATTTACAATAATAATGCAGATACTGGCAGCCAGCCACTGAGAGAATTCTGATTGAAAGTGTCTTGTCACTGTTCTCCACAGCATATTATTTTGCACCTCTTGTGTGAAAGCGAGGAAAATGGTTTCTTGTAAGGTACTGTTTTAAGTAGTAAAATTCAAAATAGACTATTTTGGGATCCCTGGGTGGCGCAGTGGTTTGGCGCTTGCCTTTGGCCCAGGGCGTGATCCTGGAGACCCGGGATCGAATCCCACATCAGGCTCCCGGTGCATGGAGCCTGCTTCTCCCTCTGCCTATGTCTCTGCCTCTCTCTCTCTCTCTCTCTCTGTGACTATCATAAATAAATAAAAAATTAAAAAAAATAGACTATTTTAATTATTTTATTATTTTATATCAACTCATTGGATACCTGTAACGTAACCTACCGTGCACTGGGGAATACCACATTAATGTGTTTTGGGTGGGGACCTACTTGTCAGAGTTGTCACAGTCACGGGGGATCATGGGTTCTGTGTATTAACATCATAGAGCAAGCGACAAGAATGGTATGTACCTACTGTCCCACCCCACAAGAGTTAGTGTGCCTGACTTTGGTTATCAAATGCTAGATGTTTTGTGATAACAGCCCCCCCAAAAAAGTTTTTCTGTTTTACCTAAAAATGCATTTTTTAACATTTTTTTAATGTTCAACTTCAAACTAATAAAATGGACCACCACATTGATCTATTTTAAAGCCACTTCTTCATACATACAAAGTATTTGACTTTTCCCAGTGGGTTCCCTTGTGCTTCAAAGACCCTGTTGTAGTTTGCTGGTTCTCTGTATTAACAGAATTTGCTGTGTAAGAGTTCCAGATCTAAGGTAAGGGGTCAGAATACCATTGTGTAAGATTGGGTCAGAATTTGGGGTAGTTACCTCCCATGTTATACAACAAAGTCAATAAAAACACAAACGTTTATCCCTCTCTGTATAATAGAAAATAGACACTTAAGTCTTGATGAAAATTTTTAAGAGTTTATTAATTCTCGACAGCAATAAACTGTTTTCCATGACTTCAGTATTATAGGTTACACACAGATTTTGGCTTGTAATTGTCATAATCACTGCTGTACAAAGGGAAGAATGTTTTGAGGGAATGATTTAGAGTATAGTTGTATGGTTTCCAGTTCCCTGGATGGCTTTATTAAAAGATTTCTGAACTTGGGACAAATGATGGTTATTTCCTTCCTCTCAGCTCCCTTACGTAGTCCAGCTGTCTCTGTAATTACTCTTGACTGTTGTCTCAGGTGGGTCTCCTGTAATCAAGAGGCACTGAAGAGTGGTTGGGACTGGCTCTGCATCTTTCTGTGTGCAGTGTTTCCCCTAAACTTGTTACTATTTGAATTCTAGCAAAATAAAATGTTGCCTCAAGTTGCCTTATGCCATTGCTAAGATTCTCTTTGACAGGAAGTGGAACTGAGCCTATAGTACCATCTTGCCATGGCAGCAACAAGCCAGATCCCAGGATCTCTGACACATTCTTCCTGAGAAAATAAGAGGTGATTTGCAGATTACTTCTTTGACTCAGGTTGGTCACTCCTTTTCTCTTGAAGGAACACTGAAAAATCTGCAGCAGGGGAGAATTAGGCTGCATTTTTACTTTTGCTACAAACTGAGAAAACTTTGGCATAGCTACTCACCTATTTCTATTCTTAATACAAATAAAGCTTTCAGCTTAATATAGTAATGCTATTAATTGCAAAGAGCAGAACAGCAGTGCCGTTACTTTTTTTTTTAAATGAAGTTGTATAATTGTTCAGTCACGAGATACAGCCATCATACAAATAAAAAACGTGTCTGCAAAAGTACAGCTTGTGCATTTGAGGGACCACTTTGTTATTAATTTAAAATGTGAAGAAAGGACTATATCATAAAATTGAAACTCATTTGAGACCATTTATGTGTTTAATTGTTGCAGTTTTTTTGGTTCTCGGCACAAATGCCCTTGGGAAAGTTCGTATATAATCATTAACTTCCAGCAAACACTGGTGTTAGTTCCTGCAGCATGTGACCACTTTGGACATTTAATGTTTTGGGGGGGGGGGGCGGTTGCACAGTATTCTTACATAATGAGACATTTTCTTTGGTGTTTCTTAAAATCTCAAAGACTCAGCTGATACAGCTTTTACAATGTGACTGCCACTGTACAAATGTAGAAACTGAGGTATTAGAGCTAATATCTTCACTACACAAAAGAAGGTCTTATGTTTTTTCTCTCAATGAGTTACACCAGTCATCCCAGGAAAGAGAAGTATAATTGAAAGGAATGACACTATTCTAAGTATTCATTACATTTTTTTTTTAAGATTTTATTTATTTATCATGGTGGGTGCACAGAGACACAAGCAGGCTCCATGCAGGGAACCCAATATGGGACTCAATCCCGGGTCTCCAGGATCAGGCCCTGGGCCGAAGGTGGCACTAAACCACTGAGCCACCCCAGCTGCCCGTATTCATTACATTTTTTTATGTGGTTTTAATTCATACTTGACTGAACAATTAGAAAAGCCTGATTCTAGATACTGTAATCAAACAAATGAATTGGCATCTATACACATACAGATACTCACACTTGACATTTAAAGCCCCAGAATTTAAATCATTACTTTAATAATACCTGAAACTTCTGTAAGTAATGTAATGGTGGATCTCTTTACTTGTATTTCTGGAACATCAACTGCCTAATATGCATTTTTTTATTTGTTTTTAATGCTGAGACCCAAACTCAGAAATAAATGTTGGGGTACATTTAACAAGTGTATAAACTAAGGCCTCTGATTATGACTAGTTAAATTTTTTTTTAAAAAAAAGATTGTATTTGTTCATGAGAGACCCAGAGAAAGGCAGAGACACAAGCAGAGGGAGAAGCAGGCTCCATGCAGGGAGCCCAACATGGGACTCGATCCTGGGTCTCCAGGATTATACCCTGGGCTGAAGGCGGCACTAGACCGCTGAGTCCCCCAAGCTGCCCTGAGTATGACTAGTTAATACAAAATTAGATCATTGACAGCATTATAGACATTTGGATATTAAGATCAAAATGGAAAAATAAGTTGCCTATTCCTTGGATAAGAGACAGATTACAGAATTTTCTTCACTTTTAAATATAGAATAAAATTCTATAAAATACTTTCAGAAACCTATCAATTAATTTTGTTTTTGGTCTCCTTTAGCTCCAGATTTGATTTGCATATACTGTCACTGGTTGTTGGATCATTGCCTCTGACAGAGCAAGTCAAAATAGTAATAGGTATTCAATAAATGTATCACAAAGGAAAGTCATTTTTTTTTTAATTGTTCAATTTGGGGTCCTGGCTGGTTCATTTGATGGAGCATGAGACTCGTGATCTCAGGGTTGTGAGTTCAAGCCCCACTTTGGGTGTGGAGATTACTTAAAATCCTGGAAAAAAAATATTCAGATTATCCTAGTATATAGTATGGTTCAAATATAATCTGGAATCCCTATAGCATCTGTCAGTTTGAATCTGTGGAACAGTACCAAAATGAGCAAGTATTCTTGCTCTAAATGAAAAAAAAAAGTTTAACATACATTTCTTAGGAATTACCACAATTAATAGCAATAATAGTACTTTGCCATGTGAATGACCTTTAGTGAATTTACTCACCAAAAAACACTGAGGAATATATTTAATAGTTGACAAGATTCCTGGATTTAGCAGTCTCACCCCTATTGGGAGTGACATTCGAGATACGTGGAAACCTCAAAACTAAATCAAGTTAAACAGCTTTCAAAAGGCAAAACTGTACCTATGTGAGAGGGGGAAAGAAATAGTTAAAATTTTATTAGACACAGTTTTTCAGTCTGTGAATGTGGTGGTCTTGAAAGCAATGAAGATGCCTCTGAATATCATTTCATGCCTCAAGATAGTTCTTACTCTTATGTCAACTTCATTGCATGCTCACTCCTTCGAAGGTGGGTAGTGAGTTTCATACAATGGTCAAGGTTTTAGGGAAGGCCTTATTTGCCCAAACCAAACTAAGTTTCATTTATAAGAATATGCAAACAATCCTCCAGCACTCACAACCAACCACCAAAAAGAGAGAGAGAAGCAAAGAAAAAGGAGTACTGAGTATACTTAGAAAAGATTTTTTTTTATTTAATGCAGTGAATGTATAGTCAACATTACCACTGAACTTAACATCTGAAAGTTGGTAGAATGAAACAAAAATTAGGCATCTGTTAATGGTTACTATGCACTAGGTACATCTGAAATTGTACAATATCAGGCTTGTAGACATTTGAGTAGACACTGTCAGCACGAAACATAAATCTCACACAAGGTATAATCAAAAGGTATTTCAAACAAATTATCCCATCAATAAACTTTCTGTGGCAACATCAGCTTTATGGAGTATTATGTCCAAGCAACAAACAGTGATGGTATGCGGATATAAGCATGTCATTATAAACATGGTGACCTAAATAGAGCATATTGAGGTCAAAGCCTTTCTGTAGAAAGGGAATTTAATTGACATTCTCTTTCAAGCATAGTGTATAAACAGATCAAAATAGTTATATAATAAGAAATAGTATTTAACAACGTCGCTTTAAAATAAAAATACTTTAAAAATTAGCTTCGATGAGATTAAATTTATCTTTAAAGAATCTTAGAGTGAAATATATATTTCTGGCTTCTAGTTTTTCTGTGTTTTTCCATCATAACCCTCCCCCCCTTCACCCTATCCCACTCTATTAATAAAGTAGTGCAAAACATTGTCTACAGCATTTTCAGCCAAGCTTAATCCCCTACCCAGTCAGGGAAGTAAAACATTCTCACCAAATTATTTCTCTCTCCAGAGGTATACTCCCGTGATTTATCAGGGAGTTAGGTACAAAAACTATCATAAGTCTTGGGAATGCAATTTTTAAGTATAGATTCTATGGTAAGTAGTGAAACAGTTTTTTAAAGGCAAACTCCCCCTTCCCCATAAGCAGTTGTGGTTTGTTTTTTGTTTTATGTTTTTTACAAAATAGGTTTCATGCATTCGTATTATCAAGAATGATTAGTTTTTTTAGAAATGAATGTAATGAAACAACTGGCATATCACTTAGCACACTAGCATTCTTTACATTAAAATTCACACTAATAACAAAAATCATACTCTGCATTAAAGCATTTCAGTAATTTAATGAGAAAGCAGATACTTTCTGTGTGTGTGAGAATACTTTTGAGTATTAAATATTTTTAGATGCACAGAGACACCAAAAGCAATACGGATTTAGTTTGCTACTATTTTTGATAACTGAACTGGGTGACTAGCTTGCTAACTCGGTACAAATTAAAGTAGTGGTAGGTATAAAAATTCAAATAGGCAATCATGTATAAACCTGGCAGTATTTATGTGTAGTCCTGTAGAGATTTTGAGGTTTCAGATGGAATGATAAAAGGTTTGGAAGTTTTCTTTGTAGAGTGTGGAAGAATTATCTTGACGGAGTGACTGTACCTTTGCTCATTAGTGTAAAATAAGCCGAGTCATAGCTCAATAATTTGCACAGGAATGAAAGTCAGGATCTGAAGTCAGAATCTATGTTAAATTGAAATGCATCTGTTCCATAAGTCAGATTTTGGGATTTCCCCCCTTCCCTTTTGAAATGTATAAAACATAGAAAACTGTAATGGATTACTTTTCAGATAAAAAATAGTCACATTAAAAAAAAAAAACCTTAAAAATCAAATTGACATTTACATTTTATGTAGATTTAATCAGAGCACAGCTGAGCATTTAATGTAATACTCTGGTTCTTCCACTTGTAATTAGAGAAGTGTATATCTCCCAACGTTACCATTCTTGTATTTGTTGTTTCAGTGTGTTATATTATTATCCACAGCCAACAAGGCTTTCACACAGCAACAGCTAACCCTTTATCAAATGGAGTCTGTACAATGGAAGTATATTTTCAAAGACATATGCCTTTGTACACTATTTACAAATTCTCTCGATCATGATAAAAAAGCAAAATAAATAAAAAGCAGGAAGAAAGGAAATGCTGCTGAGGCTGAAGGCTTTTTCTTTTATCTTCCCAAACAGATGCTGGTCTCCTCAGTGCTGGGAGCTGGCTAGCCAAGATTGTTTTTCTTCCTTTTACACGGGCTATGGGAAGGATCTGGTTTCAGTTCTTGGTATTGCACCTGTTTAAACAGAGTTCAGAGAAAGACTGGTCAGGTGGTCACTTTCTGGCAAAGGCAGGCAAAGCAGAGGAATGAGAGACTGCTTGGAGGCAGGGGTGGGAAGAGTGCTCACCCTGGAAGCTCTAGGAGAGCTGCAGCTGGGATGCAGAAAACAATAGAATGATAGAGCAAGAATCAGGAGGGAAATCCTGCCAGAAATTACGTGAGAGCGGTGATGTGAACTTTGGTAATAGGCGCCTCTTCACTGTCAATAACAGAGGACTTTAAAGCAAAAACCATCTTTCTCTTAATTTTGAAAGGCTGGATAATGGTTCCTTGCAATTTACTGTTTGTTTAATTTAGGCTTAATCTCTCTCCAGGCCACTCTCCTGTCAGATACTAAATCAAAAACTCAACTGAAACAAAGGAAGAAAGGTATTGCCGGAACATAGCTTCCAGATTTTGATAAAAACGTTTTTCATTTATTCTGAAAATAATTGATAATTAATGGGCATTAGCCTCCAAGGATTTTAAAGGATGGAGGTGTGCCCCAGTCTTGAAAAAGCAGTTACTCCCCACCCCACCTCACCCACCAAGGTCTCCAAAATGTACATTTTTAACACTTAATTCCTCCAAATTATGCAAAGAAGTGTTTTTCCAATGTTCTCTGGCAGATTTTGCTTTCATCATCTATATTCCTGTTTCCTCCCTTCAGGTAATGGGGACTTCCCTTCACAAACTCTAAGTGAACCTTCTTTGGAGGAAAATTGCTCCTACAAGCCCTGGTAGGTTCTTGATGCAACCCTCTCTCATTCAACATTACCCATTCTCTATAAAGTTCTTCTTGCATAACACCCCGAGTGGGCTAAACTGCCAAGGGCCTTTTTAACTTTAAGTGGTTCTTCTAAAACCTTTGAAATTAAATGGATGAAAAGCAAAAACCCAGTGCCATCCTACATTAAATAGCAGGCATAGTGAAACATACATACCACTTGTACATCTGAAGGGACTCTGGAAAGGAAGTCAAGTAGTTCATTGTTATCAATTGCATATGGACTCCGAAGCTTTTTTGTGAATTTATTGATGCCTGAAAAAGTGACAGGTTAAACATGAGTGAAATCTCCAAATGTAGGAATCAGAGAAATCACATACTTTTCCATATGCTGCAGTGATTTGAAGATCTAGATTAAGCTGCTCTTCAGTCTTGACTGAACCAATACACCCTGTTTTCTCCTCCGGTCTTCCCTTCCTCCCTCCCTTCTTCCAGTTTTCTTTCTTTCTCTCCTTTCCTTTGTCCCCTTCCTAGCTCCATCCCAACTCAATGGCTGCTCTGGTTTTCTCTTTTATTTTGTGGCTTCTTCCCAGCAGGAAAGGCTTTTTATTTGGAAACAAAAGGCATCTGGCAAGAATGAGCAGTGCTGTATCTTGCTTTGCCACTCAGTGTCACATTACTTAGAAGCCTTGCTTTAGTGTTCCATCTATGGTGAAACTTTGCAAGGCAAAAGAAGTCTGATTTACTGGTTTTCCCTTTTTTCAAAAGATAAACCTTGACTGGGTTTTGTTTTGTTTTAATGGGAAGAGGTGTTAATGTTATACGAACTAAATGTTTCGAAGACAGTTGTCCTTTTTGCTTTTTCTCAGAATGATATGAAATGAGAGAGTTTACCACTGGCTTTAAAAAGATAGATAGATAGATAGATAGATAGATGATAGATAGATAGCTTTAAAGATGATGAAGCAAGAGGACCCTAAACTCTCTTCCTACATTTCTGGTGCTGAGAGAAGACTCACTTTGAAGCAGGTAGGAGAGGCCTGGACATAATTTCATGATGAACCTTACCCTCAGTGTGGCAACCTGCTGTTAGGAAGTAACTTAAAAGCTGTAGTAGTTTCTTCTTGAGGAGTGAAAGGTTTGAACCCCACATCAGGCACCCCCCAGCTTTTAACACACGCACCTATGAGATGATGACCCTCCAAAACCTCTACCTTTGAAAACCAATGGGGCTCACTTCTACTACGAGACCAACAAGGCTATAGTGATCTGAGGAAATAGCCCTTAAAGGGCTGGCATGCCTGGAGTCACCTCAGGGCCCCACGTGGAAGCAGGTAATTGAGGGGTGCCTGGACTTTGGGAGAGGCTTGTTTACTTGTGTTGGAGCATCAGTCCAAGGGGTAGGCATCTGAGGAGACACACATTCAAAGGACGGCTGTGGTGCTCTCTGGAGCCAGAGACTGGAGGTCCCATCTTTGCACTTTCCCTCTGCCTTGCTCCAGCTTTTGGATGCTATATCCACACACTCCCTTTGCCTCACTCCACAGAGTGTCAGTATCTCCGCTACGGAAGCTTTTACACATGTATGGTGCCCCAGTTTTACGTCTGGTTTTACATCTAGGAGGTGGCTCAATATGGCAATGTAGGAAGATCTTGAACTCCCCTCCTCCTATGAACATACCAAATCTACAGCTACATATGGAACAGTTCCCTCTGAGAAAGACATGAAAACTAGCTGAGCAACTTCTTCACATTGGGTAAAGGAGAAAAACGCCAAATGGAAGTGGGGAGGAGAAGATGAGACAAAATCTCATTGTAAACCCTAGCCCAGCAAGGCAACCAACAATCATGACATAACTCACAAACATGGAGCTTCTCTCTGAGGAGCAACGGTTGTACCCTATATCAGGCACCCCAGTTTTTAAGTCCTGTACCTGAGAGATGAGCCCCCAACACATCTGGCTTTGAAAACCATGAGATATAAGGAACTGTAGTGAACTGAGAAATGGCTCAAAGGCTCCTGTGCAGATTCACTTGCCCCAGGGTGCAGCATAGAGGCAGCCTTTAGAAAAGCACCCAGACTTTAAGCAAATAAATCTCTTTCACATAACTTTAAAACTTCAGCTGGAGGGTCAGGGGCCTGCTGGGATACTTTCTTACTGGTGGGTGACATATTTGTATCCTGTTTGCCTTGTAGAGCTGATGGGTGCCATTTTTACCCACCCACCCCTGACTGGGAGTCATCATCCTCACATTCTCTCTCTGCCATGCTTCAGAGCACCAACATTTCCTGGAGAGGAGTTTTTACATACATCTGGTGCCTTGGTTTATGTGGCTGCCAGTAAGGGGAACACCTCTTGATTGTTGGGCTCAGTAGGCCAGTGTTGCTTCCATTACTGAATTATATGGGATGCTAACAATCAGAGAGACCATTCTTGGCAGACCACCGTCCCCAGTACACTGTATCAGACAGCAGACTGAAAGAGACCCCCAGTCTTTCTGAGAAGAAACCTATTTATTTATAGAGGAGCTTTGGGCTGCTGTGCAACCCTCTGCTGGCCCACTTCTGAGAGTTTATGGAGTTCTCGTGGAACAGAGTCCAATGGATGCACTCTACACTCTCTGCCTCACTATAGCTTATATATTGCATCTCCCAGGAAGGAACTTCTATTCTTGTTTGACACCCTTGACTTTTGTAGCAGGACACTGTATCACCTGACTGTGATGGCCCATGGGGCTCATGCTCACAGGACTATAAGCAAAGAAAACAGAGTTCTCAAACAGCTACCACCCTGAGGACATAGCTAGAGGCAACAGACTCAGATGTTCAGTCTTGGTCACAGACAAAGCTTATCATCATAGTTGCTGCCTGAGGGGTGGGCTTCTAATTAAACATATAAGGGCTGACTGTAAACTCCAGAAACCTTGGAGAGTAGATACTGTGCCATGCTTCAGAGCAGCAGTATCTCTCAGAGGGGAGGTTTTATGTATATCTGGTGCCCTGCTTTTTACAGCTGCCACTGAGGGAATACCCTTTGATCTCCCAGCACTGGTAGGCATGAGGCTTGTATTTCTGGATCCCACAGGACTGTAACCATTAGAGAGGCAGGCTACCACCCCCCAAGGCAGTGCACAGACATCCAGCTAAAATACATCCGTAGTCTATCAGTGAAAGAGACCTATTTGATTGTCCTAGAGCTTCAGGCCTGCACAGCATACTTCAAGTTGGAAATATATCTAGAGGCTTAGAAAAGTGCTCTGAGGACATGTACGCTGCAGGAAGCCATCTTTGTGTTATTGCTACAGTACACTGGCATCTCCTTGAAAGGAATTTACTTACATACTCTCATCTGGAGCCCCAATTTTAGCTACTGTCTCCCAGAGTCTAGTGACCAGTGGGGCTTACACTTGTAGTCCTATAGGACTATATATATTTGCATTATTTAGGAGCTGCTGTCTATGGGTTTGGTTTTATCCAGCCTAAACCTAGGTACTGACTGGTCTTGGCACACCATCAACTATTGGGAGCTATTAAAATAGGTTATTCAGACAATCACACAGGTTAGACAACCAAGAGCTAAGGCAGGGTTGAACAATAATGTTCACCTCCTAAGCAAAGCCAGGTCTTCAAAAATGGGAGAAGGGTTATTTCATCTAATGCATAGAAACCAACACAGACTTGAGGCAAATGAAGAAACAGAGGAATATGTTCCAGAAGGAAGAAAAAGAAAATCTCTGGAAAAAACCTTAATGAAATAGGTAACTAATTTACCTGGTAAAGAGTTCAAAGTGTGGTCATATTGATGCTTACCAAACTCAGAAGAACAGACCACAGTGAGAGCTTCAACAGAGAGATGGAAAATCTAAGGAAGTACCAAATAAAAGTCACAGAGCTGAAGAATCCAGTCATTGAACTGAAAAATATGTTAGAAGGGTTCAACAACAGACTAGATGAAACAGGACTATTGAACTCAAAGATCTGGCAGTGGAATTCAACCAAGCAGAACAACAGAAAGGAAAAAAAAATGAAACTAAAGAATACTTAAGGGACATGGGGCAAAACTAACCATACTAACATTCACATTATAGGGGTCCCAGAAAGAGGTGAAAAAGGGGACTGAAAACCTTCCTAACCTGTGGAAGGAAATACATGCAAAGCCAGGAAGACCAGAAAGTTCCAAAAAAGGAGGTAAAAAGACCCACACCAAGACACATTATAGCTAAAAAATCAAAAGGGGAAAGATGACCCCCCCAAAAAAATCTTAAAAATAGCAAAACAACTAGGTAAGTACAAGGGAACCCCCATAATGCCATAAGCACATTTTTCAACAAAAACTGCAAGCCAGAAAGAGTGGCGCAAAAGTTAAAGGAGTTCATCACCATGAAACTGGGCTTACAAGAAATGTTAAAAGAAGGGACTACATTAAGCTGAAAAAGGGAGGATGCTAATTATAAGTAGTTAAGAAAACATTATAGATCTCATTGGTAATGGTAAATATATAGTAAAGGTAGTAGATTAATCACCTATAAAGTTAGCATGAAGGTTAAAAGACAAACGTTACAAAAATGTAACTATAATAATTAGTTAAGGAATATACAAGATTAAAAGATGTTAAATGTAACATCAGAAACAGAACATGTGGGTGGAGAGTTAAAATATAGAGCTTAAAAATGCATCCAACCTTCCACTGTTGCCAACAAAATAGACTGTTGTAAGTTGTAATATGTAAGCCTCATGATAACTATAAGGCAAAAACCTAAAACTAGATACACAAAAGATAATAAAGCAATCAAAGCATACTACCAAGGAAAGCCATCAAATCACCAAGGAAGACAGCAAAAGAAAAAAAAGAACAGAGGGACTACAAGACAGAGAACAACACAATGCCAATAGGTACATACCTATGCAGTAATTAACTGCAAATGAGATAAATTCTCCAGTCAAAACATATCAAATGGCTGAATGGATAAAAAGCAAGACCCATTTATATGTATGCTGCCTAGAAGAGATGCACTTCAGATATAAAGACACAGACTGTGAAAGTGAAGGAATGGAAAAAACATATTCCATGCAAATGAAAACCAAAAGAAAGCTGGGGTAGCTATGCTTACATCAGACAAAACATTTTAAAACAATAATAAGAGACTACGAAGGATATTACATAATGAAAAAGGGGTTAACCCAACAAGAGGATATAACATTTTAAAATATTTATACAGTCAATATAGGAGCTCCTGAACTTATAAAGCAAATATTGACAGATATAAAAGAAGAAATAGCAATATAGTATTAGAGTACTTTTTTTTTTAAATCTTTTTTCTTTTTTAAGATTTTATTTATTCATGAGAGACACAGAGAAAAAGAGAGAGAGGCAGAGACACAGGCAGAGGGAGAAGTAGGCTCCATGCAGGGAGCCCGATGGGGAACTCGATCCCAGGTCTCCAGGATCACACCCTGGGCCGAAGGCAGGTGCTAAACTGCTGAGCCACCCAGGAATCCCCACTAGAGTACTTTACTACCTCACATCAACACCTAGATCATCCAGGCAGAAAACCAATAAGGAAACATCAGCCTTAAATGACATGTTTGACCACATGAACCTAACGGACATCAATAAAACATCCCGTACAAAAGCAGAAGAATACATATTCTTCCCAAGTGCACATGGAACATTCTCTAGGACAGCTCATGTGTTAAGCCACAAAACAGGTCTTAATAAAGAAGACTGAAATCATATCATGCATCTTTTTCAACCACCATGGTATGAATACAGAAATCAATTACATGGGGAGGTGGGCAGGGGGATCGGGTGACTGGGTGCCAGGCACTGAAGGGGGTACTTGACGGGATGAGCATTGGATGTTATACTATATGTTGGCAAATCAAACTCCAATAAAAAAGTATACAAAAATCAATTACAAGAAGAAAATTGGAAAATTCACTAGTATGGGGAGATCAAATAACATGCTACTGAACCAATGAATCAATGAAGAAATAAAAGAATGCCTTGAGGAAAATGAAAACAGAAATACAACATACCAAAATGTATGGGGATACAACCAAAGCAATTCTATGAGGGAAGTTCATAGCAATAAATGCCTACCTCAATAAAAAAAGAAAAATCTCAACCTAGCTTTATATCTCACAGACCAACAAACAAAACCCAAAGTTATAGAAGGAAGCTGGTTCTCTGAAAAAATGAGTAAAATGGCAAGCCTTTAGCTAGACTTACCAAGAAAAAAAAGAACCATATAAAATCAGAATTGAAAGAGGCTATGTTAAACCTGAAACCACAGAAGTATAAAAGATCATAAGACTACACACTAGATACATATAATCTTCTAAGACTGAATCATGAAGAAACAAAATTTCTATTCAGACTGATTACTGGGAAGGCAGCTGAATCAGTAATCAAAAACCTTCCCACAAACAGGACCAGTTTCACTGTTGAATTCTACCAAACATTCAAAGAATAGAATATTTCTTACTTAATCTTCCAAAAACTAGAAGAGAACCCCCCCACACACACACAAAAAGAAAATACAGCCCAATATTCCTGATGAACAGAGATGGACAAAAATCAACAAAATATTAGCAATCTGCATTGAACAATTAAAAGTCTTATTTACCACAATTAATTTGGATTTATTCCAGGGATACAAGGATAGTACAACATCTGAAAACCAATCAGTGTCATACGCTATGTTAAGAAAATGAAGGATAAAAACCAGATGATCATCTCAATAGATACAGAACAGTATTTGACAAAATTCAACATCCATTGATGATAAAAACTTTCCACAAAGTGGATACAGAGGAAACGTACATCAATATAACAAAGGGCCATATATGACAATCCATAGCTAACATAGTGATGAAAAACTAAAAGCTTTTTCCCCTAAGTTCAGAAACAAGATAAAGCCCACTTTCATCACTTTTATTCAACAGACTAGTGGGAGTCCTAGCCAGAGTAATCAGCCAAGAAAAAGAAATAAAAATACCCGAATTGCAAAGAAAAACTCAGTATGTGCAAATGACATCATGATATATATAGAAGACTAAAGATTCCACCAAAAAAACAAAACAAAAACAAAACCTAATAAGTGAATTCAATGAAGCTGCAGGATTATGGGGAAGATATAATGGAGAGGATATGACTTACGGTTGACTTGGTTGCTGAACTCACAATTAGAGGTTCCTCACCCACTTTGGTTTTTGAAATGTACATTCTACATTTCAATGAAATGTACTCACAGTGGGAACTGCTCCAAAGACGTAGCCTTGATAAAGTAAGGTGTTACTGAGACCATGTGGACTGTATATGAGACTGAGCCCAGCTAATTCCTCTATGTAAAATTTTAAGATTCTAGTGAGCAAGGTGGAGATTTACTTGCCTGTGGCCAATCCAGAGAAGCCTCATAAGTCAGTTCCCTTGTATATAAAATATACCACCTACCACTCTGAGATGGTCTGCCTCTTTCTTCAGTCTATGCATTCTGTGTATGGGAACCAACTTGCAAACCCAGGATACAAAAATCAGTTAAAAATCTGTTGTGTTTCTATACACTAACAAAGAACTACCAGAAAGAGAAATTAAGAATAATCCCATTCACAGTTGTATCAGAAAGAATAAAATACCCATGAATAAATTTAATGAACTGAAAGACTTGTATACTGAAAACTATAAGACATTAATGAAAGAAATTGAAGACAACATACATAAATGGAAAGATAGTCCATGTTCATGGATTGGAAGAACAGTGTTAAAATGTTGAGACTACCCAAAAGTAATGTACAGATTCAATGCAATCCTTATCAAAATTTCAATGGCATTTTTCACAGAAGTAGAACAAACCTAAAATTGGTATGGAACCACAAAAGACCCCAAATAGCCAAAGCAATCTTGAGAAACAACAACAAAGCTGGAGGCATCATGCTCTCTGATTACAAAGCCATAGTAGTCAAAACAGTATGATATTGGCATAAAAACAAATGGATCAATGGAACAGAATAGAAAGTGCAGAAATAAAACCACACATATGTGATCAAGAAATTTATGACAGAGTAGGCAAGAATACACAGTGGAGGAAGGACAGTCTCATAAATGGTGTTAGAAAACTGGACAACCACATGCAAAAGAATGAAACCAGACTACTATCTTATGTGCAAAAATTAACGCAAAATAGGTTAGAGATTTGTATTTAAGACTGGAAGCCATGAAACTCCGAGAAGAAAATAAAAGCGGTAAACTCCTTGACATCAGTCTTGGAAACATTTCAGATTTGACCCCAAGAAGCAAAATCAACAAAAGTAAAAATAAATCAGACTATATCCTACTAAAAAGCTTCTGCACAGCAAAGGAAACTACCAATAAAACGAAAAGGCAACCTATCGCATGGGAGAAGACATTTGTAAATCTTAACTCTGCTATGGGGCTAATAGCCAAAATATATCAAGAACTAATACAACTCAGTAGCAAAAACAAAAACACAATCCAATTAAAAAATAGGCAAAGGAGAGGATCTAAATTGACATTTTTCCAAGTAAGACCTACAGATAGCCAACTAGTATGTGAAAAGATGCTCAATATCACTATCAGGGAAATGCAATTCAAAAACACCTTGAGATATCACCTCACAACTGTTAGAATGGCTATTACCAAAAAGACAAGGAATAACAAGTGTTGGCAGGCATTTCTCCACAAGTGTGGAGAAACAGAAACCCTCATTCACTGTTGGTGGAAGTGTAAACTGCTGCGCCACGGAATACAGTATGTATAGTCCTGAAAGAAAGAAAAAGTGGTACTGCCCTACATTCCTGCAATTCCACTTCTGGACATTTATCCAAAGAAAACAAAAACACTAACTCAAGAAGATAAATACACCCTCCTGGCACATGTTCACTGCAGCCCTGTTTATATAATAGCCAAGACACGGAAACAACCTAAGTGTCCACTGACAGATGAATGGATAAAGGAAATATTGTCTATGTATATACAGTGGACTATTAACCATAAAAATCAAGGAAATTTTGCCATTTGCAACAATGGAGGTGGGCCTTGAAAGCATTATGCTAAGTGAAATGAGTCAAATAAATAAATAAGCCAAGCTCATAGATCCAAACTTCGCATTTTGTGTATGTTTAGTTACCCGAGGCAGCAAGTGGGAGGATGGGTGAAATGGGTGAAGGGGTACAAATTTTCAGTTACTAAATAAGTGACAGGGATGTAATTTATAGCATGAGGACTACAGTTAACAATACTGTATTGCATATCTGAAAGTTGCTAAGAGAGTAGATCTTAAAAGTTCTCACCATGGGGGAAGAAAATGTTTCCGTTTCTACATCTCTGGCACTGAGATTTTCAGGAAGCAATTTTCCTTTTAAATTACACAAAATTTAAATTTAATGCTTGCAAAAGATGCTGTGATTGACTTACTTGGATCACTTTTGGAATAGAACAGCCAAGAACCATTACAGATGAGCCATATCTACTCATACTAAATTATTCAACAGTTAATCCTCTGCACTACCTGAAGAGCAAATGTGACTGAGGGGTACATATAGATGAAATTGGAGCTATTATAGAAACAAAAACTTTAATGAGATAGAGGTGTTGAAACAATATATAAAACCAGAAGCATCTATTCTACACATTGTAGGATATAAGGTAGGATTTCAATGGGATAAGTCTACTCTTTGAAATTTATATTGCACTTAATATATGACCAAGCATATTCACATATGAAAAAATAAATTAACAGCTTTATATGAAGTCAACAGGCTTGTAAAGACTGGACCATAAGTTAGAACATCTTGGCTCTTCTTCAGGAAGCTCAGCAGAATAAACATCTTTTGCATTCTTGATTTTGGTCCGTCTCCCCATGTGAGACCCATGTCTTAAATTTCTAGTTAATATTTCAGCAATCACATAGCACTGAAGAAATACTGTTCTTGTTTTATTTCTTTTGGTGAAACAAGAGGCCCGAGCACATTCTCTAAGAATTACGTTTAAGACAGAGCCAGTGAGGCCACCCCAGGTTACAGAGCCAGATGTCTGCCATGGGTTCCAGTTTCTGAGAACGCTGGGGGAAAAAACCCCAGAAATTCATCAACTATCACAATGGAGACAGCAGATCTGACCCTAGGAAGGTTAGAGATAATAAAGTGGCACACCTATTGCCTTACCCGGAATTCCTTCAATAAAACAGCATCTGTTTTATACATCAAAAGAAGGAATGAAAGTTGAGGGTTTGAATACACCGAGGGAAGAAATGCCTCCGTCCTTGTTTAACAAGTGAAACAAGTGAAAGTACTATCTTATTTGAAACTGTTCAAATTATAAGAAGGGAAAAAATAATCATTATTCCTCCCTCCCCGAGCTATAAAGGTAAGGGGAGTGATGATAAAGGGTAAGAGGGCTTACTAAGGACATGACAAGATAGGCCAAAAAGAACAGAGAAATAGGAATCTTAAAACTGGAGGGTGTGGGGACCTCAGACCCCTCCGTCACTTTATTCACACATCTCTCTTAAAGTCTTAAAATAATAAAACATTCCTTTTGACCTTTTTGCTTTTAGTGTAAACATGTATTTTCTGGAATTAACACCCAGTTTGGTTCTTTGCATTTTGTGTATGTTTAGCAATCTTATGTGTGTGCAGGCCAGTGGTTAAGTAAAGAATCCTACTTCTAGCTGGTCTTGTATATATATGTATATCATTAATGTAGTTTTATAAGTTAGTCCATCATAGACACTGACCATTTTCTTCCAAGCACAAATTTTCTCAGATAAGGAAGAGGAACCTGAAAACAATGCAGAATGCTGAAACTATCACCTAAGTGGAATCTAGGGCCACAGGAACTGTTGGCATTGCAGCATTACTGCATTAAAAATTAGGACTGGAAAAATATCACCTCTAAAGTGGGTTTTTGCAGAAGCACTTTTGTTTAGTACACATAAAGCAGATTTCTTATTCCTAAGCAACCTGTCAGTGCCAAGGACCCTCTTCCTGCATCCTAAAGGTGACCTCTTAAATAGGCGGCCATATATAGTCCCATGTTTACGGACGCTTCTACAAGATAAAGTACCACAGCACAAAAGCATATTGTCCTAAATGCACCATACGGATCGAAATGCCTCTGTTTACGTATAAGTGGTAAAAATAAATCAGAATGATATCTAGACAAAGCTACACTTTGATATATGAAGAATCTGCACAACTACATGTTTACAGTATGATGGAGCCTATGGTGCCAGATAAGAAAAATGCATTTTGTAGGTAGACCTAAATCTTTATACTGTTGTGATTTTTAACTGACCTGTCTCTTTTCATCATGGAGTAGCTTCATGATCATAAATATAGGGAACTACTGACAGTATAACTCATCCCTTAAAAATAGTTCGTTCCTAGTATCTAAGACAGTTTAAAAAAAAAAAAAAAAAAGGCTTTACTTACCCCAGACAAGGACAATGTATCTCAGTGGAATGAAGTACAGGATGACTGTGAACACACAGAGGGCTACAATGGCCAGCCAGCTTAAGAATGGGACTGTCCAGTTGAAAGTACTAAATGAGAAAGTAACACGTCAGCAATCTGAGCACTTCATATACTCTTTTCAAACAAAGATTAAAATAAAGTGATTCTGACTCAGACTCTAGACGAGGGATCTAGTAAGACTGCATTTCTCTCTGGAATAGAAGGCAATTGTAGTAGCCTGTCAGAGGACACAGGTTAGTCACAGTGTGCCGTTTCATGAAAGCAGGGCCCATGTGAACAGGTCTGACTGCCAACCCTTCCAGATTGTCCCAGGGGACTTTACGGTCTGAAGTTGTGCACTAGTTGGGTGACTCCTTATGTGGCTCAAAAAAAAAAAAAATTTTTTTTTAAATGTGTTTTTCTACCTCTTTGTGTGTATGTGTGTTTTTCTACTTCTAAAACTAGTAGCCAATCTTGTTTTCTCCAGATTTTCATAGAGGAGAATGCCCCTGGGCCTACCATTCATTCTTTTTTCAACTCACACTGGATTGCAGACACTGGAAATAAAATGTCAGCAATTGTCTGTAGAGTTAACGCTCACACTGTTGTGTAAATCCTCTCAGGTTTAGAATTCCTTTGAGGAATACTCACTTTTCACTTCAGTTATGTTTCAATGGATCTAGAAGTCAGGAAGGGGAACAGGGTAGTTAGCCTTGTAAAAATTCACCTGCCATCATTGCCTTTCCCAGAAATACAGAGATAATTAAGAAATAAAGTCAGTATTGACTACTATTCTCCCTGGGTTATTTCTGGCAAAGGAGAGCACGCGCAGTACATATGTTGGAAAGACTGTGAAAATGGAGTGTAAGCTGGCACAACGGGTCATAGCAGGGCCTGGCTGATGGGTCTGCAGTGTTCCCATACTGCTGATGATGGATAATGTAGAGGGTTGGGGAAGGCTGCAAGACTACGTGTTGACAGTGAGAAAACATCAGAACAAAGAGCCAAAAAAAGGGATCAATGAACAAAAATGGGGGACGGGGTTACCAAAAAGACAGTACTAAGAAGATGGGAAGGAATGTAGTGGAACAACAACAACAAAAAAAGACAGAAAATGTAAAAATAGGTGCCAAAAATCAGGGAAATGGGACATGGAAAGACTGTAATGATTTAGCAGCTTTTGTGTAGATAATCTGTAGTGAATCTTATAGTTTTTAAGAGAGAGAGAGAGAGAGTGGCAAAATAATAAAACAGAACCATTGCATGGAGTCATCAGTGTCGGGTATATAACCATGTCACCATGTGCGGGCGTACAGTTGGCTCATACAGCCAGCCTCTCAGGAGCATCTAACACATACCACTGGGGGACCCTTCATCGTTTAATGAAAAAAGAGCAGAGGAAGTATGTGATCTGCATTCAAAGCCTAGATTCTCCTCTGTGACTTAAGATGAGTCAACTTTTCTATGCCTCAACTTCCCACTTGAAAAGTGAGGACAACTTCTATTGTAACAAGGGGGACTGGTAGTGATGTTTTTTGGACCAAAATGATGTTTTCAGAGCTAATCAACTCTAGGAGTCTATTGCAGTGACAAGGGCCACAAAGACACTTCAAGAAAATATGAAATTCCATGTGATATGGATATATGACTATTTTTAATGTTCTTTCATTTCCTGGTAACATGTTATTTACACCTGGGCGGGGGGCGGGGGGGGGGGGAGTTATCCAGGGCAGATTTTGATCCACTAAAGGATGATTAAGGGGTCTTCTTCCTATATTTTACTTCAGCATAACACTTAGGAGTGAATCTTTAGCTCTGTGGGCCAATAGCTTGCCTTTTGTGTCCATTTAAGGTCCAGTGTTTTCTAAACATGTGTTTTCTAGTAAAAGAGTCAAAATTAGATCAGTCTCATCTTGTTTTCAGTAACTCTTGGGGTCTGGCTTTCCTCTTTGTCTTTTTCCTCCCATGGCCAGAGTGAGCGCCCTGTTTAACTGTCACCTGTAAAGGATCATGCCTTCCTTCCCTCACTGACACCTGTGCTTCCCTTGCTTCTGCCCATTTGTGGAGAGAACAGAAGGCTGAGGGTCTGCTTGCTTTCCTGGGGCTCAGCTCAGAGCCATCCATCAACACTCCTCAGTGTGCAAGGGCACTGGCTCTTCAGTCAGAAAACCCTTTTTCTGGGCAGCTTCCCTGAAGGGCTCCCTGTGTTCTTCTTTCTCGTCTTGGAAGGATAAATGGCAAGGAATCCTTACCAGTGTAGCTAATGTCAGAAAAAAAAAAAAAAAAGACTGCCCTTTTCTATTTCCACAGTGCATCATGAAAACTAAATCTAGACTATGATCTTCCCCCAAAAAAGATGCAATTCAAGAAAGTTCTGGAATGATTATTTAGTAACAAGATGTGGTAATTATAGAGGCTTTTCACTTGGTACTTAATGATTGCTTCTGAATCTGCTTTCTGGGTAGATGCATTTTATCTCATGTGACCCCAGGGGACTTTCTCCTTTTTAATATTCAAAAAAATTGTGCAGAAAAGATGGCTCATGTAAGACTCACTGGATCCTATGCAGGTTCTATACATCACCCTATACCTATACCTTTGTCTGTACCTGTTCTACAAAACTCAGTTCTTCCCAAGGCTGGTCCACAGCCAGGATCTGATCAGATCCTTCAACTGGCTATGATGTTCTCCAGGCAAGCACCTGAAGCCCCCTACCACCCGGAGTTAAAAAGAAGCCTCTTCCCGGCAGGCATCAATTTGCCTGACCTCAGAGCTGACCCAGCACTTATGGTATAAATGGGATACTTCCATCAGGTATCAACACACAGCGTACCTCAGAGACAGGACAATACTCAAAAGGGAAATGCCCTATTTAGGACGTACACTATGCTCTAGTGGGCAGGGTGTGTGGAACAAAGGAACATTCTTAGAAATGGAAATAACATGGAAAGGAAGAATAAAAGAGATGTAGAAATCAGTCTTCCGAAGTCAGACACTGAAGCCTGCTATACACTTGGAGTGAGAGGGAGGCTGTTCTAACATGATATAAAAAAGTGGAAACTCAGCACCAATGCATATGTGGAAATGTATTAAAAAAGTATACAAAGTAAAATGCATTATTCCCTGAAACATGAAAAGCACTAGGTGAATGTCTCACACCTTTCGTTTTAATAATTTACTCCTTTCAAATGTGTATGTCCAAGGATTCAAATCTGCAGAACACTTTTGTGAATAATAATATAAATAAACAACAATGAGTTGATACGTGAAGCAAGGAATGTAGGCTTAACTGGATCAACACCCCTTCTTGAATGGACTGTAGGAATCATTATGCAGGCCAATGTTCACACTTTAGTAGTATGGGGCCATCATATACCTTTTTTTTTTTTTTTTTGCCATCATATATCTTAACTGATCATCAATCCTTATAAAACCACTTTATTGAATTTATAGAGAGTTGTTTTTAAAAGTTCACTAGTAAATAAAATTCAAGTAAAATGCAAATAACCTAAAATTAAGACTATATTCTTATATTAGGAACATTCTTACAGTCTTAATTTTACATTGGCTTTCAACAAAACTATTTTAGATTAGGAAAGGGAATGATTTTTTTAATTTTTAAAAGTGCATTAGTTTATTTCATCTGTAACTATGATCTCAACTATTTAAATACATAAATTTGAAAATATTTTTGCAGGGAGCTATATAAAATACTACTTAAAAAAATTTTCAGAGTTCCTTGACAGTATAAGTCAACCAATAATAAAATGAAGATGTGTCTTGGTTACCTGAAATTCTCATCTAGCTTGGTTTATTTTTTTCCTATCACGATTTCATATTCCATTTAAGAACAAAGTCTTTCACTTGAAAATGTGCTAAAATTTAGGACGGTGTTATTTCTTCAAAGCTACAAGTAGGACTTCTTTCCAACCAATATGTTCTAAATTTCAGGAAGGAAATTGACAGAACTTTCATAAAACCAAAGACTGGCAGAAACAAAGTAAATAATGAAGAAACTGAGCAACAGATCACCCAGAAGGAGTATCCCCTGCCAAAAAGAATGTGGCATTTCACCCTCTGAAAAACAAACGGACACTCTGTCCCACAGAAGGCCAGGGCTCACATGTCAGCATCACTCACTCACTTCTTTATCCTTTCGCCAAAGGAAGCCACTTCATCTAGGATGTTCTGGACACTGATACAGACCTCCTGGATGGCATAGATTTTATTTATAAATCCTTTTTTTTCACTGTCCTAAAATACAATTAAGAAAAAAAGAGAGATTCTGTGTGAGTAAAGATATTCTTCAGTGCTTGAATTCTTTGAAT